>NW_027509186.1:9287500-9622500 GCF_051911475.1 Siphateles boraxobius | reverse complement strand
TGAAGCAGAAGAGCATCTCTGAACACACAACACATCAAACCTTGAAGCAGAAGAGCATCTCTGAACACACAACACATCAAACCTTGAAGCAGAAGAGCATCTCTGAACACACAACACATCAAACCTTGAAGCAGAAGAGCATCTCTGAACACACAACACATCAAACCTTGAAGCAGAAGAGCATCTCTGAACACTCAACACGTCAAACCTTGAAGCAGAAGTGCATCTCTGAACACTCAACACGTCAAACCTTGAAGCAGAAGAGCATCTCTGAACACTCAACACATCAAACCTTGAAGCAGAAGAGCATCTCTGAACACACAACAGATCAAACCTTGAAGCAGAAGAGCATCTCTGAACACTCAACACGTCAAACCTTGAAGCAGAAGAGCATCTCTGAACACTCAACACGTCAAACCTTGAAGCAGAAGAGCATCTCTGAACACTCAACACATCAAACCTTGAAGCAGAAGAGCATCTCTGAACACACAACAGATCAAACCTTGAAGCAGAAGAGCATCTCTGAACACTCAACACATCAAACCTTGAAGCAGAAGAGCATCTCTGAACACACAACACATCAAACCTTGAAGCAGAAGAGCATCTCTGAACACACAACACATCAAACCTTGAAGCAGAAGAGCATCTCTGAACACACAACACATCAAACCTTGAAGCAGAAGAGCATCTGAACACTCAACACATCAAACCTTGAAGCAGAAGAGCATCTCTGAACACACAACAGATCAAACCTTGAAGCAGAAGAGCTACAGCAGCAGAAGAAACACACTGGTGACACTCGTCTCAGCTGAGAACAACAAACTGAGCCTACAGTTCACCAAAACTGGACTATAGAAGATTGGAAAAACATTGCCTGGTCTCGATTTCTGCTGCGACATTCAGATGGTCGGGTCAGAATTTGGCATAAACAACATAAAAATCCATCTTGCCGTGTATCAGAGGTTCAGGCTGGTACTGGTGAAATGGTATTTTCTTGGCACACTTTGTGCCCCTTAGTACCAATTGAGCCTTGTTTAAACACCACAGTCTAACTGAGTATTGTTAGGTCGTGCTGGAACAGCAGATTCACATCATGGATGTGCAGCTGACAAATCTGTAGCAACTGTGTGATGCCATCATCTGAATATGGACCAAAATCTCAGAGGTTTGGACCAAAGTTTGGGTGGAATAGACTTTCAATGGAGAGACAGAAATATCTTCGATTTCCTTAAAAATATCTTTATTTGTGTTGTGAAGATGAAAGCAAGTCTTACGGGTTTGGAACGACATAAGGGTGAGTAAATACTGACAGAATTTTCATTTTTGGGTGAACCCTTTTAGACAGATATATTAGAATACCTTAAAATGCTGTATGTTATTTACGCTCGCCTGTTGTTACCTGAAGGATGATGCGTCGCTGCTGTGGGAAGTGTGTCACAGTGTTTAACATCATTTCTGCGGTGAGCAGTGACAGCAGCTGCTCTGAACTGGGCCTCTGCCACAGTGAAGGTCCCAGGCTCTTACGGGCTTTATGGTGCTCCACCGCGGCGGGACCCCAGAGTACATACCTGACCACAAACATAGTAAACAAACCTTTTCTGTTTGCGAAAATCATCTTCAAACGTGTGATTTCAAATATGCTGAAACATACTGAAAATCCGTGAGACTGATGTTGTTCTTCTCATATTCCTGGAGCACAAGTAGAAGCTTCTGGTCTGCGATAACCAAAAAACATTTCATTAAATCACATAACTGACTTCATACAAAGTCCAAATCAAATGAATCATATCAAGTGGGTAATTTACCTGTGGTGCTCAGCGAAGCTCCATACGCACCAAGCAGCACGAGGAAGTGGTTGCTGTTACACACTTCAGGACATTTCTTCACCAGCGTAAGCAAGAAAGATACCAATGATTCTGGAAAACATTATTATATATTTTTTTAAAACAACAATCATTCTGAGGAGGTTGTTCGAAACCGTAATCCTAAATCTAAGGAATAGTGATAGGGACAGAAGCCTTAGCAAGCAGAACTAAAAAAAAACTTAGACGAAGAACATTAGGAGTGTAACGGTATTATCGGTATGGGTCTTTCAGTTCGGCATGCATGTGTAGCGAACGAAAGCATCGTTTCAACCACTGAAAGTGAAGGACATCTGTGTGTGGAATGTAATATGAAACTCAAAGTTTTCCAGCTAAGATGGGACAGTACTGTGTATATTGATTTATGCTATAAAACATCTGAAAATATTGAGCTTTTGTGGGAAAAGTGGACAATCCAAGTTGTCCTAAACATTAGACATGCTTTATATTAAGCACTTCAATCTAACTCATAAGCCTACTTTTTAAACTTCACAGACTTCAATGAATGAGCGAGGATGCACACGCAACCCCCAACAGATGGAGCGCAATAGAACGGCAAGGCAATAATTCTGAGTAAAATATACATTTAGCGAAAATATTTTTCATCTAGCAGTAGAAGCACTTCAAAGAGTGAAGAGTGTGCTATGAAAGCTTGTTTTCGCCAGAGAGTATAAAAAATAATAATGATTAAAAAAAAAATGTCTTGCAATTCGGAGGGGAAAAAAGTCAGGATTACAAAATGATCTTAGAATTGTGAGATATTGCAAGAAAAGTCACAAATTACATTTTTTGTTATTCTGTGGTGAAAAAAAAAACTGAATTGTGAGATGTAAACTCAGAATTCCAAGAAAAACAGGTTGAGGGTACAATATACAAACTACAAGTTAAAAATAGCAAGATGTAAACTTGCAATTGCAAATCTGAGAAAAAAAGTCAATTACAAAATATAAATATGCAATTGAGAGAAAAGTAGACCGAATTGAAGTTATAAAGTCAAAATAGTGAGATATAAATAGACAGATAATTACTTTTTTGTGGAAACAAGCGTCCATTGTTTGTTGCAGCAATATTGATAGATTTTTATTCAAGGACAGAGCCATTTAATTTGCTCTGTAAACCAGTGTTTCCTTTAAAAAAGCAGGTTTTGTTTTTTTCTCCCTTCTGCATCAAAAACCGAACCGTGACTTTAAAATCGTGATTTTAGTGTACCATTAGACCCCTAATGAACATATGTTCATGCACAAAAAGTTTTCTACAAATTCTCAATGTACTTTTCTCTAAACTTGCTCAGTTGAGGACACTTAATTATTATTGACTTGATGAACTTTACACAGTTATTGAACCAAACTGAATCAACACCGAACTGACTTTAGCTGAATAATGACTGTTTACTATTGTCTTTTTAGATTTGCTTTACAGCCGAATTGAACTGTTTGCATCACTGAATCAGTCATTTCCAGTTTATCACTGTAAAGCTGCTTTAAAACAATCTGCATTGAATAAAGTGCTATTTAAATAAAGATCATCATTCATTTAAAAATGACAAAAAATATCCAAATATTTACGTTTAGATGTCAATCAAAAGATAAGCTTCATGTGTTCAGAAGCGCCACAGGAGGACATTGAGCTGCTGATATTGTTGGTCTCTATTACCTTTAGACAGATGAGGACTGTGGGACTCGTTCTGTGTGGCCAGCATCGTGGGCAAGAACAGAGAGTGACTGGTGGTCATCATGTGGATGGTAGACATGGGCAGCAGCTCTTTAGGGGTCTCTGGTCTTCCATATATGATCTCCACAAGGGTGTTTATGGTTCCCAAAAAGCTTGAGTCACTGTATCGATACCTGAGAGTGGAATTTTAAGATCAGTTTTAGTTAGCCAGAACACACACTGATAGTGTCATCGGAGTAGTAAGCTAGGAAACAATGTGTCCTATTAGCTTTTGTTCATTAAAAGGGGCTTTCGCATTGGGTAGTTATAGGAACTAGACATCAGTGTGTTTCCCCGAATGGTTCCTTTAGGAACGTTTACCTGGTTGCATTCGCACCGCCAGTAGGAACTCTGTCGTGACGTGAGCCGCGCTTGTTGTGACTTTTATTTTGACGGGAACGCAAACAAACAGCGCTCGCATTCTCTGTGTTCATTAGTTTACGAACTATCTAACAGTCATGTCTAATACATTATTAGATATAACTGTTATACATATAAAGTAGACAGTAATGAAAAGTTATAAGCGTATGGCGTGTGGTTGATGCCCAGTGTTGCTAGCTGAGCAGAAATACATGATCATGTTTCTCTTGGTCCCCTCAAAGTTGTGTTGGATTTTCTGCTCAGCTTCAAGCGTAAGATGTTCATCTGTCACTGTTTTCCATGTTCGTAGAGTTAGTTTGTGGAGTAAATATAAAGGCTATAATCTGTGTGTGTTTACACAGCCTTTTTAAAAATGGCGGCTGCTGGTGTTTTTTTGTGCGTTTGGCCAAGCAGCGTACGCTAACGTCACTGGTAGTTCCTATAGTGCTGTTTAGACCCGACTCTCAATTAGTTCCTCCAAAAGGAGATCCTAGAACTAAAATCGTTCCCAGTTCCAGCGTGGATTTCCGCCATTAGTTCTAGGAACTATGAAAAGGTTAATCCGGTGCAAATTCCCCTAAAGTCCCACTGTGGTGAAAATCAAGTTTTTAATGTTGTTTAATGTTGTTTTTAATATGCTTTAACACAAACCATGTGTAAATTCATAAGTCAACATCATTGCTGAGTATTTTCTCCTTAAAACTGCAGTGAACCAAACACTCAAAAACACAGTTTGAAATTGCTGGTGTTTCTGACGTCACAAACTACCTTGTAACCAATCAGATCAACGTGTGATCGTCAACGAGTGGATCTCGGGGCTGAGTGAGTGAGTGGAGGCGGGGCTTATTTGCATATTCATAAAACTGCGTATACTAAATGAGGCAAGGGTGTAGGTTACATTCAAGCTATTTTAAGGCATGAAGGTTTTTTTTTAAGGAAAAACTTTTTTAAATATGTAATTTTTGTGATCAAAGATGAGTTTTAAGGGATCAAATTATTGACTACAAGAGGACTTTAAGAGAAAAGTCACTTACTTCAGCCCGGACTTGACAAAGGTGTTCCAGTCTGATGCAGTGATATTTTCTGGAAGAATCTGCAATAAACCAAACATGCAGTAACAATCAGCTGAATGTTGAGCTATCTACATTACAAACATTTGTAAGTGTACAAAATACTCTCAAAATGTATATAACTAAATTACGCTTCTGAGGCACAAATTTTGTTATTAGCACAATTTACAACAAATAGTTGATTTATGTGAATAAAAAAAATGAAAAAAAATGGACAATGGTATTCTGTGTTAAATACAACAGTTAAAACAATTTACACAAGTACATAAAAGTGAATGCTTTGTTAATGCATTACAAGTGCGCTGTTTTTATAAATAATATAATTTCATAACTTCTGACTTACACCACATTAAAGTTTAAAATATGCAACTGTCAGTTTCGATAGTAAAACAAAAACACGTTATCATTAGGCTAGTTTGAATCACTTTCCAACTTTAAACATCTAAATCTGGAAACTTCAGTAACTTTTGAATAATATAAAAAAAAAAAAAAAAAGTGAAGTAACTATCAGTAAAGTACTGTTTACATGGAGCTAACACCACCCACAGGAATTATGATGATAACCTTAACCAGATGTTCATCCACCTAGAAAAGTAAGATGACAATGATAATGCGCGACCCACCAGGAGTGACTTGAGTCTTGTCAGCACGGCCTCTTCATGAAGAGACTGAGGGTCTTTCTGCTCTTTATACACAGCAGCCAGCCAGCGGAGAGCGGCCGAGAGCAGAGATTTCCTCCACTCACACAGTTCCTCTGAACTCTCACACAGCTTTTCACTGATGCAGTCTGCCAGCTTCCACCTGAAACAGGATGTGGAAAACAAGCTTCAGTTCAAGACCACAGATATTAAAGTAGGATGTCAAATACAGGTCCTTCTCAAAAAAATTTGCATATTTTGATAAAGTTCATTATTTTCCATAATGTAATGATAAAAATTAAACTTTCATATATTTTAGATTCATTGCACACCAACTGAAATATTTCAGGTCTTTTATTGTTTTAATACTGATGATTTTGGCACACAGCTCATGAAAACCCAAAATTCCTGTCTCAAAAAATTAGCATATCATGAAAAGGGTCTCTAAACGAGCTATTAACCTAATCATCTGAATCAACTAATTAATTATAAACACCTGCAAAAAATTCCTGAGGCTTTTAAAAACTCCCAGCCTGTTTCATTACTCAAAACCGCAATCATGGGTAAGACTGCCGACCTGACTGCTGTCCAGAAGGCCATCATTGACACCCTCAAGCAAGAGGGTAAGACACAGAAAGAAATTTCTGAACAAATAGTCTGTTCCCAGAGTGCTTTATCAAGGCACCTCAGTGGGAAGTCTGTGGGAAGGAAAAAGTGTGGCAAAAAACGCTGCACAACGAGAAGAGGTGACCGGACCCTGAGGAAGATTGTGGAGAAGGACCGATTCCAGACCTTGGGGGACCTGCGGAAGCAGTGGACTGAGTCTGGAGTAGAAACATCCAGAGCCACCGTGCACAGGCGTGTGCAGGAAATGGGCTACAGGTGCCGCATTCCCCAGGTCAAGCCACTTTTGAAGCAGAAATAGCGGCAGAAGCGCCTGACCTGGGCTACAGAGAAGCAGCACTGGACTGTTGCTCAGTGGTCCAAAGTACTTTTTTCAGATGAAAGCAAATTTTGCATGTCATTCGGAAATCAAGGTGCCAGAGTCTGGAGGAAGACTGGGGAGAAGGAAATGCCAAAATGCCTGAAGTCCAGTGTCAAGTACCCACTGTCAGTGATGGTCTGGGGTGCCATGTCAGCTGCTGGTGTTGGTCCACTGTGTTTTATCAAAGGCAGGGTCAATGCAGCTAGCTATCTGGATATTTTTGAGCACTTCATGCTTCCATCTGCTGAAAAGCTTTATGGAGATGAAGATTTCATTTTTCAGCACGAGCTGGCACCTGCTCACAGTGCCAAAACCACTGGTAAATGGTTTACTGACCATGGTATTACTGTGCTCAATTGGCCTGCCAACTCTCCTGACCTGAACCCCATAGAGAATCTGTGGGATATTGAGAAGAGAAAGTTGAGAGACGCAAGACCCAACACTCTGGATGAGCTTAAGGCCGCTATCGAAGCATCCTGGGCCTCCATAACACCTCAGCAGTGCCATAGGCCGATTGCCTCCATGCAGTCATTTCTGCAAAAAGGTTGACTTTTTTTGTATTAAAAAAACACTTCTTTTATTGGTCGGATGAAATATGCTAATTTTTTGAGATAGGAATTTTGGGTTTTCATGAGCTGTATGCCAAAATCATCAGTATTAAAACAATAAAAGACCTGAAATATTTCAGTTGGTGTGCAATGAATCTAAAATATATGAAAGTTGAATTTTTATCATTACATTAAGGAAAATAATTAACTTAATCACAATATGCTAATTTTTTGAGAAGGACCTGTATTTAAACTTACTGGAAGTTTTTTCTCTTTTTTAATGAATAGGTTCAATTATTATATATTTTTTTTAATCATCTAAAAATGTTAAATGCTAAATCTAGCCGTTTACTACTAGGTATTGTTTCATTAGTGCAGGGATTGACCAACTTTTCTGTCAGATGAACCCTTTGACCTAAAATGTTTAGTTGTTTAGTAAATGTTTAGTAATCTCCTCAGATTTTAAGTTTCGATAATTGTTCTCTGATGTTGGTTAATGGTCACGTGAAATGCAGGCAAACAGATAAAACCATTTTAGCAATTGTTTTACTTTTTTTATTATTATTTGCTTATATATGCATTTTATACATATGGTTTAGTTTGACAGAAAGAGTGATGAGTTTGGTAACACTTTACAATAAGGTTCATTAGTTAACATTAGTTAATGTATTAACTAACATAAACGAACAATCAGCAATATATGTGTTACAGAATTTATTAATCTTTGTTAATGTTAGTTAATTAAAATACAGGCGTTCATTGTTTGTTCATGTTAGTTCAAAGTGCATTAACTAATGTTAACAAATAAAACCTTTGATTTAAACAATGTACTAGTAAATTTTGAAATTAATATTAACTAAGATTAATAAATGCTAAAAAAAAAAGCATTGTTCATTCTTAGTTCATGTTAACTAAGGTAATGAACTTTATTGTAAAGTGTTACCATGAGTTTACCTTTGATGACTGTCTGGTTTCTGAAGGATGGCAGGAAGATCTTTCATGAGTTGCGTGAGGTCGGCGTTCCCAGCAGCCAATCGGATGAGACCGGACAGAACCTCCACATGCAGGTCACTCGTAAAGTCCGCTCGCTGCACTGTGAGCCACAGCTCCGACAGCAAAGCTTTCTTCAGGGCCTTCAGGACTGATTTATGAACTGTGTACAGCGATAGATAAGACGACATGAAACGTACTGTATATGCACGTCAAATTCAATACGAACAACATTCTTTGAGCCAGTACAAAGAAAGCAGCAACACTGACTGTGTTTAGGGCGGGTGGGATCATCACTGATGTCTCTCTTCAAGTAGGCGTTGAGCAGAAACAAGAAGCCGCTGCTCTGGGAGCTGATCTGCGCTAGGTTAGACGGCTCCAGGCACCAGAGCTCGAAGCGGAGCACGTGTGTGGAGCAGTTCTCCAGGAGAACGACCCCAATGGCCTGGGCTGAAGGACTCTCTCTCTGGATGCAGTGCAGGAGAACGTCCGTCGGGATGAGTTTGGCCGTGCCTGGCTCCCGGGACAGCACCTAGAGAGAGACATATTTACCGAAAGTGTGCAAAAAGATCTCTAAGCGCATTATCACTACTCTGAAGGCCCTCAATATACTTAAAGCAAGATCAATGACCGAACTGGTGTGATGTCATTTTGAACAAAATCAGGCCAAAAAGGGGTGGTGATGGCGCAGTGGATAAGACACATCCCTTTAGTGTGAGAGACCGGGGTTCGAATCCACTGTGAGACACCAATGTGTCCCTGAGCAACACACTTAACCCATAGTTGCTCCAGAGGCGTGCGACCTCTGAAATATAGCAATTGTAAGTCGCTTTGGATAAAAGCGTCAGATAAATTAATAAATGTAAAACGAAGTTCGATTTGGGAGTTTGACATGGCTTGCCAAGCTGGTAATCGCTTTCAAACTACCATTTGGTCCTTGGCAATTACGTAATAAGTACGTGTGGCTCTTTCTTCTTTAGCCCTATTCAGAAAGGATTAGTTTAACAGGAGTAGATGGAGTAATGTCATTTTCCCACAGGACGCCTGTAATATCATTGGCCAATTCGCATGAGATAAGATATCTCAGTTAAACTAGCAGAAGTGGGAGGGGTAACTCGATTTGCGCATCACCGTCAACCTCCTGTCGTCATGTGCGTATTACGTTGCTTTCTGATATCATGTGCGCAAATACATATAACCTATATATTTAGATATAGAAAACAGTTATGTCTGGTCTAACGATGTATTCATTTCTGATTGGATTGTGTTGGTAATAGGCACTTAACTAACGCTAAACGATGTTTCGTGCCTCTAACAAGTGCTTTCGATCTTCTTTCTGATCTGAATGGTATGTGGAAAACACTTGTATTGAGTTTTGCCAAAGAGTTGTCCCAGCGTGTAGAACGCAACTGAATGCTTCTTCAAGCGTCTCCATACTTGAAAAACCATGGAAAACTACATTTAAACAGGAAATGACAAAATATTCACGTACATATTTATAGCGGGCCTATTCGCATGAGATTAGTATTAGGTAATTTTTCCGGACCTTTTTACAGAAGGTAAAAGTCCCCGTAATCTTTGCTGACATCGTCCATAATGATAACTGAGATGGCACATTTGGACGGGACTAAAATCACAGAGAAGCTCTGGTAATTATTACTTTACCCCACCTCTCCATGTTAAACTAGTCCCGTCCGAATAGGGCGTTTGACCTGAACATCTTCTTTGGTTAAAGCATTTTTAGGGGAACGTTTTTACCCATAAGTGAAGAACTTGACCGTGATTATATCGGCCCCTTGAGTGTAAAGTTTCCCTGTTGTGTGTACCTGTAGCAGGAAGTCCTCGAGCGGCACACACTGGCAGGGCGTGAGGAGAGCAGCCAGACCTCTGAGGTGAGCCTGAGACAGAGACACACTTCCGCTGTGGTCTTCAGAGAGCAGCTTCAGCACCGTGTGCCCGTACACGCTCAGCTGGCCCTCAGGGGCCACCAGGCTCTTCTGAGGGAGCAGCAGCAGAGCGGACACCACCTCCTTCAGGCTGGACGCCTCCATGAATTCATGCAGAGACAGCAGCGCTCGGACACTGAGGGACTGCTTTCTGGGACAACTTCTGAAGACCAAAGGGGATTTTTCAGTGATGCACCAAACATAAAAAAAACTACACTGCATTCCTCATACTATTTTTCATCACAATAAGACTTGTGTATACATGGAATACCCAGAAACCCACTACAAATGACAAAATGGCCATTACACAAATACAGCAAACTGAATATCACATCCCATAATGCAACACTCAACTCGACACTTCCTTTCTAGTGTCATGAATGAATTAGAAGTAACAGCAAACATGATTTTTAAAGCCTCTTTGTTTGACAGACTATTATGCACAATTTTTGGTAAAACCACATTTATTTGAGAGATGATAACTGGGCACCACTGAATTGCAGTTTATTGTTGCACAATGTGTACTGTATTACATACTATTTTTTCTTTATGCAGTATACCGTATATAGTAAGAGGTATGCTATTATTCCATTGCGAAAATCTGTCATTCAAAACAAAAAGTCAAACTTAAAGAGATTACTTTAAATTCAAAAATCACTCTCATTTCAAACCCATAAGACTTTCGTTCACCTTCGAAACAAGATCTCCATTGAGAGTCCACACAACTAAAACTTTGACACTTCAAAAAGTTCATAAAGCAGAGCCGCTGCAGTGTTTTAGATTTAAGACCTTATAAGACTTGCACAAATTAAATGAACACAGTATGTCCATACAGAACAAACCCACATAATTTCAAAATAAATCCTGTATCTCTTTTCCTTTATTAAACAGGTTTATTCAACTTCAAAACAGGGTAACTGCAAGTTTAAATACTCGAGACAAGTTTTATTCAATATATATATACTGTGTGTGTATTCAAATTGGTTTACATACTAATATATCAATACATACAAATTAGAGGTTGATCGATATTGGATTTTGCTTATCCGATAATAATGTGTTTAAAGAAAGGCAATAGGCAACAAACATATTATTGTGTGCTAGCACTTGTAAAACGTATTTATTGGGTGTATGTTAAGAATAATGCAGGACTTTTAATTGAAAATAGAGCAAACAATGTATCAACAATAGATCATGAGCAACCGCTTAACGTTTTGATTTTGAACATGCAGCGCTGGCTTTTATTTCACTCAATGAAACGTGCTTGCTTGACACAAAACAAACAATCGTGTTTTTAAGATGAACGCTTATGGGTTTGGAACAACATGAAGGTGTGTAATTGATTTTTGGGTGAACTATCCCTTTAATATCAAAGTATTCTTAATTGTATTGTAAAATAGAATGTAAACAGTTACCCATCCTTTTAAACAGTATTTAAGCTAGCAGAAACAGCATGTTTTGACATACTTGCTCCCCCTGTGGTGTAGTTCAGTGAGCACGGCTCTCTGCACGGCTGTCAGGTACGAGCTCACGACCTCTAGAGCGTCCAGGTCTCGGAGCGCGCCGGCGCTGGACTCCAGCAGGGTGAGCGTGCTCTCGCTCACACACACACACAGACGCTTCAGTCTCACTGGATTCAGGCTGTGATGAGGGAAACAGCTCAACTCCAGAGCCAGAAACCACTGCTCCACCGCGGGGTGTTTAAACACTGATCTGAGGACAGCCAGTGTGATCTGGAGAGCAGAGGAAAAACAGGAGTGGAACAAAGCAAAGTTTCTGGACTCTATTCCTACAGTCGCCATATGTTCTGTGCAAAAAAATAAATTAAATATAAAAACAAAAATAAATGTGCAAATATATGATTATGATTATATATCTATAAAAAATAATCTAACACATAATTGTATACAATAATTTAATATCTCTACAAACATAAAAAAAAATCTAAAATAAATAAATAACGGGAACAATAATACTTATAACAACAACAGTTATATAAAATCTTTCATTATAACATAATAATAATGATAATAATGTTGTTGTTGTTGTTGTAATTATTACATCATTTCTATTTCATGGAAAACCACAAGGAGCCCTTTAAAGCTTCTCTTCTGTCACAAGTAAATGAACAGTCCCGCGCTTCACTCTGAAACACGCAGCGCATATATTTAATTAAATCACAGCCTTTGTGATTTGATAACCATACTAAGCAATATGCAATTAGTCTTATTTGATTTAATTGTGCATTTATTTTAATTAATCCATCACCCTCTAATAATGTTTCTGAAATAACTCAGGATATTTCGTTAAATTAAAAGCAAACATTAAGATCAAGGCTGGCTACCTGTTCCTTCTCAATGTTCTGCGCAGGTACACGGTTTGTGTCCAGAAACAGGTCCTCCTCGTCCTGCTGTCCCGCACACTCGGGTTGAGTTTCTGAGCTCAGCAGTTCGAGGATGAGAGAGTTCAGCACTGCCATCAGACGACCCAACACCTCTGCTGCCGTCTCCTTGGGGAGCTGCGGGCAAACACAGTGAAGATCATTCAGGACAGGGACTTTCCTCAGACAAACCCTTCAGACCCTCGTGGTCTTAAGGTAATATTTCAATATTTTAACAATTATAAGCACCAATAATAACTGAGCAGCTAATCATCATATCAGAATGATTTCTTAAGGATCATGTGACACTAAAGACTGGAGTAATGATAAATACAGCTTTGATGATCAGAGGAATAAATAACATTTTAAAATGCATTCAAATACAAAACAGTTCTTTTAAAATGTAATAATTTTTCACAATATGACTGTTTAGGTGAGTATAAGAGATTCAAAAACATTAAAAAATATTTTGTATTTTCAGGGATTTGTTGTAGTTTTTTACTAGCTCATATGAAACGTATTTAAGAAAATCATTCATTTAGATGTTAGAAGTTTTCTGAAACTTTAAAGGGAGAATGAAAATTCTGTCACCATTTCCTCACCTTGTGTAAAGTTGTGTTCATTACTTTCTTATGTGGAACATAAATTATTTTGAGAAATATCTGTTTTATTTACCATACAATGAGAAGTCAATGCTCAGCAAAATGGTTTGGTTACCAACATTCTTTAAAATATGTTTTTATGTTCAACAGAAGAAAGTAAGTCGAGGTTTGGAACAACATGAGGGTGAGTAAATGTATTTTTTTGTGTAAATTATTCCTTTAACACCTTGAATCGGACACTGTATGCCCAGTTTTTAGCTCACATGCAGAAACCACTCATATGTATTTTTGAATGGCTCAATACCGAATTGAAAGTGACGACGAAGTGTCTGAGGTAGAGAAGCACTTGATTGACAGCCACTGGGAATTGGGACACATCCAGAGAGGTCAGAGCGTCCTGTGCTGCCTCCTTAAAAGAGTCCCGTAGGAAAGCATTTGGCCCTTCACTATAAACGGCCTTCAGCAGAGCGGAGAAACCAGCGTCAGATCGATCCTCACTGAAGTCTTCAGTCATGAACTGGGAGAAAGATTGACAAGGCAATCGGGAACTTCAAGAAAGCCATACAGCCATTTACATAAGAAATATTTACCTGAATTTGAAATGGTATCACTATTAGTTATATTATTAGTTGCTTATTAGCATGCATATTTCTAGGTGAAAAGTTAATAGTGAGAACTGGACCCTAAACTAAAGTGTTACCTACTAACCAACATTATATAATATATAACTTTTTGCTGACATGGTCTGAAGAGTCATATTTAGTGAAAATTGGACCAAAAGTCTAGGTTCATGTAGTTAAAGTTCATGTAGTTTTTCAAATTTGTGGCATAACCGTTTTCAGCGTGAACCGAGGAATCTATCAAGACCAGAGACAGCAAATTTGCTATGATAACAGACTGTCCTCCATCTGTGTGCCAAATTTAATAACTTTTCCTACGTACGGTTATATAATCTTCCATACACTCAAAAGAAGAAGCAGCAAAAGAAGATAAAGGCTATCAATTACACTGCACTTGGTCCCTAATGAGTAAACTAAACCAACCAGTGTCTTGCGCGTGTTTTTGGGGAGCCATTGTGAGTAGTAGTGGTAGAAGGTGAGGACAGAGGCGTGAGGAGGTGAGGAAGACTCTGATGAGTTGAGCTCTTCATCGTAGTGCTGGAGGGTCAGACACAGAGCCAGCGGGTCCCTCTGACAGTGCAGGACATCACACAGGACCGATGCCATGTACTCGTACACCACGCCTGTGCAACAGACAGAGCATTACCAACATGAGCTCGAGGAAACATTCACTGATGCTCCAGAAGGAAACATTATGCATTAAGAGGCGGGGGTGAAAACTTTTGAACAGGATGAAGGAGAGTAAATTTTTCTTATTTTGTTTAAAGATAATGTTTTTTCACCTAGTTCTGCCTTTCAGAAGCTACTTACATTTACTTGTGTTTCTCAGAAGACAAAATAAGAACACTTTACCCTGATCTTCAAATTCAAGAAGTTACCTTTCCCATCTTTAAAACTCTCTGGCAGTTTATTGCGAGCCTCTAGCACAGCCGGTACAATGGCGCTAAATGGGAACGTCTGAAGGATGATGTCTTCGGTGAAGGAAGGTCCGATCTCTTCAACGTCCCCTTCGCTGCCCTCCACTATAACATCAACCATGTCGAGCACATCTAAAACACAGAGTAAAACACATGCTTAATCCTCATCTTTCCCTCGCGTCCTGGAACAAATTCTTCCCTCGCCAAGCCCTAAAAGTATACTTAATTTTTTTTTTTCTACAGAAAGCTTATTTTATTTTATTTTGACCATATTTTTTCAATTTTTTTATGCATTTTTTTGAGATTTTTTGTTATTTTTATTTTATTTACCTTTAAAGTACTAGATTTAATCAATAAATTCTTTCAAGTTAAATTCAAAATAACTCACAATTTCATGCAATTCAGCTCCAAATATCTTACATTGGGTGTCTTTGCCGTCCTCTTGTGGGAAAAAAATTATATAACATGATATTTCATAACTCTTGCCACTAGATGGACTTATAGCTGTATCTGGAGCAAATGAGCTGTTCCGCTGGGTCCTAAAGTCAGACTTTTTCCATATGCATTCAGATACACATGTAGACATTATAAAATCATTTTTGGTGAAATTCGAATTTTGAGCATTTGTAGGTTTTACTATGTGTACTGAAGCATTCCTCGCATTCCATTCATTCCTATGGGGGGTCAAACTGACCCACGAGGGAAGGATTTTGTTACTTTTTTAAATTTCAACCACAAAACTCCTCGAATTCATTAAAGGGTTAGTTCACCCAAAAATGAAAATTAAGTCATTAATTACTCACCCCCATGCTGTACCAACCCCGTAAGACCTTCGTTCATCTTCGGAACACAAATGAAGATATTTTTGATTAAATCTGAGAGGTGGATCACTGCTACATAGGCTGCCAGAGGGAATGAAACTTGACGGCCCAGAAAGTCATTAAAGAAAATGTTTAAATATTCCATGTGCCTACAGTGGCTCAACTATAGGTTTATCAAGCGACGAGAATACTTTTTTCCCGAAAAAAAAAACATAATAACGACTTTATTCGACTATTCCTTTTCTTCCTTGTGGGCCTGAGACGAGAGTTCAAGAGATTTCCACGACGCATGCGCGAGAACTGAGAAGAGGACGTTCTTCTTCTAATACTTCTTGTTCAGTTCTCGCGCATGCGTCGTGGAAATCTCTTGAACTCTCGTCTCAGGCCCACAAGGAATGAAAAGGAATAGTCGAATAAAGTCGTTATTATGTTTTTTTTTTCGGGAAAAAAGTAGTCTCGTCGCTTGATAAACTTATAGTTGAGCCACTGTAGGCACATGGAATATTTAAACATGTTCTTTAATGACTTTCTGGGCCGTCAAGTTTCATTCCCTCTGGCAGCCTATGTAGCAGTGATCCACCTCTCAGATTTAATCAAAAATATCTTCATTTGTGTTCCGAAGATGAACGAAGGTCTTACGGGGTTGGTACAGCATGGGGGTGAGTAATTAATGACTTAATTTTTATTTTTGGGTGAACTAACCCTTTAAATTTTTGAGTGTGTGTGTGTATTTGCGGTTCAAGTGCGACAAAAGTCCTGGGGTCTTGGACCCCTCCGATGAACCGTACATTTTTTTTTTCAATTTCAAAAAAATTATTCCGGGTCAAAATTAAACAAGGTTAAACAACCCAGATAAATCCATATTAACAATCCCTAACAGTGCCAGCGTGACCTCAGATTGTCGAAACATATTTGAAAATGTGTGTAATGCTAACCGTCGATGTGTGATATGGGGATGCTGGCCTCGTCTCCCTCCTGCCCGCTCAGATTGGCCTGCAGGAACGCTGCCTCCTGGACCGCACTCGCTGCTTTCTCAGTGTACACGTGTGGGTCACACACCACGCGCATCAAAACCTGCCCACACAAAATATCCACTTCAGATCATTCGTAATTGTGACGGGATTATATTAAAAGTTGGGTAACGTTTTTAACAGATTTAACAGATATCACCAAACTTCCCCAGTTGATTAATCACGGTCCATTAAGACAAGTGTTTCGGTATTACAAGTTGAGAAAAAAAACTATTTTGTGAGAAAACAGCCTTTAAAGATAGGGGTGAGTTCAGGTTGATTGGGACACTTTTTCCCATTGAGATGACTGGGGGAAAAGTGTCCCAATCAACTTAAATTCACCTCTATTTATTGCAATTGAAATCTAGACGCAAATAGTTAAAATGTAATAAAACAAACACTTTTTGTACGCTTTCATTCGAAAAGTCTGAAAGAAGACATACGACGGAAGCACAAAATCTTAAAATTGACCAGTGCATTAAAGTGTCTTTACTGTCACTTCACACCGTCATTTTATTTTGATATTTTTAACCGCTTTTAAGGAGGATTTTTCAAAACTCTAAAATCAATATTTAATTTACCAACACTCTGAAGTCAACACCACTTCAAAATGAATTATGTATTTGATTAGGATAAAAACAAGTCCTTCCCAAAATATTTTCTCACTGAAAATCTTGAGTCACTCAGGTATCAGTCGACAAAATATCAACTTCATAACACTGACATGGTTGTATAAAAAGCCCAGTAAAAGGGGTCAGAATGCAGTACATGGTCTAGAAACTGAACAACGGCTTCCTGCTGGGATGGGTTCAAACGTGCCAGACGGTCCAGCCATAACTCCAGCTCCTTCCACGTGTGCTCAAACACACCACTGTCCCTCAACACCTACAACAGGAGTTCACAGCGTTTTAAAATCAATTCATAATTTCTCAACACTGTAAAGTCGTGTTTCACTAGTTGCATTACATAGTTGAACGGTATTAAAAAGAATAACAGCATTGTGAATCAAGAAACGACATGGATGTATAATAAATAATATAATAAATAATAAAAATATATATAGTATATGAACTATACTATAATCAATATAAATATAAATAAATTATCTTTGAATTGCAATGATATATGTAAAGATATATTAAATGATCTACAACGATCACAGGTTTTTTTCTGTAGTTGGGTGAGGCTGAACTCACCTTTAGGACCAGCATCCTGGTCGAGGTCTTCAAGTAGCTACTGTTACTACTTACAAACATCTTAAGTAACAAATAGAAGACAGATTTCTCTCCTTTTTCTTGATCTGGATCTGCTAGTTCCTGTGCCGGAAAAAAACAAGAAAAAAGTGGAAATCTTCAACTCTTACATAATCTGAAAATCATCATAAAACTAAAAACCAACTGTTGAAAAGACATATGGTCACGCAAACCTGAATAATGTGACTATAAAAGCTAACATACAAACGGAGCAACCAAGAATAAAATTGTTCACCTGAACGCGGAACCAGGAGAATTTGCTTGCAGGAAGTTCAAGAGCCAGTTGAAGAATTTGATACTGTAGAACTGGAGGAACTTCCTGTTTCATTCCCCTCTCCGTCACAATGCCTGCAAACGTTTCAATAAGTCACTCACTCCTTCCACAGCACGTCAGAAGCTAAATGCGCTATATCTGTTCTCAATTGTACCTTTCAGGAGTTTGCTGAAATCGAATTTGCTCTGGCTGACGAGGTGAGGCACGACCCGCTGATACAAACACATGACCTGGAGCAGAAGAGCTTTCACCAGAATGAGCTGTGCATCGTCCTGCCGCGCTGATGGAGACAAAACACTTCATTTCTATAGTGTGTGAAACAACAACAGCAAGTCTATGGATAAAAAAATAAAAAAAAGATTATTACGGTGTTCTTTGGTCTGTTTTTGTTCCGTGTTCTTCGTCTTTGCTACATCTTC
This sequence comes from Siphateles boraxobius, assembly GCF_051911475.1. Lineage (NCBI taxonomy): Eukaryota > Metazoa > Chordata > Actinopteri > Cypriniformes > Leuciscidae > Siphateles > Siphateles boraxobius. The sequence continues at coordinate 9,604,095 of NW_027509186.1, read as the reverse complement.
CTTCTCTTTTGAGAGCGACTGCCAGTTGGAAACAACACACATCATGTCCGGTAGAATCTGTGGCACCAAAAGGATAAATGAGTGTTTCTTTATTCCCTCGGTTTAAACCCTTTCATTCCAGTTGTTTTCCCATCATCCTCACCTTGCTAAGCGCCTCTCTGTAGAGCTGCACGAACTCCTGCATCTCGGCAGGGCTGTGGACGTCTGAACTCTCCCAGGCGCTTTTGTCCAGGCAGAGTTCAATGTTTTTCTGAGCTCTCTTGAGAATAAACACCAGGAGGGAAAGTGTTGTGTGCTGGACCACCAAGTTATGTATCTATTAGAGGAAGAAAAAATGTCTCAGATCACTTTAAGATGACATTAGAAAAAATGAAAATCAAGCTTTTTAATGTTGTTCTAACGAATGTTTAATTTATGTAATTTTGGATGGACAGAAAGCTCTCAGATTTCACTAAAAAGATCTTCATTTGTGTACCGAAGATGAACGAAAGTCTTACGGGTTTGTAACGACATGAGGGTGAGTAATTAATGGCAATTATTGTGTTTAATAATGCCCAATAAAGGTATAGCCAAAAATATACTGTGCATCACAACTTCTGATGATGTGATTGGTTAAATCTACCACTTACATTGAGACCTTGAGTGAAGAAGACTTTATTGCACACTGAAGGGAAAGACGTGACCAACACCATTGACAGCAGACGAGGTAAAGGAATCATTTCACTGGTCTGGAAAGCCTTGGACACCTCCGGCTGAGCCTCATAGATCTGTAACAACATCAAAGCTTGAGTAAGTAGCATCTGTAAGATCTGTTAAAGCAAAAAATCTACAACATAATTAAGAGGTACATTTTCCCCAAATTTACATGAAATGAAAGCACTGCACCACATGACATAAATCACATAAAGCAACCAAAAGACAGAAAGGAATCAGACTCACTTTCTTGAGCAGAGTAATGTTGTCCTGCCAGGCTTTGGTGATTCGTGGAGAGAACGAGAACTGGGTTTCTTTGAAGTATCTGGTGAGTATATCAGGACTGGCCTTCAGGACACTAACAACCAGCTCCGCCACCATCTCGTCCTCCGTCGCCTGCTTCAGCCCCACCAGGAACTGCAGAAGAACGATGTTTCCGGCTCTGGGGATACGAGGAGGATGAAGAGTGTCATTTTTCATCTTTTTTTTTTTTTCGGAGATTTTTTTTTCAAGCATTTGTGCTTGTATTGTCATATTTTACTGGGATAAGTTGATAAAATAGTGTTTTAAGCATGTATAGATCATTTCTTTTTTTTATATAATTAGTATTTTATTGAATTTTGAACACCACTGTTACATTGTAATGAACATTACAGTTGACATCTTAAAATATAGCGCATAGTAATGATACATTTTTGAATATAAATAAATAAAAACCTAAAATGATTAATCCAGAAGAGGTAATAGAAATCAGAAGAAGTAAAAAAAAAAAAAAAAAAAACAACAACACCACATGGATCAAATGTACACTTTTACAATAAGCACCATGCTCTCATCTGGTAGCAATATATTGGCCGTATTTTCCCCATTTCGCTAAATGGATCATTTCTAATTTTGCATTTAGGTGATAGAGTGCTGCAGGGATGGACAGCAGGGTAGGACAAAACACAGAGACGCATTTCTGGTTTCATCGTCCCTAAGTCAATGGTGTTTTTTATTGGATTTTTGGTTAAATGCCTGACATAAGGTCTGAGGTCAACACAAGCTCAAGATATTTTTGCATGTTATTCTATGACATAAAATACATCAGTAATTCATCCTTGTGATTTCTGTAAAGCTTTTTACATGCTAACAAGTGGCTAAATGGGACTACTGAGGTTATAGGGGACATTAAACGTCTTCATGCCAATCTCAGTGTTGGGAACGTTACTTTAAAAAAAGTAATAAGTTATAGTTACTCACTACTTGTTCCAAAAAGTAACTGAGTTAGTAACTTTATTACTCTATAATAAAAGTAATTAGTTACCAGGGAAAGTAACTATTTGCGTTACTATTAAAAAAAAGTTGCTATATGTTAAAGAATTTGTATTTTTTTAGCAGTTTTCACAAGTCAGTTGAAATGAGTAAACAGACATGTGTTTGTACATAACTTTCTATATTTATTGCACGTCGACAGGCAGCAAGAGGTTTCTCCTGCACTTCAAGTATTATCTATGAAAGATAAGTAAACAGTTACACCATATAAAGTGTTTAATTCTCTTTATATGGTGTAACTGTTTACTTATCTTACATCTTACTTATCTTTGACCCAGCACTTCTCAAAATGCACTTCCGAATGCGTCTCTGTCCCCAGCACATTTCAAACCAAACTGACGCCCGTGGTAACGCACCGCATTTAACGTCCAGTAACGTTTGAACTCGCAAGTACGATGTCAGGCACTGTAATTTGCTCTGGCCCCTTTCCTGTTCGAAGGAGTGATGAGATAGTTGGTAGATTGTGTCCACTCAATGGCTGGCTTCCTAAGATGTGTCCGCAAAATAATATAGAATTCATAGACAATTGGAGAAGTTTTTGGGGCAAACCTGACCTGTTGAAAAGAGATGGTATTCATCCCTCCTTGGATGGTGCTGCTCTTCTCTCTAGTAATTTGGCTCATAGTCTTAGAGACAAAACGTGACAATCTGGGGCTCAGGTCAGGAAGAAGACAAACTGGCTAAACCGACCGTCTGCTAGCAGCCTCGCTTCACCAAGGTCAGATAAATCCCATCACATAGAGCGTCTTTCACCTAGATATCATCATATAGAGACTGTGTCTGTTCCCCGAATTTGGAAATCCAAAAAACGTCCAAACCGATCTAAGGTTAAAAATGTAATTGATATTCAACAAATAAAAAATAGATATAATACAGATGAGCAAACGATAAAGCTTGGGTTGCTGAATATTCGATCCCTTACTTCAAAAGCGCTCATAGTTAATGATATGATTTCAGATTATAACCTAGATGTGCTGTGTATGACAGAAACCTGGCTAAAACCAGACGATTACATTACTTTAAATGAGTCCACCCCCCATGATTACTGTTATAAACATGAACCTCGCCTGAAAGGCAAAGGGGGAGGTGTTGCTGTAATTTATAGTAATATTTTCAAAACCACTAAAAAATCTAGTTTTAAATATACTTCTTTTGAAGTGTTGGTGCTTAATGTAAAAATATATAATGTAAACGATAAATCAAGAATTCTGCTGGCAACTGTATACAGGCCACCAGGGCACCATAAAGATTGTATCAAAGAATTTGCTGACTTTCTATCAGAATTAATATTGACTGCAGATAAAGTCCTAATTGTTGGTGATTTTAATATACATGTAGATAATGGAAAAGATGCAATGGGATTGGCATTTAAAGACATTCTTAACTCTATTGGAGTTAGACAACACGTGTCAGGACCTACTCATTGTCGTAATCATACTCTAGATCTAATATTATCACATGGAATCAATGTTGATGCTGTTGAAATTCTGCAGCAGAGCGACAAAATCTCAGATCTAGTCTCATGTAAATTACATTTAGCCAAGGCTGCAAAGCCAACTCCGTGTTACAAGTATGTTAGACCTATCAATTCTGCCACTAAAGATTGCTTTATCAATAATCTTCCTAATCAGTTTCATCATCTCAGCATCCCAGATAGCTTAGAAGAACTTGATATTGCAACAGAAACTTTTAACTCTCTCCTTTCCAGCACTTTAGACACAGTTGCTCCGTTGCGCTTAAAGAAGATTAAAAAAAATAGTCCAACGCCGTGGTACAACGAGCACACCCGGGCCCTTAAGAGAGCAGCCAGAAAAATGGAGCGCAACTGGAAGAAAACAAAACTAGAGGTATTTCGGATTTCATGGAAGGAGAGCTCGATTGCTTACAGAGAGGCTTTAAAAGCTGCAAGATCTGCTTATTTTTCAACTCTATTAAAAGAAAATAAACATAATCCAAGGTATTTATTTGGAAAAGTGGCTACACTAACGAAAAAGAAAGCTTCAAGCCCAGAAGTTTCCAAGAAACACAGCAGTAATGACTTTATTAACTTCTTCAGTTATAAGATTGATAATATTAGGGACAAAATTATAACTATGCAATAGGGTTGGGCGGTATTTCGGTAATATCGTATACCGCGGGGTCTTAAAATAGCAACGGTATCAGTTTCAATACCGTCATTACCGGCACTTATATATAATAAATATATATAATTCATTCAATGCCTAAAAATGCTTATGTAGTTGTCATCAAGTGACAGTGTGGAGGAGAGAGAGAGGGAGAAGGGAGAGGCGGTAAATACTGACAAGGCAATTTGTAAATGTTGCAATAAAAAAGGTGACCGCGAGAGATGGAAACACCTCTAACCTAATGTCGCATCTCCGAAACAACCACCCACTCAGTGCTGCGAGGATGCATTTTGCCCCGAGTTCATTAAATAAGCACATTCGTTTATATTTGTTAAAATATTATAATGTTATTTTTTTTTACGTTGATAATGAAAACTGAACAGCACGAGTAAGATGGGATGCATCGGGAGTCAGACATTGACCACTTAATTAAGTTTCATTTTGTAAAAGGCCTTTCTTTAAAGTGAATTTAGTTTTGTATAAATTGTATCCTAATTTTAATAATATTTTTTTTTATCAACCAATAATAAATAAGAATCAAATATAGCAGACAACATAATCATGACATGATCGTGTGCTGGCGCGCCGCGGTCACTTGCATTGAAATCTCATCATAAATTAACCGAAACTCAGTGTATGTTTCACAGACATGACAGATATCTAAATAAAGCTTGAAATTTCATTAAACGAAACAATTCAAAACGATAAGAAATAGGCCACTCGACGATTATTTAATCCATGATGTGCATTTCTCTCTATGCGCGTTCATATGGAAATGGCGATCATCAAATTAAATGAAACTATTCAAAACGAAAAGAAATAGGCTAGCCTACTCTCTGATTATTTAATCCATGATGTGCATTTCTCTCTATCCTTCACTATGGAGATGGCTATTCGTCAATTTCTTTAAACGAAACAATTCAAAAGGAAAAGAAATATAGGCAGCATACTCTCTGATTAATCCAGGATGTGCATTTCTCTCTATACGCGCGTTAACCACGGAGATATCAATCGTCAATTTCTTTAAACGAAACAATTCAAAACGAAAAGAAAAAGGCTAGCCTATACCTTCTGATTATGTAATCCATGATTTGCATTTCTCTCTATATATGCGCGTCCACTAGGAGATGGCGATCGTCAACTTAATCTTTGCAGCACTGACAGAAAAGTTGTATGACGCGTGTCACCGGATTTACAAATGCACTTGTTGCTTGTTAATTTAATTTAAATGAATTAATAAAATGAATACAATTGTCATAATTAAAATAATTAAATATTATTAATTGTCCCATTTTTGCTCATTTATAAATGGTATTTATATCTACCACCCCCTCAGCACCTGGGTTAAACAATTATTTGGCGCCAACATATTATAACGTCCCACGTATTAAAAATAGTCGAGTCTAAATAGGGCTAAGGCTCATATTACATTTAATGCCGTCAACAGGGATCAGACACAACGTGCACGGGTTGGCCTTGATTTTTTTTTGTGTGTTTTTTATGCCGGATCTGGTATTCAGTATCTGAACGGTGTAGACACAAGCCAACAGTTTGGTGACGCTGTCTGAGCCTTATGTCATAATTTTTAATTAGTCACGGTAATACCGTATACCCCGGTAAAATAGGGAGGAGGTTTGACGGTATCAAAATTTGGATACCGCCCAAGCCTACTATGCAACCGTCTACTACAGCATCACATCAGGGAGTGCATTATAGTCTCCCTGAGGTAAAATTTGATTCATTTGTTGCCATAGGAGAGGAAGAATTTTGCAAACTCGTTAATTCATCTAAATCGACAACATGTATGTTAGACCCCATACCGACTAAACTATTGAAAGAGATGCTTCCAGAAGTCATAGATCTTCTTCTTAACATCATTAATTCGTCTTTGTCTCTAGGATACGTACCGAAAACCTTTAAGCTGGCTATGATTAAACCGCTTGTTAAAAAAACGCAACTTGATCCTACAGAATTAGTCAATTACAGGCCGATCTCAAATCTACCTTTTCTGTCAAAGATACTAGAGAACGCAGTATCCTCACAACTGTGTTCCTTTCTTGAAAAAATTGGTATCTGCGAGGATTTCCAGTCAGGATTTAGACCACACCATAGTACTGAGACTGCTCTCATCAGAGTCACAAATGATTGGCTCTTATCATCCGATCGTGGTTGTATCTCTCTATTAGTGTTACTTGATCTTAGTGCTGCATTTGACACCATTGACCACAACATTCTCTTAAATAGACTAGAAAACTATGTTGGCATTAGTGGAATTGCATTAGCATGGTTTAAATCATATTTATCTGACCGCTATCAGTTTGTAGCAGTAAATGAAGAGATGTCTTATCGATCACAAGTTCAGTATGGCGTACCACAAGGCTCAGTACTAGGACCGCTGCTGTTCACTCTGTACATGCTACCTTTAGGAGATATCATTAGGAAACATGGAATTAGCTTTCACTGTTATGCTGATGATACTCAGCTCTATATTTCTTCCAAACCTAACGAAACTCACCAATTCACAAAATTATCGGAATGCATAGTTGATATCAAAAATTGGATGACTAGTAATTTCCTACAACTAAATTCTGAAAAAACAGAGATTCTAATTATTGGACAAAAAACTTCCACACGTAATAACCTAGAATACCGTCTAACACTTGATGGCTGCTCTGTTAAGTCTTCGTCGTCAGTTAGGAACCTGGGTGTGCTCTTTGATACCAATCTTTCATTTGAAAGTCACGTGTCTAGTGTCTGTAAAACCGCTTTTTTCCATCTTAAAAATATATATAAATTACATCATATGCTCTTATTGACAAATGCGGAACAACTAGTTCATGCGTTCATGACATCAAGGCTAGATTATTGTAATGCTCTACTGGGTGGTTGCCCTGCACGCTTAATAAACAAACTACAGCTAGTTCAAAACGCAGCCGCTAGAGTTCTTACCAGAACCAGGAAGTACGACCATATTAGCCCGGTTCTGTCAACACTGCATTGGCTCCCTATTAAACATCGTATAAATTTTAAAATATTGCTGATTACTTACAAAGCACTAAATGGTTTAGCTCCCCAGTACTTGAGCGAGCTCTTAACGCATTATAGTCCTTCACGTCTATTGCGATCTCAAAACTCCGGCCAGTTGATAATACCTAGAATATCTAAATCGACTGCTGGCGGTAGATCCTTTTCCTATTTAGCACCAAAACTTTGGAACAATCTTCCTAACATTGTCCGGGAAGCAGACACAGTCTGTCAGTTCAAAGCTAGACTAAAAACACATCTCTTTGACCTAGCATTCACATAACACTCTATAGACTTCTATAATTCAATATTAGGCTGCTTAGATTAGGTCAGCAGGAACTGGGAACACTTCCCTTAAATCCTGATGTACTCGTTACATCATAAGAAGAATGGCATCTACGCTAATTTTAGTGTGTTTGTTTATCCCGAGGTTTTCCCGCAGCCTGCCGGATCCAGGCCGTTTCCAGATCTGACGAAGGACTTTCGCCTGGACCCGATGACAATGCAGTGCTGAAGTGCCAACTAGCCTCTCCCTATGGAGGATCCCTATACCACTCTACAGATAAAGCGTTGTGGAATTTTTCGGTTTGCGTACCTACCCGAAGTGATAAGATAAAATAAAATTCTGCATCAAAATTTATAGACAAGACAAGTAGTTTGTTTAGGCATGGTTTGTAAGGAATTACAAACCTGCGCACATATATTCAAACGCACATAACTATAGAATCAATTCTTAATGCGCATGTGAACGCCATCAGCGTCTATCACAGGTTCACGTTTAAAGTCTGTTTAGAGAGAACGGTGTCATCTTAGCGGCCCCTAATTTAATAACAAATTATCATTCAGACGGAAGTGAATCAATCAAATCTAACTTTAGCTGGAAAAAACATTTTTCAAGAACCACTATAAAACCAAACCAATCTCTGTTACCTTAAATTATATGTTTATCTCTGTAAAGCTGCTTTGAAACAATCTACATTGCTAAAAGCGCTATATAAATGAGGATGACTTGACTTGACTTGACTTAATGGCGTTGTAACGACGGGAAAAGTAATTAGGTAGATTACCCCGTTACTGAAAAAATAACGTCGTTACCGTTATTCCAAACACTGCCAATCAGATAATCTCATCTACTTACTAATTTTTTTACAACCTCATTGTGCTTATAATCACACTGTTGCAAATTATTATAACTTGAATTTCCAGGGAAATTGTTCTTAAATAAATACTGAAAGACTTGTTAGAAGCTTAGTGATGGTGAAGTCATGTGATGTAGATTTCCTTTATTACTTTTTACTTCTGCCAATTGTATTTAGGCTTCAAAAGTTGTGTATATTAGTGAAGATTATCATGAACAAAACGTGTAAGATTCATAAACTTCTGTTAGTTCCAGAGATTATTCTCTGCAATGATCCAAAAGTTTCCTATCTTAATTCTGGGGCAGTCGTGAAGTAACCATTGACCCTGTTAAATAAACTAAAAAATAAATTGTAGTTGCAAGAATGCCAACATGATCATCTCAAAGACTCACCTTCCAGCGGTGCCCAGGCTCGGGTCATGAAAACTGATCCCATGTTTGCGAGAGCAGCATATGTCCAGCAGGAAGTTATGCACCAGCTCCCTCACTATACGTTTCCCTGCCTCTTCATCCTTCTGTTTACAAAAGATGTTAATTATGGACACAAAAACTTAAAGACAATATGAAAAGTATTAAACATTTGTAGTGTAATGCCTTTCTGAGCAAAACAGAACATTCAGTGGGAAATGTAGGACGAGACTTGTTTGACATCAGAGTTTGATTGGATAATAAGGAGTGAAATGGATGTTATGGGATTATTAGTTAATATTTTCTCCAATCTACAACCTTGGTCACAACAGAAAATAGAGTCAGCTCAATTCCGGGTGAGCCGAAGGAGAGTCGAAGCACAGATCAACAGCAGGAGTCAGATTTGACTGACAAGACGATGGCGGAAGATTTGGTTTCAAAGCGCCAAATTATTTGTCAAAATTTTGGATTTAAACCCCAATGGTAATAGGGAACCTGCAGATGATTATTTGTGTTTTTCTAGTTGTTGTGTTTTTCATTAAGAATAATGATGAATCCACCATTCAAGCAATTGCCGCCGCCCCTGAACTGGCTCTAATTCGAAGTGGGCATTCATAACTGTGTGTGTATGCGCATTTTACTATTATACTATTCTGTGTTCCTGTTAAGCCCCACAAAAGGCACAAAAACATTTTAAAGCACCATAAAGTTTGCGTGCACTATATTATAAGTGTTCTGAAGCCATTCTATAGTATAATGTGAGGTAGAAATTAATATTTAAGTCATTAAATTCAAGATCACGTAAACTTTTCCCTCCGCTGTACCTTAATCACTTTCTACCGGGTGTCTGTTAGATCACAACACAGGAGTAGAGAGCACAGTAATTGTTCTTCAGGCGCACAGTAACTGAAATGTCAGAGATGGTGTCATTGGGTGTCCAAATGTCCACTGTACCTCTTTCTCATCCATGCTGACATCCACAATCCCGTTCCACTTATACAGGGAGGCTATCTGTCTCAGTACAGAAGCACTGAAGAAACGCACTTTCTGAGTTTTCGTGATGGTCTTATTCTGCACAACCTATGGACAAATATAGTACACTGTTATGCACAGGCATCTCACATCGGTAAATGGCATTCATGAAGGAGGGTCTTACTCTGGTTTGCAGGGTGGATAGAATCAGGTTTACAATGGATATTCTATCATCTGTAAGTCCATTGGTCAAGATCTCAGACAAGAAATCTAAAGAGCAGCAGACAATTTTTATTTTATTTTAAGACAACTCAAAAGCAAAATGCACAACGCACAGATTCAGTCACTGATACCTTTAGTGTCCAGTATCTGGACAATAGTTGTATTGTCTCCAGACATCAGGAATGAAAGGACAAACTGAATATAAGCCATTCTAACATCTGGCTTTCCCTGGAAAAATAACACAAGTATTACAACTGAATGAAAAAGCAAACTACTATAAGTATATCCAACCTTACCTACAGTACACTCATGTTAAGTGGTATGTACTGTACTACACAGTAAATCTCAACTGCTTGATTGGTATAGCGTCAAAAAATTAAAACTACACCATAGAGATATTAAAAGTTGGATTGTACATTCTATTTACTTGCATACATAACAGTATAATCATGCACAGCAATATATACTATAATATAGTAATATATTATCGCAAATCTCATCTGTATGATTGTTTGCTATCACAAAAATAAAACTGTATTATCGCAAAGCGACTGTATTCACATGAATACAGTATACTATATGTAGAGTGAAATATATTGCAAATCTCAACTGTCTGATTTTGTATTTTGTAGCCCAATGCAACCATATTATTGCCCAGCTCTTTATATAAATTAGAATATATAAATATCTAACTTTATCCACATACATATAGCACTTTTACGTAAAGCAATATATAATATATCTACAGCTTGATTGCTTGTATCATTGCAAAATGTAAAATATATGTAAACCCAGTTCTAATCTGCTAAATATGATAATAAATATGAATATTAACTTGTTATAAATATCAATATCATGACTTTCAGTAAAGCTGCTTTAAAACCATGTGTATTATGAAATAATGCTATACAAATACATTTTGACATTTAAAAAACTAATAGGAAGTGTTTTTAGCACAGCCTGTCAATGTTTTAATTGAATATGTGTGTTTAATTAGTGTATATATTCATATGTATATGTATTGCTATGTATATTTATATGTCTTTCACCAGACTTGTTAAGTGACTTGCGTGGTTAAATAAAGGTTAATTAATTGACTTAAGTGTGAGTATCAGGCAAACAGGGTCTTATTTTGGTTCAGAAAGTTCATTTATAAGACACTTAAGATAAAAGCGAATTAATGAAAATGTTAAGTTTGCATTGCCGTTTTCAGTTTGTGAAGCACTTACCGTTTTGTCTCTTCTCTGAGCGAGGTTAGTGAGACCCTTGCTGAACTGCATTAGACTGAAGATCTCCCTCGCCGCCTCCGCACCCTGAGACACCAGAGCCGACAGCAAACACAGACACTGACGGACAAACCTGTCGAAAAACAAAACAGGTTGAGTGCATTTGCAAACATTTGGTTCAAAAAGTGGTTCATTTAGCCTGTTGTAACATGTACTGCATGCATACCAGTGCCTGAAAACCAATAAAGATAACGTCCTACAAAGATGATCATGAAATAAATCCATCGTTCATTTGTAATAATGAAAAAGTTAAGCAAGCATATATATATAACAGTCTAGGATTTGCGTGAGAAATACCTGTGATTGTCAGAATGTAGAGAGGAGAGCAGAAGTTTGAAGTGAGAGGAGACGGTCTTCCTGACGATGTTGGATCCCACCATGCTCAGCTGAGACAGATCACTGGCCGTCCGCAGCAAGATCATCTCCAGACTCTGAAATATCAGCGTCAGCTGCAAAACACATTACATACAATTCATCATTGTGATGCAAATCGTCAATGCCAAACTGCACTCTTTGTGGAGCGAGAAGAACTAATGTTGGCTAGTCTGCATGGAAGCTTGAATGAGCGAATTACAGCTTTTAATCACACAAATCTGACTTTTAAAAATGTATATCTTGAATTCCAGAGAGAAAAAAAGTCAGTTCTGAGATATCAACTCACAATTCTGCCTTTTTTTTTCTCAAAGTTGTCAAATATAAACTCAGAATTGCGAGCAAAAAAGTTACAATCGTGAGATATAAACCAAAATAAAAAAAAGTTGCAATTATCTTTTTTTAATATCTCACAATTGTGACTTTTTTCTCGTAATTGCGAGTTTGCAATTAAAAAAGGTAATTGTGACTTTGTTTCACAACTTTAAGTCTGACTTTATTTATCACATTTCTGAATTTATAACTCACGATTCTGACTTTTTTTCTCTGAATTTTCAGAAGGAAACTTGCAAATTTGAGGGGGGGGGGGGGGGGTGGCTCTCTCAGAATTGTGAAATAAAAAGTCACACTTTTTTATTTTTTTATTCCTTCCATGATGGAAACAAGCTTTTATAAATCTGCATACAACATGCATTAAAAATTCATAGTGGCTGTCAGCCATAGTCTGCAGCATGAATATTGTGCAAATATTCCATATGTATGGGATACCTAGATTAACTACTATAAATGCCTAAATGTTTATAACATTTTAATACTGTATCCTACAATACAATGTGACTTGACCTTCCATTTCCTATGAGAAGAAGACACTTTTACAAAATTGAATAAAAAGTCTGTTTATTTCTGAGATTATACCACCTACTGAATTATGTTCAAAATAGTAAGCTCATAATGACCACAGTGTTGCACACTACTGTTCGAAATATTTCTTATTGCATATTGTTTCATATACTATCAATTAAAAAGGCATTATTCAGTGTTATAATATGAACACAGCAATATACAGTACCTGCCAATAAAAAATAATGGTAACACACTATTTTGATGGTCCACTTTAGACATTCTACTAACTTTAAAAGTAACTTTGCCACTACATGTCAACTTATTCTACTACTAACCCTAACAGTCTCTACAACAGTCTACTAATACTCTAATAAGAGTTAGTTAACATGTAGTTGCAAAGTTATTAATAGTTAGTAGAATGTCTAAAGAGGACCATCAAAATAAAGTGTTACCTTATAATAATAAATGAGTAAACAAACAAATAGATAAACAAATCAAAATTCTAATGCATGACTTACTTCTGACTCTGAATTATTTTCTTCCTCCAGTAATCCGAAAATCTCTGAACATTCAACTGAGATTTTGATGTATCCCTCGACTACATCATAGAGTTCTGCGCAGGGAAGTTTCTTCGCCAATTTTATGAAGGTGTCCAAACCTACATGATATCACAGAAGTACATGTTAATATGCCATGATAACATTTCTGTTCTTAGACACGGTCATACAAATAATCTAGTCTATGTATATGTATATGTATATAGACATAGATAAACATGTACATGTGATGTACATCTAATCTTATCTACCCATGTGTAGACACACAGATACACAAGGGTATGTACATGGTATTTATACTTACATTGCAAAACTATTAGCCTATTGAAAATAATCAAAAGTGTACACATTCATTTAAAAACTGTTGCTTGATTTAGCAGTTTCAAAGAATACAATACTTGTATTAATAAATGGTCATGGATAACTAATTAATACATTGTTAAGTCATAATTTCGTATTATTCTGCAGTTTTGATTTCAATTACTAACTTTACCAGTTCTACGCATGCACAATAAAATATGCAAACAAAATAAAAGTCTGGGGAGATGAACACTGTAAGGTGATACTTACCGTTTAGAGGACATTATTGATAAACTGTGTACACGAATCGAGCATTTGATTTTTCATGTTTTCATTTGTAAGCAGACAAACACTCACCCTTTATCGCTTTAGAGGAATCCTTCAGCATGGATTTAAAGACAGCGCCGTTAAACTCGCTTTCCTGTGTTTTGGTTTTCTTTGGTGTTGTAACGGACTCAGGAGGATCCCCATTTTGACGTTTAGTAGCCATTGTTATATCCCAGTAAACAAAAATATACACATAGAACGGCGGAAGTGTAAAACTTGAAGAGATAGAAGGACAAAACACGTGGAAACGCGTATCTAATGAATATTAAGTTTGACGTGCTGACGTTCCTCATTTTCTCTCTAGAGCGTCATCAGAGCGTCAAGAAACCTAATTAATATTCATAAGTTAAAGGGATAGTTCACCCGAAAATGAAAATTTTGTCATCATTTACTCACCCTCAAGTTGTTTCAAACTTGTATGAGTTTCTTTCGTCTGTTGAACACAAAAGAAGATATTTTGAAGAATGTTGGTACTCAAAGCTTTGATGGACCCCATTGACATCCATAGTAGGAAAAAATACTATGGAAGTCAATGGGTGCCAACCCAACTCTCTGGTTACCAACAACATTATTTTAAAATGTCTTCTTTTTAAAGGCAAAAATTATTTATCTATTATTTATTTGATTAATTTAATGTTTCATTGCCTATTCAATATTTTCAAAGGTAAAATATATTCAAAGGTATTTGAAAGATCTGGATCTTCTCCCCTCACATTAAATACAATGCCATAAAATGAGTTTGTATCCACATTTAGTTTCAAATATTCCATTTGTTTTAATATTTCACATAATTTATCATACAGATTAAATAAGCATGAGTCATGACCTGAATAAGCATGAGAACTTCAGCTATCCAGGTTGAACGCACATAAATATTTCAGCTTCACTAAGGCTTTCAATAACAACATTTAAATGCTGCAGGTCATTTATGCAACTCTTCAAGGCAAAATGAATGAAATGAAATGCATGTTAATAAGTATTGAAACATCTCACAATGTCATGCAGTGGTACATACACATTTCTTGAACATATTTTCCTGTAGAGCGCTTACATTTATTACATCATTCTGAGAGCTGAATCATCTGTTTCGGCTGCTAGAGAAAGCAAGATAGCTTTGGGAGTATTCTCAAACAGGGCAGCTCTGTTCTGTGTCTGGCCCTTCTTTACCCAGTGTCCATAAATCTTGAACGCACAGGCATCGATGAGCTTGCGGATAGGTTTTACAGCATAGGGGTCACTCTTGATCACTTCTTTGGTAACTGGCTTGGCACGTCGATAATTGCAGTAAATCCGCATCGTTGCCAGAACTGTCATGCAGATTACCTGAAAAACACAAGTGATTGATATGAACCTACATGGATTTCCATGGGCATTGTTTGCCTTTTTAAGGGGCAAACTTTTTTTGTACACACCATATTTTATGTCATTAAATTAAATAGAATGATAAGACTGTGATATGACAATCAACTGAAATCAGTATCAAAATCGAACTTAGCAATGCAGAGGAGGCACTGAAAGTGGCATGTGTTTATACAGAGAAATGCATAAGTAATGTTATGAAATTATTGTTTTACATGTACAATTATGGATATAGAAACATGAAACGATGGGGGGAAATTAAATTATAGTCTACTTTTAAAAACTAAAACAACCATTAGGGAGAACCATTCATTCAACAATTTTGTTCAAGTAACTATGACTGCATCTCAAATCGCATACTTTGCTATTATAGTAGGCAGAAAACAGTATGTGACAAGAGTAGTATGTCCGAATTCACAGTACTCATAAAAGACTAGGCAAAAAGTACCTGGATGCGAGATTCTGAAGTGAGATTTGTGAATGGCAGTAATGTGACACAACTGACGCTGGTAGATCACATGATAATAACAACATGGCGGATGTAGTAGGTCTGGTTTGCATTCATATTACACGCATTCATATTATATAGAACATACTTTTTAGTGCTCGCAAAGTAATGACTTATTTTGAGAGATAAAGCGATTCCAGAAGCAGCCTGTCTTTTTCAATGTGTAATTGAATTATTCCCTCAACCGATCTGTTCAGAAACGCAGATTCATTGATTAATGAAACACCAACACGTGTTGCTGAGGCACACACAATGGTTCTCGGGTTCAGTGCTAAAACAGTGTAAAAACAGATGATATTCAGTTTAAAATGTTGTTTCAAACCTGTATGAATTTCTTTCTTCTGCTGCACACAAAAGAAGATATTTTGAAGAATGTCGGTAACCAAACAGTTGATGGACCCCATTGACTTCTTTCATATTTTTTTTCCTACTGTGGAAGTCAATGGGGTCCATCAACTGTTTGGTAACCGACATTCTTCATAATATATTCTTTTGTGTTCAACAGAAGAAAGACACTCATACAGGTTTGAAACAACTTGAGGGCGAGTAAATGACAGATTTTTCATTTTTAAGTGAACTATTCCTTTAATACAGGGGCTTTTTTGCCCTAATCCCTGTTAACTTTCATCCCTGATATAATATTTATTTATATATAATTACATTCATTATTATAATTTTTTGTATTACTAATGTGACTGTCTAATAATGATGTGAAGTGTTTGTCTACAAATATGCAAGAAAAACAGCTAAATAATCAATAATTACTGATTTTTCTCAATTATCGAGCCCACCTTGAACTTCCTGTACGGGCTGAAATGGCGCACCTCTGCGACCACGTACTGCTGGAAGAAAGGGTGGTTTAAGGCATCCGTGGCAGTGTAGCGTGTCTCGGGATTCACCACCAACAGCCTGGAGATCTGAAAGTTTAAACACCCAGTGAACACCACAGAGTGCAGATTAGTGCGGGCTTGTATTAATCTTCATTCACTCTTTTGATTATTCCCAGGTCTGCGGCAGACGCACCAGGTCTTTGACAGTGTCTGATCGGTCGTCCCACTCCGGAGAGGTGAACTGGTAGCTTCCTGCTAGGATCATACGCAGCATTAACATCTGCTTTCTGTGCCAGAACGGAGGGGAACCTGCAAGAAGGGTGTACATGATCACCCCTGCACTCCAGCTGGAAAAGACAAAAAAAAACTGTGTGATATTTCTCGATTCGGTCCAACTTAAAAGCTTAATGTAAGTTGTTTTCATGAGTTTGTTTTATATAGACCAAGCTCCTATATAAATGCTGTGAAGACGCTACTCACAGATCAACAGCGGTCCCGTAACCTTGGTGGTGCGGATCCATTGAGCACTCGATGATCTCTGGTGCCAGATAGCCTGGCGTTCCACACACCTCTATGACAACGCAAGATCAGAGGTCTTATAATCAAACATAATTGCCTGTTATCTAATACTGCATGCACAACATATGTATTTGTGCATCATAACATGCATTATGTATAGCATGTTATGGTACATACAACCGGTTTTTGTTTTAATATCATGCCTGGTTCTTATTTCACCCTAAATAAAAATAAATAATAGATTAAAGGGTTAGTTCACCCAAAAATGAAAATTGATCCAGCTCTCAGATTTTACCAAAAATATCTTAATTCGTGTTCCGAAGATGAACGAAGGTCTTACGGGGTTGGAACAACATGAGTAAATGTTGAGTAAAGGGTGAGTAAATACTGACAGAATTTTCATTTTTGGGTGAACTATCCCTTTAAGAAGTTTTATTTTATTCTCTATAGGAACAGAGAGTGACTCGCTCAAACTGACCAAGAAGAGTCAGAGTAAACAATTCAGGACTATACAATAAGTGATCTGCAATTTGAGATGCCATTCAGTCTGGAAACTAACTGACTCTTCCACAAATAAGACAAAGAAAGCTAGTAAGAGATTATCTCACCTGGAGAACAAACACTTAAGGCCAACTTTAGGCAACTTTAAAGTCTCCCTGTGGTGAAAATCAAGCTTTTAATGTTGTTTATATGTCTATGTGGTGTTTTTAATATGCTTTAAGACAAACCATGTGTAAATTCATAAGTCAACAGCATTGCTGAGTATTTTCTCCTTAAAACTGTGGATAAAACTCTCAAAAACACGGTTTGAAATCGCTGGTGTTTCTGACAAACTACCTTGTAACCAATCAGATCAACGTGTGATCGTCAACGAGTGGATCTCTGAGCTGAGTGAGTGAGTGGAGGCGGGGCTCATTTGCATATTCATAGAACTGCATATACTAAATGAGGCAAGGGTGTAGAGTTACATTCAATCTATTTTAAGGCATGTCAACTTTTTTTTCAAGGAAAAAACTTAAATATGTCATTTTGGTGATCAAAGTTGAATTTTAAGGGATAAAATTATTGACTACAGGGGTCTCTAACAAATGGGTTCTGAGATGGCACATTTTGAGTCTCACAAGGAAAATCCTGAATTTAGTGAATCTAGTCTATAAAGTTATAAATATGGATATTTTTCTTACAAAAACGCATCGCTTCACTTCAGAAGGCCTTTACTAACCTCCTGGAGCCGTATACATAAGAATTTCTGTAATCAATGTATCTTTTTTTTCACTCTCATAGTAAAGTGTGATAAAACTTCACTCATCAGTTAGCCATGTATAGAACAAACATTTATGTAATTGATGGGTCATTCTTAGAGTAGAGCGTTTACTCTGTTCCTGGATAAAGGTCAGAGGCCGCACCAAATAGCAAACAGCTCCTCCAGTTCCAGTAACATGTTAATCTCTCATATAAGGATAGTATGAAACCCGAATCCAAGAGTTACATAAACCTGAAAACTACTCTTCAGAAAATGCAGGGGCATCTCTCTATATATAGACAAACGGGCATTACTATTTAATTCGATTCAGGAGCCTGTGATTAAATAACGATATTATGATACTATGAATGCAACAAAAACACTTACATTTTATTTTATTTACTCACAAATCCAACTAAAGTATAAAAATGTAATTGAACTCTCTAACAAATTGCAAATCCTGTATCCCAAATGGACATCAACAACTAAAAATAATAATTTTATAACAAACAAACTAGTCTTCTTGTGGTCTCTTTTGAGACATTGTGTGCAGATGTGACTAACATGAGAGTGTTAAAATGAAGTTAAAAATATTGTTTAATACATCATATCGTTAGTCATTTAATGGATGCATCAATCCATATCAATGTATCATTCATTACACCCCTATACTATCTAGTTCTGGAATAGCCTTCCTGATGATGTTCAGGTCTCAGAGACACTCTCCCAGTTTAAATCCAGATTAAAGACACATTAACATAATGCCTCTCATAACCTTGTATTCAAGTTATATCAGATCAAATGCACATGATTATCTTTGCTTGAAATGTTATGAACAGCATCTACGCTAATTACATTCCATTTGCTGTTCTGTTTCATCTCGGGATGCCCACTCTCTAAGTAACTAGTCTAGTTTGGATCCAGCCTCTTATGAAGACTTCAGATGCCTGAAGACCTGTGAAGAGATAACCAACTCCTGCGAGGGCTTCAGATGAAGCAAACCCTGAATCAACATGCACCAATGCTAACATTTCTATATATTGAAATCATGTTCACAACTTGTAATAATAACTTCAATGAGCTAATTTCCTCAATGCCTAAAAATTAATACATTATGTTAGCTAATTGTGTGACTTTTAGATGTACATTTCTGAAATACATTACTTGGACAGTCACCTCTGATAACAGATCACTCTAAATTGTAATGTAGACACACACATGCATTTTTTGTAAAGCTGCTTTGAAACGATATGTATTGTGAAAAGCGCTATACCAATAAATAAGAATGAAATTGAATTGAATTTACCATTGAGTTTTTGTCCTGGTGCAATCTCCACAGCAAAGCCAAAGTCAGTGAGTTTGATGCTCATATTGTCATCCAGAAGGATGTTCTCCGGCTTTAGATCTCTGTGCACAATGTTCTGAGAGTGAAGGAACTGGACCACCACCAACAGGGCGCGCATGATCTTCCTGCAAAATGAAAACAGAGCACTGCAAATATACGCAATGTTGTACATTCAGCCATGGTAAATACACTGGGGTGAATTTCACGAAAACATGTCCAGGTCAGATTTCACCCTCAAATCAAGACAAAAAAAAAACAAGAAGTCATATTCTCATTACCATAATTATTCTCAAAGGTGATTCTCATTAGATAAAAAAGGGGATACATTTTTTTGTTGCTAATACAAGGCTACATCAGAAATGTACAATAATAACATTACAATGTTCAAATACCAATTGTATATTTATCGACATATAACTCATGTTTAATGTGATAGTTTTGTCCTTACATCTTGTACAATACAATATATCATTAGTCCCGATCAAGAGTCTTTGCGTCATTGAATAAATACATAGATCTGCATTTAATGTTTGTGTGTCCTAATAGTCCGGTGGTAGAATGTTTCACACAGTGAAGCTGCAAAAACCTATGGTGCTGCAGCCCGCCGAAATGGGCAGGGCTACCCATCTATTTAAATGGGCAAATCTCACCATAGAACTCTCAGGGAACCAAGGTTACGCTAGTAACCGAGTAAGTTACAAACCGAGTAACTCGTATTGCATCGTTAAGATGGTATTGGAACACAATCAAATAGCGCAGAACAACAATCATTCTAAGGGGCTCAGACAATGAGCCCTGAGGGAGATGTTTTGTGCAGGGTGGGCTCGTGTAGAGGTCAAGGCACAGCTAAACAGACAGGACCCGTGCATGCAGAGCAGGGACGTCCAAGTTGTAAAACCTGGTGAAGGTGGCCGGCCGCCGCACAGATGTCGCCAATGGATATTCCTCTGGACCACGCCCAGGAGAAGGCCATCCCTCTGGTGGAGTGCCGTGGAGTGGCGTAAGCCACTATCCACTGGGACAATCTCCGCTTCGTGACCGGATACCCTTTGGTGGAGCCTCCGAAGCATACGAAAAGCTGCTCCGACTGTCTGAAGTGGGCAGAGCGCTCGATATATAACCTTACAGCCCAAACTGGGCAGAGTAAGTGTGACTCTTGCTCGTCTTCCGAAACCGTAACCATGTCTTGGTTTGAGGACTCTATAGTCATTAGGCCCAAACTCAAAGGAAGACGGGCTCACAGAGAGTGCTTGGAAGTCACCCAGTCGCTTGACCGATGCTAGCAGAAGGGCAGTCTTCAGCGAAAGGGGCAGCTGTAAAAGGCTGACTCGCTGTGAGCTGGCAGAACTGTTTCTACAGCTCCCTTTCACAAGTAAATTCATCCCTTCGGAACGGAGAACGTGCCCCACGTTGCTTCCCATTGACGTGCAGTCCACGCCCTTGAAGCAGGGGGGTCTGTGAGCGAATTGAAGCAAGTAACCTTGTTTGATTGAGTTCAGAGCCCAACTCGATGGCTTCACAAGCCTTGGCCCAGGTGGCTAGGGGCTAAATTGTTTCGGGTGACAGGCCGCTGCGCTGAGACAGGAGACTGACGCCTGTGGTATTGGGAAGAGGAAAGTGCTCTTTTTTTAAAGTGTTTGTTTTTTATTTTGTTCGCTGTAACAGCAGTCAGTTGCATGGGTGCATGGACATTGAAATGAACGGGCCAGTGCAGTGCTTGCAACGAATACATCGCCTCCAAAGCCCAGAACTGAACAGGGGTTTTGGGAGGCAAACTCTAGTTTTTTTGGAGGGTGGTCCTGCTGTAGCCTTCTCCTCTTCCTTCCTGATGGATCCGGACGCTCGGATCTCTAGACAGCAAGGGGCGGAGTCAACCACTGAGCACCGACCAATCATGTCGGAAGCCGCTAGTTACATCGGGGATCCCCCAATCGAGACCAGGCCACTTACGCCAGAAAAGGACGCTGGTCTGCATGTGAGGGAAATCTGTCTCTGTGGAGAAAGTAAGGCACATGGGACCTGTGCCAGAGTTAGCTCACTTACACCTGAATGCTCACTCTTCTTGCTCTGCTGTTTCTCATAGGTTCCTGGGAGGAAGAGAACAGGAGAGTACGAGGGGCAGAGCCGCTTTCTGAAAAGAAAGCAATCCATGAGTGGAGAGAGGTGAGACTCATGCTCTAGCATTGACAGCAGCTCGTCTCGGTGAGCGAGGCTTCTGCGTGGGATTTGCCCCAGACAGGCAACACACTCCCTGTGCTCGTCAGAAGCACACTCGTGATGCGACATTTGCAATTTGAAAATTTGCACAGAAATGTGCTCTTTTGTAATAATAATTGCCGGATAGCCGCAGGGGAGACACTGAATAGGCTGAACTGAAAGGCTCTTTCACGGCGAGAAGGCTTCTTCTGTCTTGTCTCGGAGTCCAGCGAGGAGAAGATCTTCGTGCTGAAGGAGAAAGATTCTGGAGATTTGCCCGCTTTTATGGATGGGTAGCCCCATCCATTTCGGCGGGCTACAGAGACATAGGTTTGTGCAGTTTCACTAAGTGATTCAATCAAGCTCCAGTATTTCTGAGAAATTTTTTTTTTCCTATAGCATCTCTATGACGCAATATGAGTTAACCGAATCGATAGGGAACTTTTGTTTAACGTGTCAGAGGTTCTGGCTTCTAATCTGCCTTTGTATGATTTTTTTTCTCACATTAAAACCAAAGATATTCATCAATGATTGTATATCAAGAGCAGGGACATGAATCTAAACGAATAGAGTCTTCGAAACGGCATTAAGCGATAGATTGAAGAACTCGTCTCTGTGGAGACTGTGCACGAGCCACCGCCACTGATAAAAGTTGCAACAAACACTCAGCATGATTTCAAAAACAACATATTCCAGCGCCAGTTCGCCTCTTATATAACAACTGAACAAAACGAATACTCTGCTAGTCAACTGGAGATGCTTCCTTTGCATTAGGTGCATCAGTGCCGCGAGATATTTCAAAAAGTGGTGGTTACATGTCCCACACGTCCCGTCCCACACGCAAATTACGCCTATGCGTGTGGCATAATGTTAATAACCCCCCCAAAAATTTGATTTGTCCCTACTTTTCTTTACAATCAGTCTCTTACGATGGAAGTAAATGGGGCCAATTCTTAAACATAAAAATACTGTAGTGTATAAATTAGTATAAATTTTGTATATCGAAATTTACAACTTCATTGCCATCACCAGCCTATCTAAAACCTAAAAAGAGCTCAAATAAGACAACTTTTAACAGAAGAATTAAACGGTTGGTTCAGGTTTTTTGTTTGTAAAAACATCTTTATTTGTTTTTTAGATAAAAAAAAAAGTCAATGAAATTCTAATGAGTTTGGAACGACATGTGAGTAAATGATGACAGAATTTTAAAACCTTTAATGCAATTTAATACAATTATTTATTATTTACTTCCATTGTACTTGCTTCACCTTAACCTTGATTTTACTGTTTGTAAAGAAAAGGCGGGATGAGTCTTTTTTTGTGCAGTAATCAACGTTTTTTTGTTGTAAACAAATGCTGTTGATTGAGTTTAAAGTAACTTGTTTTAAACTCGAAATATTCCTTTGTATCAGCATAAATTAAAGGAAGTACAATGAATACTTTCATTACGTACAAAAACGTTATGTATTTTTCCCCTGTATTGAGAAAAATATATTTTACATAAAGGTAATGAGATTTCAAGAGGAAATGAGACAAAATTGTCATGAAAATAATGTCACAATGCAAAACAACCATGTTTCATGTGATTTATTATAAATTATACTAACCTTGTCTCTTTTTCACTGAGCGTAACCTTCTCCGTTAGATAATCAAAAAGCTCTCCTTTCTTCATCCTGTGAGAACAATATTTATTGCATTTAACTACTTTTCAAATAGTATCATAATTAAATGTTAAAGTAATTTTATTTTGTATGTTTATTGTACATATAGAGAGCACAATGTACTCTATAGACTGTGTATATATATATATATATATATATATATATACAGTATTTATAAATACTGTAAATACACATAAAATATATATGAAGTATGAAACCAATACTTACAAGTCAAACACCAAGAAGAAGAAAGCTTTAGTTTCAAAGTAGTCCTTCAACTGAACTGGAAAAGCAAGAAACAATGTGTTCAAATCATGAGACTCTTTACAGATATTTACAGATATTCATCTTCATGCTTCAAAGCTGCTACTATTCTAACCTCCTGGATACTCACTGATGTTTTCTTGCCCGCACACTTTCTTGAGGATGTCAATCTCTTTTGTTGTGGCATTTCTGATTTCCTCCATCTCCTCAGGACTCATTTTATCAGATGGCGTGATGTCTATGACTTTGACGGCATATTCCTGAGTGGTTCGCTTATGGATGCAGCGTCGGACCACACTGCTTACCCCTCTGCAACACAAACACCATGAGAAATACTATTCACAGTATAGACTTCTGAAGGAAATACTACAATGTACAGTATATAACACATTGCATTGTCCAATGAAGGGCCATGAAAAATCAATTGTACACAATCTTTGCTGAAAATCCTGTTGTACACAATCTACTACATGCCTTCTGTCGTCTGATTGATAGTTTATACTTTGTTAGCAAGTAAAAGGCCTTTAAGTATATCATTTTAAAAACGTCCCCCTTCAGATCGTGGAGACGAGGATTCAAATGCAGAGCAATGGGCTTTTTTATTAATAATGAAAATAAAACATAAACAAAAAAACTACACCGTGGGGGAAAACACGAAAGGCAGCAAGACTTTGCACACTGTAAACCCGAATAAGTTGGCAAAACTCAAAAAAATTTAAGGCAATCAGTTTTTTTTATTATTATTATTTTTTTTATTAGACAGTAACAAAAATAAATGCATAACAAGATGCCATCACAGTGACATTACACATTTATCAGAACTGTCGAGTATAACGCAAGAAAGTTACAAACTTATTTCCATTGTGGTCCTCGTTGTAGTCTGATAAAGATAGGCAGGCAAGCTACAGATGACTAAAAAGTACCCTGTACACTCAACCACATCCAAATACAAAATACAATAAACACAAATACATACACTACAATAATAAATATTCCTTAAGACTACATAAAAACTAAATCTAATCAGCATTTATGTCTATGTCTATATTTATGTTTATGTCTATGTTATGTCTATAGCACTATGTCTGTGGCACTGCCTCTAGTTGAGTAGCTATGAGAGTTCCTAATAAGCTTAAAATAATCTTTAAATTACCTTGGCTCATTCCTATGCAAAATCTTTCGTGTTAATCTTTTCTACTGTCAGCCATTTTAGATTCTTAAGTTCAGAAGAGCCGACATGGTTCCTATTGTTGAGGTTTAAAATCAACCTGACTAATTTATTCTGTGCCGTTTGAAGTTGAACTTTTATCCTCTTGGGGGTGCTGCTGTACCATGTAGTACAGGCATAATCGAAGTGTGACTGAATTAAAGCATTAGCTAACATTTTCAAAGTTTCCTTATTTAGAAAAAGAGTCTTAGGTGCCAAAAATTTAATTATTTGGTTCACTTTTGTGATAACCCTTTGACCCATACTTTCTCCACTCAAAGAACTATCTAAATCACAGCCTAAATATTAAACACAATTTTTAACCTCAATCTGGGTACCACCCACAGAAATTCTGAGCTCAGGAGTCCAACTCAACCAAATAGAATAGATTCAGTTTTCCCTAGATGCAAAGACAGTTTGTTCTCTATCAGCCATTCGCTTATGTTCTTTAACTCATCACTTAAATGGTTCTCAATAACTTTTTTGTCCTTATGGGAGAACACCAAGGCTTAATCATCCGCATAGAGAAAAAGATTACAATTGCAAACAGATATCATTTGAAATCACATAAAAATGATTTCATATCATTTTTATACAAAAGAAACAACAATGGACCCAGGACACTACCCTGTGGCACACCACATGTTATTTCTATAGCCTCAGACATAATGCTGTTAATATCAAATCTTTGATGCCTCTCAGTCAAGTATGATCAAATCCATTCACATGCCATACTGTTAAACCAATACCATGCCACAGAGTTTACCCAAGTCGATCTCTCTTCTTAAATAGTCTGTCAAATATAATGAACATGTATCCGTAGAATAAGACGTTCCGAAACCATATTGCAATTCATGAAACAAACCAGAATTGCTAATGTAATTATTTATTTGCTCTTGTATTATTTTCTCCAAGACTTTTGATACAACTCCCAAAATCGAATCGGGTCTATAATTGCCCTCTTCTACTTTGCTCCCTTTTTTATATAGCGGAAAAACCCTAGCAAGCTTCAGATCTTTCGGAACTCTACCTGACATAATTGAAAGATTAAAAATATGAGTGAGATATGGAGAAATATATTCTGCAGCATCTTTTAAAAATCTGGTAGGTATTTCATCTAGACCAATTGCCTTCGAACACTTAAGTTCATTAAACAACTTTAATACCTTATCCTGTGAAACCATAGAAAGACCAAAAGAGTCTGCAACCACTCCAAGCTTAGAATAATGATTACTTTAAGTAAGCAGAACTGGCTGATTTTTTTTATTTTGTACTTTATTTATTTTTTATTTAATTCATTTAACACATTTAACTTCAAATTTAATGTAATCTCAATGTGAATACTTGTATTAGTATATACTTAGCTAGCTTTAACAAGCCAGTTTGCTAACATACTAATTTGTTAACATGTTAACAATAGTATGTATGTTATACAGTAGCACTTGCAGCAATATACAAGTTTTATTTGCTCTCAAATTGTTACCATGATGGTAACTATCCTAAAACCAACATTAACAGAAATTATTCTAAATTAGCATAACAAAACATGTATTATTACTAAATCATCCATTTAACATTAATCTTGCACAAAAAAAAACAGTATATAACACCTAATTTTAGCATTTACTCTCCCTTTCGAGTGCCATCGTCAAAGCGTGCTGGGAAATAGACATCCAAGCCGTTTCAGTTAAACTTAGGTTCGTCTAAATTAAATTAAATAATTTCATAAAACTCAAAACAATGAAACAGTTCAGTTTACTTGAAATATATCGATTCTGTGAACTTGAAAGAAAAAGAAAGTGCTAAATACTCATAAAAGTTAATTTGACTGAACTAATTAGTTTAATTTAAGTTTGTCCTACTCAAACCAATTAATTATTTTGAGCGTTAGGGTTTACACACGTGAGGATACACCCGAAACAGAAACATTTTTCCTTCGCTCTTTTCGCATACAGACGACAGCGTTGCCAAAACGATCCCCCGTTCACAAGGAATCGGCGTAAACGACTACAATCGCTGTATTATTCGAGGCAGACGAGTAGTTGGCGATGTTACTTTGTAAAGAAACACTACACACTTATAGACTGAACACGTAATACAACGTTTACACAACAATGATATGTACTACATGTATTACAACAACAACGGTAGTTGAGCTCCAACATACTTATTTATAGATCATTAAATAGTACCTTAATGTTATATAAATCCTAATGATACTGAATACATATTTCTCAATTGTCAAACATGCCAGACAATGAGACAGTATAATTTTTCTCTTTTAGTATATGTAGTTTTAAAAAAAATGCCCAAGATGGTGCACTACAAATTAGCCCCTCTAGTTTCATTTGCTGTTTATGTTTATTACTGAAAAATGAAATGACTGTGATCATTTTCACGTGAATCTAACAACATCTTTTTTTTTTAAAGCCCAAAATCAATGATAAACGTTTTGACATTAATATAAAAAAGTCAACAAATATCATTCTCATTCGCATCAAGTTAAGATAATAATGGTTTATTATATGGTAATATAATGGTCATCTTCACTAAAGTATGCGTACAATATGACAGTACCTTCCAAGGATCTCCTTTGGATCGTACTTCTCATAGAAGTCCTGTGCTCCAGCCCAGTCAGGAATTTCATCTTCTTTGGCCATTATTATAACCTCACCTGTAAGAAAACTGGGTTATTACAAACATAGTTCAGACAAACATGTTAACATTTGATAAAGTCAGGATAAATGTTTATAGGTTGATTAAAAATTAAACAATTAAAATAATCATAACATGTAGTAAAATAATAACAACACAAAAACTAAATAATACAATTTAATTTAATTAAATGAATACTAAAAATAATAAACCTTTCAGCAAATAATACAAATGAAACTATAGCCCTCATCAGATGGTAATACCGAGGTACTTTGAAATATACAAGCGTAAAGGAATATAATATAATTAAAAAAATGTAGACAATTAAAATGTTTCTTCAACAGGAAAATAGAGAATACAAATTCATTTTTGTCAAGCAAATATAATAAAGAATTTTTAGACAATGGAAATGTTTCTTCAACAGGAAAATAGAGAATATATAATTATTTAAAGGGCTATACAGACATCTAGTGGCTACAGTACATATTACAGATTATTTTGTTTTATTTTTAACTAACATGTAGATTACAAGGAAATAATAAAAACACAACATTTAAAAATTCTACACTATCTACATTAGTTTATTTTAAAATAGGCCTAGTCCTACATGTTGACTAAAGCCGTGATCTTTCTTAATTTGCCTGACTGAACTTGGGCCTTTGGCAGTGGGAGTTACCCTACGTTACCGGTAATAAAAAAGCTACTCTCCTAATTTTCAAGAAATTAAACCATTTTTACCCGTGGGCAGCACCGTTTCTAGCAGCAGTGATTCAATCTCTGTCTGAGGAGATTGTTGTAGAGAGCTGTTATTTTGCGCATGCACCAGCGGGTGGCAGACGTGACTCGTGTCGTGACTCGAGAGTCATTAATCAAGCAAGGCTTAATATAATGTTATTATGCCAAAATACAGATTTATTCAGTTTTAAATGAAACCATTGGAATCCTGAAAGTATCCCTCTTTTTTCAAAAAGTAACTACAATCTGATTACTACGTTTTTTGACGTAACTGTAAAGAATTACAGTTACTGGATTTTTGTATCCTGATTACTTAACGCCGTTACATGTATTCCTTTGCTCCCCAACCCTAAGTACATTTAGTTGATACAACTCAGTACTTAAATTTATAATTACACTGTAACACAAACACCTTTAAATAAATGGTTACACTTTATTATAAGGTGTCAGTGTTACATTGTAATTAAGTACTGAGTAATATCAATTAACTATAGGATATGTAGGATTAGGGTTTGGTTTAGGGTTAATAACATAAATGCATTATTTGTAGTCATACAGTAACTACATGTAACATGTATAACAAGGACACTGTAAAATAAAGTGATACTAAATAAAGTGTAACCTTGTTTTTCTACAGAATGGCAATGCCATTTCGGACATGTGCCATATGTAAATACCATGTTAACTTAGGCTACGTGTGTTGAAGTCATCTGGCTACTTTTAGTAGCTCATAAACCGCACATTTTATATGTCTGCTGCTTTATTTTCCGTGTTACTGTTATTGATTGCAGAGTTTTGATATTCAACCTATTGATTTATGATGAGCTGGTTAGCAAAATACATAAACTAGCGATGTTTACAGTCGCAGCATCATCAATCTGAGGCTGCAGCATCATGGACGGCATGACGGAAATCTGATCAGAGGATTACATTACACGCATTCACAACACTCAGCAAACCTGTTCGAGTATTATTCCCTGTGTTTAACAGTCTTCCTCTCCTTCAGCTCGTGCACTCCATGTCCCAGTCTTCCTGAGCAAATATACCGGTAGAAATATGAATGCTCTGCAGCCTTCAACAACACACTGCGCCGAAAGGGCAACCGTGAATGTCAAGATCCAAAAATAAAAAAGGCGTATTAAAGACAGGACAGTCCCATATCGTATTACCACTTACGGTTATACACTGCATATCAGTAAGAAAACCAGCTCACACCTACATTTCCGAATCAATGAATTAGAATGTAACAATGCAATGCCTCAGAAAAAATAATCAATTTACAACTGATTCTTTATGATATACTGTATACATATATGCTTATATACTAGCATCTGCTAAATTCATAAATTACTATTACCTTTAACATAATTACTTATTTCTTTTACATAATTATTAACATAATATTTAAATTAAGAATGTGGTCATGTTTTACATTTGAATGAATATTGTGCAGTTAAACATTTTAATGTAAAATTACAGTATATTCCAGGTTAATATTTGCATTACTTTCAGGGTAATTTCACAATAGAAATGTTCTTGTATCTAATGACACTAAAAAAGTGTCATTTCTGTTTACAGTATTAGATTTTTTTTACCGTAAACAAACATCATACTGTATTTCTAAAATATGTATGAAGGTACCCAGAATGCAGTGCGGCATGAATAGATTATGCTGTGTAGTTTCTTGATTCTTCTTGGTTTTATCTGTGCTGCTGAACTTTTTGCTTCGTTTTTTAGCAGTTTGTGCTGTTGGTTTATGTTGTTTTTCATTATTTGGTGAGCGTGACGCTCATTGTTGTGTTTTATATGTCAAGTAATCTCAGCAGTTGCTTCATCATTGTGAAAGATCAATCTACAAACAGATATGAATTCAGAATAAGAATTGGTAAATATTCATGCTAAATAATACTAAATCAAAATGTTCATATCCATTCTAATAGTTTAATAATAACTTAATAATAACATGCTAATAACTGAACTATTTCATATTATAGCTTGCCACCATTTTAACAACAATTTGTGTATTAGTCGCATTTCTGAATTGGCTAGATCAGATATATGAATATGAATTTAGAGGCTCCAAGATGCCAAGCTAATGGACACTGATCACCATTATGGTGACTTCCCACTACTAAACAATATCATTTACTAAACAATATAATTTCTTACAGTGGCATCATGGTTAAAGAAAACTTTATCATGTGAATTCACAGTAAATTACTGTGATGTCAACATCACTTTGCTGTTGATTCACAGTAATTTGTAAGAAAATTACCCAGCATGCATTCATTTCATTGTAAAATTCTAAAAAGATAGCCAAAAGCATGTAAATGTTTCTGATCCTTTTATTTGCAATTCACATAATTTTAATCTAACATTTTCAATAAGAACATATATTGACAAAGAATCTCATTCAATACACATTGTGATCTCTTCTACAGTAACTCGCGCAAAGAAATCAGAAATCTGCAATTATCTACACCAATTACATAAATACTATGCATCACATGTTACACAGCATTTCTCCCAGGATGCTTTTAATTTTCACGCAGGCGCTAATATTGAATTGAGTTGCATTAAGAGAAAACTTTTTCCAGAAGTAAGCAGATGAACGCCTATGGAATAGTTGATGTCTCCAATCCAAACATCATGACATTCCTGTGGGGTGAGAAAAAAAATCATTACTTTTAAGAACAATACAACCCATAAACATTACAGTGGCCTCTGAAAACTAAGATAAAGGAAAAAAGATGTGGAGAAGCAATGTTGTTGGAGCAAATTAATGTAGGCAAGTTCATTACAAAATCTACAAACACCTAGACTGCAATGATTCATGTTAAACTAGGCTTAGGTATTAGTCATGCGTTTAGCTATTTTTCAGCATTTTAGACTGGAATAGATTATTAGTGAAAAGCTCTAAATATATTTTTGTAATCATTATTTAATTAATGTTGTCAGAACTATTAATAATCTCATTATTAATAGTTGTCAACGTTACTTCTGACAGCTGCTGATTCCTGTTAAATGAATGGCAATAATTTCTATTATTTAAAGACCCAACAGATGGCAGGGCCTAAATTTCATTTTGGAAAATGTGGGGGGGTTGTGGGGGGGGGGGGGGGGACGGGGGGGTCAACAAATTTTTATTAGCCTACATTTATCTCGCCTAAATGTTTGCTCTCATTGCATTTTTTACAATGGGGTAATATTGTTTTTAAGAATTTACACAACACAAGGAAGCTAGATTTAAATTTTTTAATTAAATTGAAAAAAGCAGCATAAGTAGCATATTTATATACAATAGAATAAAGATACAAATAAAGAGAAAAGTTTTTGAATAGGTCTAACACTAGCCTAGTTTTCAGAAATACAAACAGAATAAAGTAGCCTAATCAAATGGAAAATAACACTGGGTAGTATTTTAGTCCTGACTTAATTAAATACATAGGCTATTATTCTGGATTCTTTAAACTTAAAGCTATCTTTTGTTGTTTTGACAACAAAATTAAGGACAGACACATTATGGCTACCATCACTTTAAGAGCTAGTGCATGGATCCTGTGTTCATTATATTGTCACATGCGTTTTATGCTTATTAAAGACATAACCGACTGTGTTTAGAGGATACTCACCAAGACCGAAATTGAGACAATTTTGCGTGTTAAAGCAATATAATCTGTGAAAAAGAACTTTTGTTACAGGCGAGCTGTTTTTGAAGCTGCTTTTCTATGTATGTGTTCATTGTCTGTTCTATGCATTTCTCAGACAGCATGCGAGTACTGAATAGTTTAAAATCGCTTGAATGTTTAAGCTGGACTTAAAAAGACGTGCAAATGGTTAACTTTAGTCACGATGCAATGCTGGCCCTATTATGCCAGTGAATATCCCGTCATGTCCCGATTTCGCCGCCTGCAGCGCTTGACGCTTGCCTTATGCAACCCATTTTGACAGACGGGAGAGAGAATATGCGGCACCACTGAACACTCACGCCGTTTGTGAAATTGCGTCTCGCAGACAGTTTTAAAAAGACTGATTTGATTTTATAGTCTGTGTGGATTCATTTACTAATACAACCTACATGCTAAAGTGAATCAATTCCCTTTTATAAAGGGAAATAAAGGGAATTTCCCGCATTATAAATTCGAGCCCTGGATGGCGCTATGATCAAGCAGAGAAGTGTAAATGTTGTTCAGTAAATTCAGTGATAATAAATGAATATCCATCGAGGGCAAGGCATTAAAAGCAACATGCTTTATGTAATCAGATTACTTTTTGATGTAACAAATTTACATTATAAATGTAGGCTACACATTAATATTTGAGTTTCTTTTTAAAAACAAAATGTAATGCATGTTACTTTTCAGTTTATTCTACTTGCTTTAACATTTTAAACTACTGAATTAAAATTGTCTTCTGCATAGCAGTCACTAAGGGTGTGTTCGAGTCTCTTGGTTCATTTGGTCTGGACCAAAACAGAAAATTATACATTTAATCAAGTTTGCTTAGCATTCACAGTTATTTATAACACAGAACCTAAACGTTAAAAATATATATATATACGTTTTTTTACGTATATATTTCGTGAGGGAACTTATCGAACATCCAAAACCATGCTGTGTGCTGGGCTGAATGCGAGCGTTTGTATGTGCGTAACCCACATATGATGGTATTTTGACCATCTGAGAACTCATGAAGAGCTTATAAAATGTGTAAAGGAGTCAAAACAGCGGCAGGAATCCTCTAATCTCTTCCCGCGAACACACAAAAAGTTCAAAATGAACTAAATACCACCCATGACTTTAAGATATCTTTTGTACGCATTACAGTACTTTCCATAAAAAGTAACTAAGTAATGTAATCAGTAGGGATAGGATGGTATGAAAATTTCATATCACGATTATAGTGACCGAAATTATCGTGATTATCAATATTATGCCGGTTTTGTTAAAACAAGATGAAAGGGTTTACAGAATTTGATAATATTGTTGTGATCATCTTGTCTGGACGAGTTTTGTACGCTGTACAAGATGGATTTAACAGGTAAGAGTAGAGACATTAATCTCTATTCAAAATGTCCCCGTAATTATGTGGTAAAAAAAATCGGTGTTATAGGTGTACAATGAATATACATTATTATCTCTTAATAGTCTTTTTGGAACTTGTTTGTTCGTCTTTGGCTCAAAGCCACTTGCTGCGAACTTTTCTTCGCGGAAGCTTCAAGTTTATTTAAAGTAAGATAAAATATTTCAACTCAAAACAACATTTTGTGCCCAATTATTTCCCCGACGTAGTTTTAGTATTGAGATCAAAGTTAACTTGCCTTGCGTTGCGTTCGCTACAACATTGATGATGGTCACACAGGGCAACTCGGCAGATTTGAAGTGTTTCCTCTATTGCAGCGACTTTTTTTGAGCATGTTCTGCAGACAGGGTGACCATCCTCGATTAAGTTTCCCTCACGATTTTTGTAAATGCCAAAATATGACCACACCTATGATCCTCTTAAAAGGCTGAAAAATCTCCCGAACACGGTCACCGCCTTCCGCCATTCCTTCTCGAATAAAAAAAAAAAAAAAACATTGCGAAAAAAAAAAATCGCGATAATCAAACACGGTTTTAATGATAATTGAATTTTAAACGATATTACTAACCGTCAGTACATTTTATCGTGGTTTATAGCAGAGGTGGAAAGAGTAATAAAATATTCTACTCAAGTAAAAGTACTACTACTTCAATGAAATTTTACTTAAGTACAAGTAAAAGTACCGGTCTAAAAATCTACTCAAGTAAAAGTAAAAAGTAGCTCATTTAAAATTGACTCAGAGTAAAAGTTACTGAGTTACTTTTTTAACAGCGGGGGTGGGGTGGGGGACCCTCCCGTGTAGGGTTGTAATGGTATAAGATTTTCACAGTATGGTAACGTCTCAGAAAATATCACGGTTTACAGTATTAATCAATTGTTAAATAAATAAACTGTATTAAAAAATTATTATTATTATCATCAGTTAAAATGACAGTTAAATTAATGAAAACAGGATTTTTTTTTGGTTGAACAAATGCTTTTATTATAACAAACTTGAAATAATTTGTTTGTTTATTAAAATTTCAATAAAACATGTCTAATCAATTAAATTTGATAATTAATAATGAATTAGATTAACAACTTATTTTTAACATTAATAATTTATAAAAAATGTTTAAGAATAATATTGTCCTATGAAATATATTTTATTCAGAAAATTAATGTTTCTTTTTATTAGGGGTGTAACGATATTCGAACCAAACCGAAGAACCGCGATACAGAACCCACGATTCGAATGGCGATACTCTCATGGCGTACCGAACACGCCCCGCCCTGCAAGCTATCCCGGCCCCGCCCAGCCCGGCTAATTGATTGGACCTGGAATCAGTGTTGCCAAGTCCGCTTATTATAAGCGACTTTGGGCTTGTTTTTCTGTAAAGTCGCTTACAAATATTGGTAGTCGCGGGTCGCGTTTTTTTTTGGGCTTGTTTCTAAAGTGTAGTTGCTTATTTGGGCTTGTTCTCAGCTCGTTGTCAAGCAGATATTTTCTATATGTTATTTAAACGTAGGAGTTTGTCTTGCCTGTTCCCTCTGTCTCTCCCCTTTCCCTATATACAGAGTTTTTTCCCCACCCACATCCTGCTTCTAATTGGCTCTGACCCAGATGGCAATAAGTACTAGCCAATCAGAGGCAGAGCAGGGCAATCGGTTTTTTTTTTCTGGTTAGGAAAACGTCAGTGAGTGACGTTTAAATGAAAATACGTGCGAGTCGCGACTGTCGCGACTGATGGTGACTGGACTGTAGGAGAGTTTTTATATATAAATTATATTTTAGATATTATAGATATAGATATTATAGTTTAATATTGTTTAACCCTTTAACTGTCACTCCCCCTTTTTTCGCATAGACATGAAAATCACTATTCAAACTTAAATGGTTGTAATTCAAGAATGCTTTCGAATATAGACCTATGGTTGGTCTTGTTTTAAAGAAGACATTTGCCAGATTAATGTTGAAATGAGGTATTATGAAGTTATGAAAGTGAAACAGAAAAAAAGTTATACAAGTTTGAGTTTATGAAAATGAACAATGTAAAAATATAATTATTTATATTTTATATAAAATATATATATTACAAAATATATTTTACTCTAAAACTGCCAGAAAATGTAAGCCAAAAATCTGAAGAAGTTGTGTTCCAAATTTTAGGTTGATATCTCTAAAAATGAGCTTTCAGTAAGATATATATGAATATCCCGTCATGTCCCGATTTCGCCGCCTGCAGCGCTTGACGCTTGCCTTATGCAACCCATTTTGACAGACAGGAGAGAGAATATGCGGCACCACTGAACACTCACGCCGTTTGTGAAATTGCGTCTCGCAGATAGTTTTAAAAAGACTTATTTGATTTTATAGTCTGTGTGGATTCATTTACTAATACAACCTACATGCTAAAGTGAATCAATGGTTGAGGGAATTTCCCGCATTATAAATTCGAGCCCTGGATGGCGCTATGATCAAGCAGAGAAGTGTAAATGTTGTTCAGTAAATTCAGTGATAATAAATGAATATCCATCGAGGGCAAGGCATTAAAAGCAACATGCTTTATGTAATCAGATTACTTTTTGATGTAACAAATTTACATTATAAATGTAGGCTACACATTAATATTTGAGTTTCTTTTTAAAAACAAAATGTAATGCATGTTACTTTTCAGTTTATTCTACTTGCTTTAACATTTTAAACTACTGAATTAAAATTGTCTTCTGCATAGCAGTCACTAAGGGTGTTCGAGTGTCTTGGTTCATTTGGTCTGGACCAAAACAGAAAATTATACATTTAATCAAGTTTGCTTAGCATTCACAGTTATTTATAACACAGAACCTAAACGTTAAAAATATATATATATACGTTTTTTTACGTATATATTTCGTGAAGGAACTTATCGAACATCCAAAACCATGCTGTGTGCTGGGCTGAATGCGAGCGTTTGTATGTGCGTAACCCACATATGATGGTATTTTGACCATCTGAGAACTCATGAAGAGCTTATAAAATGTGTAAAGGAGTCAAAACAGCGGCAGGAATCCTCTAATCTCTTCCCGCGAACACACAAAAAGTTCAAAATGAACTAAATACCACCCATGACTTTAAGATATCTTTTGTACGCATTACAGTACTTTCCATAAAAAGTAACTAAGTAATGTAATCAATCAGTTACTCTTTTAAAAAAGTAAAGGAAATCCACAAGTTTCCCCAACACCATTACTTCTAAGTTCAGAGTACCTACCGTAGGAGAACTTGCACTGTTTGAGCACTTCGCTGAAGCCCTCACAGAGTTTGAGGTCGCTCTGGTTCTGAGCGCAGTCGATGAACTGCTTGAGCTCGTAAGCGCAGGGACTCTGAAGCTGCGGCTCCTGCTGAAACACTGACGGCTGCTGCTGCTGCTGCTGGTACACCGGCTGAGCCTCCTGCACACACGCACGCACACAAACAGACACAGACACACACACACACACACAGACACACACACACACACACACACACACACACACACACACAGACACACAATCAACAGCCTGTAGGATTCACTTAGACTCAATATTCTGACATTTTAAAAGCAGAATTACTACAATTATTCAGCCAGATCAACCGGACATAAGAGATTTATATCATTTAATACATTAATTTGTCATCCATAATTACTGTATAAGGATCTAAAAGTATACAAGCACTCAGAAAAAGCAATTTCATAACTAATAAAATATATTAGAAATAGATGTGTGCTTAATTGTACTGAACTGATGTGCACTAGTAGTGTACTTTTTTGATTTGGTTGTACAATTTGCCCTTTTCATGACTTAACACACTTAAGAGCATTTTTAAAAAGGGCACTTATAAAAATCATATTCAAAGTTTCCCTCTAAAATGCTTTTAAATCATTGTTTTAATAATCTTTTGTCATGCTTTAAAGAAGTACACTTATTTTGACTAATATAGTAAAGCACATGAAATATACTTATTTTATATTACATTTTTTACAGTTAATTTATATTTTGAAGTGCAACTTCATCTTTACAAATGTGTAATTACAAATATATTTAAATACATGACAAGTTTCATTTGAAATGACATTAAAGTATATTTTAGTTTACCATGTTTGTCAGTACATTCAGCAGTAAACTTTAACTATTTCAAAGACAATAGAAGTAATTGTGATCTACATATAAAGAAATACTTAATTCCTACTTATAAGCGGATGCAAAACCCACATTCAGCTGATTGCGTGTAATACAAATAAAATTAAACAAAATACATTTTCATTTAATTGAAAGTAGGTGTCCAAAAAACGGCACTTACACTACCGTTCAAAAGTTTGGGGTCGGTAGGTTTTTTTCTATGTTTTTGAAAAAAGTCTCTTCTGCTCACCAAGGCTGCATTTATTTGATCAAAAACACAGCAATAATATAAGAATATTATTTTAAAGCATTTCTACATTATAATATACTCTTCTTTTTTTTTGTATAGCCTAGTATATTATCTAGAGCTGTGAAACTATTAATCACGTTAAATCGCATCCGAAATAAAAGTTTGTTTACACATAATATATGTGTGTGTACTGTGTATATATTTAAGAAATATTTGCATTTATATACTGTGTATAGATTTAAATATAATTCCTATTATATATAATAAATATTATATACATTAAATATATATACATGCACGTGTGTACACACACATATATTATGTAAACACAAACTTTTATTTTGGATGCGATTAATCGTTTCACAGCCCTAATATTATCCATAACAAGCACTCTTTTTTAAAGCTATGCTAAAGTCCACTACTTCTTCAGAAGGGGCTCTCCCCGAGCAGAACTACTCAAACAAGAAGTTTGGATTGGCGATTACCTGATAGGTCACGTCAGGCCGGGCCGCCTCTGAGCTCCCGCCTCCCCCGAAGCCCCCGGTCATGGCGTGACCAATGGTGTGTCCGACCGCAGAGCCGACCGCGACGCCGGCCGCCGTGGAGGCCATCTGAGCGAACATCCCCGGCTGACGGGGCGCAGCGGCGGCGGGGCCCACTGCTGAGGGCGGGGGGGCGGCGGGCGCCGGGGCGTACGACCGCGGAGGAGCGGAGCGAGCCATCGGTGGAGGGGATGAGTAACTGCAGTCAAAACATGTAGTTATTATCAGCAGTGCTTGGACTACAAGATCTCATTAAAGGGACAGTTCACCCAAAAATGAAAATTCGGTCATCAATTACTAGGGACGCACGATATATCGGCAACCATATCGGCGTCGGACGTTATTTGTTCATTTTTAATGTTATCGTTATGGGCCTGTTAAGAAAATTTTGCCGATATATTAAAGCTGATAAATAATGTATTATTTCCTTCAGCTGAGACACTTCAGATGAACACTGTTCGCCATGATAGTTTTGAATTGCTTGAAATATGATTGGAATCACTTTGAAAAAGGAAAATACAGTTCAGTGCAACATGTGCAGCGCAAGTGTGTCATATTGGCGACATAACATTATAATGAGAACATTATAATTGTGTGCTTGGGATGTGGCTTTTAATGATGAAAATCAATATCAAAATTTGGATTTAGATTTATCGGCAAATATATTGGTCATCAACTTTCAAATATAAAGAATTATCGGTATCTGCCAAAATGTTCATATCGGTGCATCCCGATCATTTACTCGCCCTCATGTCGTTCCAAACCTGAATGCGTTTCTTTGTTTTGCTGAACGACAAAAAATATTGGCAATCACAGAGTTCCCATGGATTTCCATTGTATTTTTTTGTCCTTACAATGGAAGTCAATGGGAGCTGAAACTCTTTAGATACCAACATTTTGTCAAAATATCATCTTTTGTGTTATAGAAAGAAACTCATAGGGGTTTAAAACGACACGAGAGCGAGTAAATGATGACAGAATGTTCATCTTTGGGTGGACTATCCCTTTAAACGTGGTTCTCACACTTTTTGATCAATGATATCCAGGCCGTTTCCATCATGTGTGATTGATTGCTAATTTGCTAGAAAATTATTTTTAATAGCTCATTGTTGATTCATCCAAACTCATTTTTGAATCTGTTCGACCAGTTAGGGACCAAATAAGGATGCACAATATACATACTGGTACCACATGAGTTATTACCGATATAAGATATTTTCAAAACATAATCGCTATCGAT
Source organism: Siphateles boraxobius (assembly GCF_051911475.1). Taxonomy (NCBI): domain Eukaryota; kingdom Metazoa; phylum Chordata; class Actinopteri; order Cypriniformes; family Leuciscidae; genus Siphateles; species Siphateles boraxobius. The sequence goes on along the minus strand of NW_027509186.1, from coordinate 9,564,758 downwards.
AGATATTTATTAGCCATTAACAATTCCTTTTTAATATATTTAATTGTGCTTGTTTATTTATCTTTTTTTACATTTACAAAAAATGTTGTCCTCCCCTAATGCTCAATGTTAATATTTAAAAACATGATGAGCTTTGTTTATCTAGTTAAATTATTCCAAGACAAACTTTGTTGTTGGCCTGAGAAAGCCTGGCTATAAGACTGAAGTAGTTTTAAAAGCTTAGGCGATATTTTAAGGCCATGACGTCTATCAAATAGATACGCAGTTGCTAGGATGTTCTGGATGGTTGCTAGGTGGTTACTAGGGGGTACTGGGTAGTTGATTGGGGTTTTTGAGCAATTAGGTTACAAATAGGGATGTGATGAGCAATACATATTGGTGAAATATAAGGTTATCACAGATATTAGTTAAAAATGTAATCGCTATCGGTAGATATTGAACATTAATTAGCCAACAATTAATAAATATTTACTTTTGCCTGTTCATTTCCTCTATGTTTTACATGTAGATAAATGTTGTCCTCATCTAACAATTGAAGCGTACATTTTAAAACATGGATAATTTAATAAAACTTAGTATTCTGGAATTATAAAACACCAATGTTATTATCAGTGCATCCCTACACAAAACATCTAAAGAAACATTTTGGATCAGCGAACAATTTAAAACATTATGATTATGTTTCTGACAAAGTCATCTCGTTCATATAGATTTATGATCATATAACTGTAGGCTATTTGTCCATCTACATGCACAATAACAACTGTTGAGAACTATGTTTAAAACGAAGAGACTGACACTGTGTCGGTCTTGTGAAGCTGTAGATGTCAATGATTATGTTTGTTGATGAATTACACAGTTGGCACACACACATGTAACTCGTAATAATCTCTCACTCACACACACACACACACACACACACACACACACACACACACACACACACACACACACACACACACACACAACACACAACACACACACTCTCTCTATATATATTAACACTCACCTCGGAGGACTCATCCTCGAAGTTCTGCTTCGGCTTCCTCTCGGCATGTTGCTTTTATATTAATTTACAAGTTCCAAACAAGATACTGGACTACCTGAAGTTTCTGTTATTTAAATATGACTTACTGTATAGAAGCTTACTCTGTTTGTGCGCTACTGACCTTCATCCGCACTACATTTAATATCCGGGGAACTTTCTAGCACATTACATGATCACGGTGAACTTCCGCTCATGCGCGTGATGTACTTCCGGAGTATGCTGCAATGTGTCTGTCACTTCTTTTACTGTCTATGGTCACTGGTCTGTCACTGTCATAAATCCTTTTTTTACAGGCTACGAATAAAGCGTATTTTTTGTATAACAGTTTTATTCATTCAATATTTTGAAAACAAAATAAGTAGACGTATTAGCGTGAATTGTGTTTATTCAATTTTGAGAAGCCAAATTGACAAAGTATATAAAATTATTTTTTAGTAACATTATCTATTCTGTTTCATCCTTTTACTTAACTGTGACTACAGGTGTCACAATTTAGATTCAACAAACGGGCAAAGCTTGGTAGTATACATTATGAAACTATTAATTACAGTAGCACTAGCCTACATTCCTCTACATTATAATTTCAATGAAATCCCCGTTTCTAGAGGTCAGGACAGTCAGCGTACCTTCCATGGACGTGTGAATTTAATTCATTATGCTCTTTTAAGTAAACATTAGTCTATTACAGTATTAAGTTTTGCTAAATAAACTATTCACCAAGTAATAAGGCTAGATAAGACTTCATATGATTGATCACATCAGCGTTTCTTATTGTTTCCAATCAACTTGCATGACCTTCCTTTAATTTCAAAGTAACCCAGTGGATGATTTGGTTTTCTGGACCTCCATGCACAAGATAATCAGAAAATTTCAGTGACTTCTTAACATTTTGTTACATTTCCATGAGTTTGTGTCTAATCCAAAGTCTAATGACTGACGAAACCCTGTAAATGCATGTGCAAACCTGATCTGCAATTAACAGCAAGTGGCAGCGATCCAATTTTGAATACGCAGATTAAATTTCTTTATTAAATCGATTACATTTTATTGTCCAGATCGCAAATATACACTAGGCAGTAACATGCAGGCAGCTTTTTGAAAAAAAATAAAGAAAGAGAAAGGTTGAACTGCTGCAAAACATTTTAAAACATGAGTCACAATTGTTCCCTTGTAAAAGCAATCAACACAAAGACCCATTATCACTTTTTATTTTACAATCAAAAAAAAATCCAATCTTCTTTACAGGGTGACATTTCTAAAAGTGAGTAGCTGAGCACAGAGCTAACAGTCGATCATGGTAAGCAATAAAAAAAGAACCAAAAACGGTAACAAAACCCAAATACTGGTACAAAAGCGTTTAAACTCTCCTCTTCCATTAAAAACAGTGAGTTCAGTCAGTTTCACACTCAGCTTGTGCTGCGGCTCAATCAACATAAGGTTAACTCAACACGTCTGCTCACCCAATCGCACAAATGAGCCATAAAGGACAATAAAGTAGCAGGGAAGTGAAGTGATGGATGAGCGATGATACTGGGACTCAGTTTGCGTGCTGTGCGGTAGAGAAGCACAGCTTAAGTGTATATGGGTACGGGCCACCTGTGCAGAGAAAAAAAGAAACAGGATGAGTACACATTAGAGACTGGCCATTGGAAAAGGGTGTGAACCAAGTGAGAACAAAATAAGTTCTCTTTTAAGGTTTTTACTGAGTTTGGTGGAGCAATACATTCTGAAATTGCCGTTTCTAATAGCCAAATGTCACTTCCATCAAAGGTGCCCATAATATAGCAAATTCAACTGATATATGCATCTCCAAGGGCGATATGTGGCATTTTTTAATTAACGCCATTGGCCGATACATTTTTTTTTTTGGCCGATGTGTTGGATATGTGACTTATTATGACAGCGCTGAGAACGTCAGAGCTTGATTGTCTTTGCTACTATTCTTCATCTTTATTAGTTCTCGGTTTAACAATAATTTTTTTAATAAATTGTTAGACAGAACTTTTAAATAAAGTAAACTGTATGAAAAAGTAGAGCTGCATGATTTTAGATTAATTGAAATTAACAATTTATTTTGTTTAAAACACAGATCACAATACTGAATAGATTAACTAAATTAAACAAGCTCATTTGCAGGAGGTTCTGACAAAATGTTAATTGCTGCGGACTATTTTAAAAAGATCTAATTTGAATGATTTTTAAAATCATTTTGAATGAATGAACGAGATCTTTTAATTAAAAGAAAGCGATTAATCATGCAGCTCAATCGTTCACATCACTTTCACTAATTATTTATTTGTGAAAAATACATTGATAGGATTACAGAATAAAGAAGCTGCCTTGGATATAGCCATTGTTACATTTATTTTTTGCATAGTTAATGTTCAAATTTAGAAAATATGTAAAATATAAACTTAATTTAAGCAATTGTTATGCATGTGTTTCTACTATCTTTTAATTTGTGTGGTACTATACATTTTGTCATCGGCCACCCTGCTCTCTAAGATATCAGCATCGGACACCCACATTTTTATTTTTTTAAATCAGTCGACCACAAATGATGAGATCACTTACTGGGGTTCTTCATCTGGTGATGGTTCATCATAGCAAGGGCTTCCATGGCATCATTAACAGACTCCCACTCCAGAAGCCCTGATGAACTCCTTTCTGATGTGGAACCTATTCAATAAAGAGGCATTAGAGACACCATAACAACAGAGGTGTGTAGATTCCCATACAAAACTGACACAAAGGCTGCACTCTAAATTAGTTGATGTAGAGTTTGTCTTTCTATGCTATTATTTACAACGCAAAGACGGCTCGATTTTTCTAGTACACACCTTTGGCTGCAAAAAGTTTGACATTGGAAGGATTCTTTACACCCAGTTCTTCACAGATCTGAAAAGAGATGAAGGTACTACATTTAGAAATCAAATAACGGTGAATGAAAGGTCTTGATATTCTCTGGTGTGATGAACTGACCCTGGTGAAGGACTCTGGTGAAGCCTCAGGTGCGGCGTTGAAAAAGTGGAGGACGTTGCTGGGGTGCTGAATGCGGTTCTTCGCCGCCTGCTCTGGAGAAGTGAAGCGGTTGTTTCTGCTCCCGTGAAAGTCCTTGAAGCTGCTGGACCCGTCCTCTAACTCGTACGACTGACCGGGCATGATGGCCTGCTGCTTAGACACACTGACACAGAGAAACAAACAGATGAAACATTGAATTACTAAATTATGCAACCTGATGCTGAGAGCAAGTATGGACTTGCTACTGCCATTGGATACACACAGACACGCAGCAGAAAGCATGTAGACACATGAATCCCATAGCAGATCTAGGCAGTTGGAGCTGGAAGTTATCACGCTACACGACTAGATTACAGCAAACACTGTAACAGAATAATTAAATGTTGAGTAAGCAATCTCATTGGCTGCAGGATCTACAGAGGCCAATCAGCTTGAGCCTTAGGGTAATTATGTGATTGCATGTAAAGGACCATCTTGAGTTTCATGATGGAACTGGATCCACTACTGTTCAAAACTCAGGGTCAGTACTTTATTTTATTTGTTTAATGAAATTAATACATTTAACAAGGGTGCATTAAAATGCATTTAATCTATGAAGATCAAAAATAGTTATTTTAAAGTGTAAAAATATTATACTACATAACCCATTTTATTGTGATGCAATAAATGCAGCCTTGGTGAGTATAAGATATTTCTATCAAAAACATTTTTAAAAAATCTTACAGACCCTAAACTTTTGAAAGGTAGTGTTGGTCATATTTTACTCCATAATCAGATGAAATAATAATAATAATGAAAAAAGATTTAGCAGTTTACTTAATGAAGACTTAGGACAAATAATTATTGTGACAATCAAGAACATTTTCCCTTTAATAACTTATTACCATAATGTAAAAAATATTCTCAGTATAAATAAGTATTTTAACACCATAATTGTAAAATGCCTTTAATGATTAAATAAAAATCTAAAATGTCAAAAATATTCAAACCGGTTCATCCGATTAGGGTTCATTTTTTATGCAAAATATGTAATGGATCATGTAAGATCCACCTACCATTATTGCAAAATAAAAAAATAAATCTGCAGCCGAAACATACCATACGTTGAGCTTCTGATTGAACAGGAAGTTGTTGTTGAGATGTGAGATGGCACGATCCACGGCATAGCAGTCTCCCATCTCCACCATGGCAGCTCCAGGCTTGCTCTTCATGAACTTCACCTACATTCAGAAGAGAAAAATGGGCTTTCAAATAAACCCGTTTGCATTTTGGCAGTGTCTGACTCGCGTATTGCTGTTGTACGTACCCGTTCCACATTTCCATACAGGCAGAAGATGTTGAAGACCCTGTCCGCGTTTATTTTAATGGGATCCAGGCCGTAGACCATGATCACTGGTGAGTCTGCGTGTGCACCATATTCTCCTGGAGGCGGAGGCGGGGGACCGTACTGTCCACCGTAACGCTGACTGGTCCCACCACGCCTTGGACCGCCACCCATGGGCGGCCCCATCCGGCGCCCTTCAAAGGGAGTGCCATAGCTCTCTTCTTGGTATCCGTGATAACCACCTCCTGAGGATCCACAAACGACAAATAGACATGTGGCGTGGGGGTTGTGGGCAGCTTTGGAGTAAACAAACATTATCCACACCCTTCACTTAAATTAAAGTTTTTAACGTCAACACAGCACCATCTTGCTGCCACTGTGATAAACGCGACCCAATTTGTTGTCGTTTTAACATCCAGTCCCCCGTTTGCGAGCAAATGGGTTAAATGTGTAAACACGTGTACCCCGCAAGCCTTACCATACTCTGGAGGGTGGTCTCCAAGAAGAGCCGGCTGCCTCTGGCGCTTGTTGGGATTGGCGTTCATATCTGAGAGGCGAGATAAAAAGACCAAGAAAGGAGAGAGGGAGGGGCAGAGAGAGAGTGAAAGATGAGTTCGCTGAGAGGCGACAGGACAGGACACTGACTTTGTAATGTTAATGTGACTGGCGTGTGCTTTAAGATCACCAGAGACAGGAACAAAGCATTAAAAACAATGGTGTTGGTTGAAAATAAGGGTGAATTTTATAAAAAATATTTCTTAAAATAGACTTTCGTACATTCGAACATTCGTAAAGAAAATGAAGTCTGTCTATTTTAAATCATTACATTTTGTATGGTATATCATGTATCAATGTAACCAAGTATTTTTGTCGCTTTTTCTACTGCAACAAGTTTTTTTTACTACATTAAAGTATACAAATATTGTAATGTCTCCACTTTAAAACCAACAAAAATACTACCATGAAGTTGTTTTACATTTTGGCATTTTCTTGCATCACGGTCATTAGAATTGCCACAATAGTAAATATTAATGAGAATGACATTCATTTTTTTCATTTAAAGTTCTTTTAGGGTGAAATTTTACATTTTAACAGGTTTCATGAGATTCACCCATTAAAAATGACCTATTTATTACTACTCACAAACAGTCAGCTGGCTAATAAACTGTTGTTTTATTATACACTACAAAATAAAGACTGAGCGAAGAACTCGCCGTGCCCATGTGGTGTGGTATGTCGTATGTTTTGGAGTGTGTGTGTGTGTGTGGGTGGGGAGGACAGACTGTCTACTGCAGACACACACCTTGATTGCCCCCATTGCCATCAGCATCTGCACCTGTTCAGGTACACACAGTGCAAACATCAATCTCACTGACATTTATGAACAATTACATTACAGAGTTCTTACTCTATTCAGGAACTTAATGTGTAGGGCACCATGCCTTTATTTGCTTTGCTTATCACAAAAGATTCAACACTTTGAAAATAATAAATAAATAGCGAATAAAATGATGTACCTAAGCAGCAATCTAGTTCTCTCTTCCCTCAACCAGTGATTTAAAGCCCAAAGTATACTTCAGTTTTGACGCTTGGCGTATGCGTTCAGCTGAACACACAGCGTTACAAAGGATACTCTATTTGGCACCGTGCACGAACACAGATGGTCAACATCTGCACTTGAGAGTTTCATCTTTGTCCAATGTCTGCACCGTTTCTCTCCAGAGGTTAAAACAGATAAAAATGTCATTGCACTCATTTAAACTATAGTTCTGGGTATCTTTGAAGCCCCTCGCATAAGCACATCTCATTTCTAATGCTGTGCCTCTAGAGGTCGCATGTGTCGGCTGTATGCGCCTTATGTCTCAATCCAGAAAAGTAACCTTCACAAAATTTAGTTATTCCTCTTGAGGGAAAAATTACTGTAATTTCTCTAATACTTTGGAATGTAATGGCTACTTTTCTAAAATGAGGCTCCTCAATGACGTATGTGGCCAACAAACGCAATATCCGGAGGGCGCAGCCTTCGAAATGAGACAAGTAGTTGTTGCCGCTTCATGTTGGTTTCTTCAGTGTTGTCACCTTGTGGACCAACTTAGATGAAAAAAAATTGCGAACTGAGCATAGAGCACACGCTGTTAGTAAAATTACGGTACGCACGTACAGCACTATGCTGATGACAAAATTGCTGCGCTCTGTTCAAATACCATTCGAACGCATAAAAACAGAAGTATACTTCAGGTTAAAGTAGGGACACACCAATAAAAAAATTTTTCCAAACCGATCCGATTCCCAAAATACTGAATATCGATCGATACCAATTCCAGTCAAATGCTCACTGTAGAATATCTATGCCTGAGTGTGTGTGGAACTGATGACTGATCTTTTAGGTGTTAAACACAATCCACTAATTACCAGGGATGTTGCTAGACCTGTTTTACAGAGGCTTTAGCCCCTCTAAAATATTAATTCGCCCAAAAAAAATCAAAATATCAGTCAATATATTCTCAGTGATTTTGCTTTTGTCAACCGTTCCAATTGCATCTCAAACTTCTTACTCTGCGTACCGTGAACTATTTAATGTAACGACATATGTGTGATGCCCACATTAAGCTTTCGAAAGGACTTCAGAAGACTTGGAATATAGCGCCCAAAACTTATGATGCTTTAAATGTTTTTTTGCCTTTTGTGGAGCTTAACAGTAACAACCGTGAGTACACACTATTGGATGATCGATAACCGATCCGACAAAAAACGGAAAAAAAATTCGAAGCGGATACCAATACTGCATATCGAATTGGTGGACCCCTAGTTTAAAGAGCCCATACAGGGGTGCGTTTCCCCAAAAACATGATTAGCCAACTATGGTCACATGTTCCATTGAACTCTGTAGCAACAGCACTTGCGAACACAGTTGGCTTTGGAAAAAAGCACCCCAGAGCGGCCATCTTGTATTTGGTGTAAACACATTGAATGGTGGGACTATTTCTTAGTCTGTGAAACAGGGGATCCTCAAGAGGATCACAAGTATGATAATGTTGCTCACTAAAGCACAACCCAACCCAGAAATGCATTTTAATGCACTTTGCTGAACTACATTTGCAGCCCAATGAGAAAAAAACGCTAAACTGAAAAGGAAAAGGTCAAGTTAGTCAAACATTTGGTCACACATCCCCATGAAACAGACTATGAGCGTATCACTCCAAGACAATAGAAGCTTGGGGTTACTTACAGTACAAACGTAAGGGTTGGGGGTTGAAGGATGGGGCAAGTAGAACATGCCGTAAATTAGCCACCGTTGAGAGTCTTCCTCCATTGCGCACATAAGAACTTTCCATTTCTTCCCCCCACCAGTCCATTCCACTGATTTCCCAAGCACTCTTCATTGTTTCAGGTGGGTTTCAAAGCTCCACTGATGCCAGCATTTGTTCCATATTCACATTTCAATGTCTGTCTTCTTATGGAGGTCGAAAAGCTGGAGCAATTTATGCTCAATTCAGAATGACTGGTGCTTCCACTAGAGACACAAAGCCAACCTGCATCATACGGAGGGTGTTACACAGTAGTCATACGACTGAAAAAAAGGGAAAAAATGTCACATATTGACAGAAAGAGAGAGGAGGAATCGTGAAAGGGAAGGACTAGAGGTAGAGAGTGCATTTGAAACACCAGCCTCCAGGGCAGAATTTCAGTGCTTAACTGAGTAAAAACACTTGACGTGTCTGCATGTCAGTGCGTCTGCTTGTAGGAATGTTGTCTGCAGTGTCTTCGGTGTCTCGAGTGGTTTAGTGTCATCAGCTGTTGACGAGTGAAGAGACTGGCATGTCGATTTGTAGGTGTGGGTTTTGTGTTGTAATGATCGGCACGGTGAGAGAAAGACGACGAGGCCCAGAGAAAGACAGACAGGTTCAGAGAAGGCTGTTTGTCTGTGGACATCAACAGTCTGACATGAATGAAGAGAAGAGGTCTGTTTGAATTGTGTCGTGGTGTCACTTGAGGATGCGTGTCAAAAACATCCCTTGTTAGCAGTGATAACCCTTGATAAGGTGGATGTGTCACAGTGGAGTGTGTCTTGTTCTTGACCCCGTAAGAAACAACGGGAGAAAGTTGAATGGGTGTGGGAGCCATAACTATTTGTACCAACAACCCCAAATCCATCAATGTGTACTGCCGTACAATGGGAAGAATGTCTTCGTTGGCAGTGTCATTTCTGTAGGAGGTGATGAGTGCTAAATGGTGCGTGATTTGTCAGGATGTCTTGCAGTTTCACGAGAGTAAAATGAGTGTTTGTCCTTCTGGAGAAATGTTCTCGCAGGTATAGGAAGCAGTTGTGGTTTGTTGACTGGTAACAGTGTTGGAAGTCTGTGGCACTTGTGTCTTCAGTGAAATCTAGGAAATGTCCCCCATGTCCAGATGTACTGAGTGTTCTGTTGTCGCACTTGATATTCTGGAAAGTTCTGTGCTTTCGTGTTGGTCTCTAAATGTACCGCGTGAATGTGAGGAGCAAATGGCCGGCGTGAGCACCAAAGAACATTGCTTTCAAAGGCATTTGGTTCGTTGAATTGCAATTTGTGACAGGAATTTCTCTGGGTACACTATTGGTGGCTATGAATACCATCAGCCAAAATCATGTAATAGTTTTAGTCCTAACAGTCAACGTGAAATCAGATTTGTGCCCATTTATTTTTAACACGTTACTACTCTTTTGGTGAACAATTAATTAATAGATGTTATTCTGAAGAACAACAAAATGACTTAGCATTTTGAGCAATGTCACCAATCCTTATTACCTTTTTTTAAATTCAATACATTTACAATGAACAAAATCAAGTTCCCCGCCATTTTTTTCTTGAATTTCATTCCACCTAGAAAGGTAAAATGGGTTTCAATCATAGTTTCATGTTGACCATATAATGTGTACGAGTAGACCGACTGATAATCCATCTACATGGTGCTTACCCAGAAAGCCACTTGCCCCTCACATTACTGACATGTGACGGGCTTTGCTGGAAAAGGAAGCTTGTGAGATATCAGAAGGACAACAATTCGGAGGAAGCCTTAGCAAGATCACACAGATACGGCTTTTTACTTCGCCCTCAGAGAGTCAGGAAAACATACACAACATGCGGTGTAGATGTTGGCCTATATAGACGTATGCCTAACTCTCAGCACAGGGGATGAAACAGCGGATTCGTTGCTGCGGTTGTAAGATGCCCCAATTATCCCACCCATTTATTTCCCCCACAGTGGCAGTAAGAGCGCTGAGAAATGTCAGAGCAGATGTAGGGTAAACGGTACCTTGGCTGCTCAGGTTCGGATTGGTGTAGTCCCATGTGTCCTGGTCGTTCTTGAACACATTAAGGCGTGTTGGCTAAGAGAAAAAAATAATTATTATAGTAAAATTATCTTTCTACCATAACCTATGGCCATGCTTGAGTAGAGATAGCGGATATTGGGTATATTCAGTTCTTTAACTCTAATTGATGGAGTGTGTAGCTTTTCATTTCTTAAACAACCATGTAGGAAGAAACATCATGGACATTTTTCAGGATCTTGACCAAAAATGTATGCACCTCTTGATGGAAATAAAAAGTGATGTTAAGAGGTGCATCAATGTTTGGTCAAGATCTTGTATTGTCAATGCAAGAGTCCAGAAGTCTCCTCCAGAACATCCCAAAGACTTTCTATGAATTTAAACTGAGGTGCCAATTCATGTTTGAAAATTATTTTTCATGCTCCCACACAACCATTCCTTCACAATCTAAACTTTTAAAATTAAACTTGAGTTTAACTTTATAACTTCTTGCTTTCAAGATTTTGAAGGCTACAAATGATGGTTCCACTAATACCACATTTTTAAGCCATTCATGCATATCTGATATCATCAAAACCGTCTGAAAAATGACGATAGAATAGTTTTAACATTATCACACAGTGAATTTAGATGAACCTCACCTTGGCATACTCGATCTTTAGTGTGCAACAGCCGGAGTATATATCAGCCCCATTGAGCGAGGCCTTGGCCCTTTGGGCGCTCTGAACGGAATCAAATGTGTGAGGAATTAAAGAAATACAGAGGAAATCTTGTGTGCCATGACTACAGAAGTCATTATTTAAAGCATTCTTGGAAGGCAACAAACTATAGTTTCAGATAATTGGCTTGAAAAGAAACTTCCCAACAATGTTTTTAAGGCTTTCCTAATACACACATCGTACAAGAAAGAATGGGAAAAGGACTCAAATGACAAGATGAAAAGTGCACAATGATTCATAAACACAAACAGCTTTAAAATTCATTCTGAAACTGTAAAGGATATTCCACCATGGCCTGGACACCATTCTTCCTGAAGATGACGATTCTTTGAACAGGACCACAGTTGTTGCAAATAGTATACAGAACATCCTAAAAAAAAATGACAAAAATATTAGTGAGAATTGTTAAAAAACACATTTCTATAATAAAATCATTACTAATCCTGCCTTGTGGCTGTGGGTATTACCGTGGTAATGGGATAAATGGGGTTCATGATCGTGAAAAGCAAAACATTATTAACACTGCGGGAGTCATCAGGGTCACCCGGCCTGGATATCTTCTGACTGGTAGAGTAGTTTACGAACGCAGGATGTCCGGCGATGTAGATCTGGTTGTCGTTGGCGTAAGTAACAGCATTGCAAGACCCATTCATATCCTCATATTCAACCAGGGCTTGACGCTTCTTGGGCATGAGTACAACATAACTGCAGAGAGATGGAGATGGATGATCCTCAATGCATTTCACAACCGGTAAAATTAAGGTATGGCACAACCTACGTAGATGTAGCCGGGAAGTTACCTGATGGTTCCAAACTCTTGCAGGGCTTCAACGATGTCCGCCTCCAAAACCCCGTCCACTAAACCTCGGACATGCACCACAAGAGACGGGAGGGTCTTATGTGGGTCATCATATCCTTCCTATAAAATACAAATCATCACATTATTCCAAATCATCCCATTATCCACAAACATAACTTTAGACAAAATTATATTATTCACATTTTGCATTATGCGTATAAGATCTTTAGCGTGTAACGTTACAAATTGAGCACATTCTCTAATGAATATGTATTAACCCGTCGAGTACGTTGTGAAGATGCAAAATATTTATCAACTCATTGTGATTAACAGCGTATGCATCGTACATCTATGATTACGGTTTACACGCAACAGAATCCATTCATTCAGAAAACTAACAGTGTTAATATATGTATTATATATGCGTCAATGTGTGGCGTGAAAAATAAATATTTCACACGAATGACGCAAACATTTCCTTCTTAATCATTTCTTTTAGTCATATGTGTGTTTTTGTAATGCGTTCGGTGCAAACATCCAGCATGCTGTAGCTCAATTGTTTGGTTAGCTGGTTCGCTAACTAGCGCTATTTCAGCCAGCTAGTTAACTAAAGCTATATCATATAAAATCTCTAATAAAAAATCTGATAGTATGTAAGAAAAGATTTGTCTTACGGTCGCCATTCCTCCCTCGCTTTCCGTTTTTTGGCGTTTAGTTGCTCTGCCACCTTCACTGTAGTAGCGGGCCGTCTGCGTCGCCATGTTGTCCCGTTACGATTCACGCGCAACAATATGAAATGGACGAAAACTACAGAAAATGGGACAGGCGAGGGAGACGCCCTCCGGACAAGAACCGTGAATATTACTGGTCAAAGGATCTGTCAATCACCACTGTAATCCAATGAAAACAGTGTACCACAAAGCAAAGGTCCATGATTGGGCACTAATAGTATTCACTCGTTCAGCTTCTGATACGGAAGCCCTCAAATAAAAGGCTGTGTTTTGTTATATTTTTAATGTCGTTCACGAGTTAGTTTTCTTGTAATCTAACTCTGACATAAATTGACTCTTAAAAAAGTTTATTTCTCGAGATCACGGCCTTTCCCCCCAAAAAAAATCGAGATCCAGTTTAATTTCAAATGTGCTTACTCAGTTCCACACAATGGGCACACCACTGTACTAAATAAATGTAAATATAGAAAATGAAAACCAAATGAGTTTATGTCCTTTAAATTTGTACGTCACACGCATCACACACATGACCAGCGTCGTTTGTTCATTTTATGCCTACTTTTATGTCAATAATTAAACACAGTGAATTCATTTTGATTCTGTTATTTATTAATTTTTTTGTAGTTGAAAATATAAAATATAGCCTATGCCAAATTTAAAGGACATTGAAGACGGTCATACTTATCTGACCGTTATCAGTTTGTAGCAGTAAATGAAGAGATGTCTTATCGATCAAAAGTTCAGTATGGCGTACCACAAGGCTCAGTACTAGGACCGCTGCTGTTCACTCTGTATATGCTACCGTTAGGAGATATCATTAGGCAACATGGAATTAGTTTTCACTGTTATGCTGATGATACTCAGCTATTTCCTCAAAACCTAACAAAACTTACCAATTCACAAAATTAACGGAATGCATAGCTGATATAAAAAATTGGATGACAAGTAATTTCCTACTACTAAATTCTGAAAAAACAGAGATTCTAATTATTGGACAAAAAACTTCCACACGCAATAACCTAGAATTGTCACGTGCACCACAACAGGAAGATCCAAATGCAGCATATTTATTATTAGGGCAATCCAATTCATAGTCATCCAGGCAGGGTTCAAAGTCCATTTTAGCAATCCAAACACAATAAACAAAACAAGAAACAGGCTAGAACACAGAACAGAAGTGTAGTGACGAATAACAACGACTCCGTGATAAACACTAAAACAGACAGGGTATATACACACACAGAACTAACAAGGTGATGGGAAACAGCTGAGTGCAATGAACTGATGAGTGACAGACAGAATGCTGGGACATGAAGTCAAACGTGAAAGACACCGTGAGAACGAGGACCTCTAGTGACAACCCAGGGAACACAAACCAGAGACTGTGACATAACCCCCCCTCTACGGAGCGGCTACAAGACGCTCCAAGACCCACAAAAAACAAACAAAACAAGAGTCCAGGAGGGAGGTGGAACGGTGGAGGATCAGGGGGAGGGATGGGGGGCCAGGTCCATGGAAGGGAACAGAAACAGGGGGTGATGGTTTAACCGGCGAAAATCGTCGAAGTAGACGACCCATCGGGCGGCCAGGGCGAAGCAGACGACCCAATGGGGCGGCCAGGGCGAAGCAGACGACCCATGGGGCGGCCAGGGCGGTGAAGACCCCTCGGGCGGCCAGGGCGGTGAAGACCCCTCGGGCGGCCAGGGCGGTGAAGACCCCTCGGGCGGCCATGGCTCAGGAACAGCAGACTCCCATGGCTCAGGAACAGCAGACTCCGGCTCAGGAACAGCAGACTCCGGCTCAGGAACAGCAGACTCCGGCTCAGGAACAGCAGACTCCGGCTCAGGAACAGCAGACTCCGGCTCAGGAACAGCAGACTCCGGCTCAGGAACAGCAGACTCCGGCTCAGGAACAGCAGACTCCGGCTCAGGAACAGCAGACTCCGGCTCAGGAACAGCAGACTCCGGCTCAGGAACAGCAGACTCCGGCTCAGGAACAGCAGACTCCGGCTCAGGAACAGCAGACTCCGGCTCAGGAACAGCAGACTCCGGCTCAGGAACAGCAGACTCCGGCTCAGGAACAGCAGACTCCGGCTCAGGAACAGCAGACTCCGGCTCCGGCTCAGGAACAGACACTGGCTCCGGCTCAGGAACAGACACTGGCTCCGGCTCAGGAACAGACACTGGCTCCGGCTCAGGAACAGACACTGGCTCCGGCTCAGGAACAGACACTGGCTCCAGACATTGGCTCCGGCTCAGGAACAGACACTGGCTCCGGAACAGACTCAGACACAGGAACAGACCCAGTCCCTGTTTTGGCCGAAGCTACGTGAACAGTCTCTGGACCGACAGACCTCCTAAACCTCCTCCAAGCATGTAACACCGTTAATGAGTAGAAAAGGAAGATTACCTTCTTGACCGTGGCAGGACAGATGACAGGTGGTTCTGGGATGGTCTCTGGGATAACAGCGGACTGCACTAGAACGGCTTCTAAAACTATCGCATGCTGTACAGGGACGGTCTCCGAAATGACCGCATGCTGCACAGGAACGGCCTCCAAAACGACAGCACACTGCATAGGGACGACCTCCAAAACGACTGCATGCTGTGCAGGGACGGCATCTGAAATAACCGCATACTGCACAGAGACAGCCTCCAAAATGACCGCACGCTGCACAGGGACGCCCTCTGAAATGACCGCATGCTGCATCGGGACGACCATCCGTTGGGGAGGTGAGAGGCCCTTCTCCTCCTCCTCCGTCCTTGATGGCGAGGTGCAGCCTCAGTACTAGACGGTACCAGCGGCGAGAACTTTAGACTGGACAAAACCAGCGGCGAGGATCTTATGCTGGGCCAGTCCGGCGGCTCCGGATCAGAAAAATCGCCAGGCGGAGGACGGTGTCGTGGAACTTGTCGACCACCTCCTCCCCTGCAAGCTCCCCGAGTTCCGGAGAACTGCGCCAGACGAGTCCCCAGAAACGACTCACCATTTCTGATGGAAGATTTTGCTGAAGCCTTAGCCGCTGCTGCTTCCTCAGTCAGCTGGGACCATGAGGCAAAACATTGATGAATGTTCAGTCGGTGCGCTTCCTCCCCGACCTGCAAACCTCCTTTCTACGGTCCCCTTCCTTCCCCATACACGGGAGAAGGGTTGCGGAATCCCGAACTGCTGGATCTATTTGTTGACGGAGTCATTCTGTCACGGGGACACACAGGAAAATAGGCAGGGTTCAAAGTCCATTTTAGCAATCCAAACACGATAAACAAAACGAGAAACAGGCTAGAACACAGACCAGAAGTGTAGTGACAAATAACAACGACTCTGTGATAAACACTAAAACAGACAGGGTATATATACACACAGAACTAACAAAGTGATGGGAAACAGCTGAGTGCAATGAACTGATCAGTGACAGACAGAATGCTGGGAAATGAAGTCAAACGTGAAAGACACCGTGAGAACGAGGACCTCTAGTGACAACCCAGGGAACACAAACCAGACACTGTGACAAGAACACTGTTTAACACTTGATGGCTGCTCTGTTAAGTCTTCGTCGTCAGTTAGAAACCTGGGTGTGCTCTTTGATACCAATCTTTCATTTGAAAGTCACGTGTCTAGTATCTGTAAAAGCGCATTTTTCCATCTTAAAAATATATCTAAATTACGTCATATGCACTCATTGACAAATGCGGAACAATTAGTTCATGCGTTCATGACCTCAAGGCTAGATTATTGTAATGCTCTACTGGGTGGTTGCCCTGCACGCTTAATAAACAAACTACAGCTAGTTCAAAACGCAGCTGCTAGAGTTCTTACCAGAACCAGGAAGTATGACCATATTAGCCCGGTTCTGTCAACACTGCATTGGCTCCCTATTAAACATCGTATACATTTAAAATATTGCTGATTACTTACAAAGCACTAAATGGTTTAGCTCCCCAGTACTTGAGCGAGCTCTTAACCCATTATAGTCCTTCACGTCTATTGCGATCTCAAAATTCTGGCCAGTTGATAATACCTAGAATATCAAAATCAACTGCTGGCGGTAGATCCTTTTCCCAATTGGCACCAAAACTTTGCTACAATCTTCCTAACATTGTCCGGGAAGCAGACTCAGTCTGTCAGTTCAAAGCTAGACTAAAAACACATCTCTTTGGCTTAGCATACACATAACACATTATAGACTTCTATAATTCAATGTTAGGCTGCATAGTTTAGATCAGCCGGAACCAGGAACACTTCCCATAAATCCTGATGTACTTTGTACATCATAAGAAAGATGGCGTCTATGCTAATATTAGTCTCTCTGTTTATCCCAAGGTTTACCGCAAACTACCGGAACCAGGCCATATCCAGATCTGATGAAGGACCATCGCATGGTCACGACGACAATGCATCCCTAAAGTGCCAGCCTCATCAACACTGTGGACACCTCATGGACACCTCAACAAACTCATCTCCATACCGGCGTGATGACTCCGACCCCTAACCAGATGAACTGGATAAATATTGTGAAAGTTCTGATCCAATCTGACTTCTGACCTATTATGCCGCCTAAATCATAATCATACACTGTTCGTTTGTTGGCCAAAGGTGGACTGGCCCCCCGACTGAGCCTGGGTTCTCCCAAGGTTTTATTCTCCACTCGGTCACCTGATGGAGTTTTGGTTCCTTGCCACTGTCGCCTTTTTTCGCCTTTATTCGCCATTGGCTTTTGGCTAGCTTAGTTGGGGACATTTAACATTTAATTTTGAATTTAACAATACTATTACAACTTTACTTTCCTGTTATCTCTGTAAAGCTGCTTTGAAACAATTTGTATTGTAAAAAGCGCTATATTAATAAAGGGGACTTGACTTGACTGACTTCATATACGACAGTATTCACATGAATTTGCTTGATTTAATAACTTCGAACGCTGGTATCCATATCTGTGTTACAAAACATCTTTTCAACAATAGACAAGCTGTTTAAGTTGAGTTTAAGCATTTGTAAGTAAACGTATCGAAAAGACCATTTTTTACAGCAAAACCAGTATTTGTAGAATGATATTGTAATGTATCAAGTTTTTTGCATCTGTTTTTGTGTTACTCGACATTATCTCAGTGTTTCTTGCTGTATGTTTATTTGTTTCTGTTTAACCGTGATCAAATTTTCACACCTCCAAGAATCTTACAGCCGTAATGTTTATTCAGAATTTAGACTACTGTTTAAAAGTCGACGTATATAGGGTTATATAAAATCGATACATTGTGTTTTAATTTTTACTATAGAGACAATTTAATAAACTCTTCAGGGACTGAACTTTAACATTTTAATCTTTTGTAAAAGTTAACTTAAAGTCTGCAACAAAAAGAAATTCCATCCTATCTATCCTTACTAAATGCATGTTATGGATCTATTGCGAACAATTCACCTGGGCATACAGTCATGCTCAGAATTAATGGCACCCCTGGTAAATATGTATCAAAACTGGCTGTAAAAAATAAATCTGCATCGTTTATCCTTTTGATCTTTCATTCAAAAATCGCCAAAAACCTAACCTTTCATGGACGTAAAAGAATTAAAAGTGGGAGGCAAATCACATTATGAAATAAATGTATTTCTCCAAAACACGTTGGCAGATTTTTAAAAAGCACATCATCATACAGTACACACTTTAAAGAGGCACTTCCCCTTCACTTCCTTGTCTGGTCTCATCCTTACGTGATCACACAAGACTCCAACTTAACCTTACCTGTTACCACTTACCTCGAAGATTCCTCATATACGATCATCTGCTTCCTGTCATCCGTCTTCAGTCATCTGCCCACTGTATCCACAGCCCTCATCTACAAACAAGAGATAAAGATTATCATCCAGCTAAATTCATCCAGTTCAGATTCATCAATAGACACTCACCTATCACCTCTGCTGTTCCACTCCGTGCCTCTGTTCAAATAAACTCTGCTTTTGAACTACAGTACTTGCCTGTCTGCTTCTCTCTATACCGTGACACTGCTGAAGCACAAGAATGTATGTTGGCCAATGGAGGAGATTATGAATGGAGTGAGAGATGGTGTTTGAAGAGACACAGAGGCAAATCAATTATTTTGCCAATACAGCTGTATCTAAAATTTAATATGTGGGCCCACATGGTAAATTCTGCCAAATAAAATGATGACCATGGATGGATTTGGTTAAATTTTTTGGTCGGAGATTTAGTGGCAATAGAAAAAAAGAATGGAAAAAACAGTCACATTTGACTGTTAGCACATAACACATCTGATCTGACTTTCTTTTCAGCATATCATGATGGAGCTGATTCTTTGTCAAGTAGAAAATTTTGTCTTATAACTTTTGCAAAGTGGGTTGAGTGTTGTCCAAGATGCCTAATAAATAGTGTGCTGATAGTGGGACTCAAAACAATAAGATAACTGAGTTGAATTGACTAATTGTAAAAAATACATTTGAAATTTATTGTGAGAAAAATGTAAAGAAGTTGCAAATATGCAACCCGGTATCACGCCGTGTAATACACACGCTAGTCCACTAGCGGATGCGTGTCAGTGTCACGCTTTTGTTATTATTGCCTCTAGGCGTGAATTTGACGAATATGACACGCATGTGTGTAGTTAGAATACCAGCAGGGGGCAATCATTTCTTCAATGCCAACAACTCTCCACGCACCAAAGAGAAAGCGATATAGTGCATTCCATTTCCCGCGTCGTTCAGGTTGGTCGAAGGCATATTTGTTCATTATGATTCTGTCATTAAAGAAATCCTAACGTTGCTGTAGCCTAACGTTATATTTGTGTGTGTGGGGGCTGTGGAGCTTTTTAATCTATGGTACTGTTAACGTTACTGCGGTCAATAACGTTAATGGAAATTTATATTAATTGGCTAATTAATTAATTAATCACAGAAAGCAGCAGTCGATCCTGAAATATCGATACTGATGTTGTCGAGTATCCTATGCTGATGTTATATCGACAGGATCGATCCTCACATAAAAAATAAGCTTATAAATGAAAAAAAAAACTTTTTTTTTTTTTGCGAATAATTGTTTAGGAAAGAACTATTTCTCCTGCTAATCAAAACATAAAAGACGGAAACAATCAATCACAGAGAGCGTTCGCTGTTGACGATTCGCTCACAGCGTTTGTTCAAATATAGGACTGCGTTTCCTAAAAGCATCATAAGCAATAAGCATACAATCTTAAGTCTCATGATGCGTTTGGGAAACTGAACTGTGCTTATCAGATGATAGAGAAACAGAATCAGAAGTTATTTCACAATAAACAAATGTTGATGTCTGTAAGATTTTTTAAGGAAATTACTAGTTTTATTTAGCAAGGATGTATTAAATTGATAAAGTGACAGAAGGCTTTAACATTTAAAAAAAATATATATTTCATGTAACTTAAATGCTGTTATTTAAAAAAAAAATCTGATGCTGAAAATTCAGCTTTTATCACAGGAATAAATAATATTTTACAATATTCAAATCGAAATAGATATCCTATTTTAAATTGCAATAATATTTCACAGTATAACTGTTTTTACTGTATTTTGGATCAAATACATGCAGCCTTGGTGAGCAGAAGAGACTTATTTTAAAAACATTAAAAATCTTACCTACCCCAAACTTTTGAACAGTACTGTTCATGTAACATTTATTATAATTATGCTAGTTTGTGCAATCACATTTATTTTTATTTGATTGTTAAAGTTCAAATGGATTGTGCTATGATCTGTAATTGCGGTTAATAAATCTGTCAGAAGAAAATGTGCAAAAGGTTTACCGAACACTGGCAGCCTTTAAAAAAAAATAACACTGGTTTTACTACGGTAACCATACACACGACTAATTACAGGCACATCAAGAGAACAAATCACAAATTATTTTAGAGGTCATGAAAATGTATTCAGATTTAGCATATTAATGATGCATTCACCTCATACATCATGACACACTGCTTTCCCCTAAAGGAAAGTATATTTAAATCCAAGTGCTTGCTTTTAAAAGTATAAAGTAACGGTATCGGCGTTATTGGCCCTGTATTTACTTGGTATCGGATTAATACCAAATTTTGCAGTATCCAGTGTACTTTCTCTTCTGTGGTGCGCAATCTCCACTATCTCTCTCTTCTATTGTATGCAGTCCTACAACAAGTTGTCGTTAATAACATTGTCACAAGCTTGCAGTAACAAGAAATTATTCTGTTGGCTAAACAATAAATTTCATTAATTTCTATGAATTCAGATCAACTGTTCATTCGTGCAGTTTACATGTTGAATATGCATTGTGCAATAACAGCAAAATCACAGTTATCATCTTTATTTTGTTATAGTTATATGTATAATATGACAAATCCAGGAAGCCTTGCTGCAAGAGAATTAACTATATTTCTGTTTTCCTTTGTCCAACAGCTCCTGTTTTTACCCACCATCCTTCCCTGTTACCGCCACCTGTATCTCTTTATAATAAAACCAACGGCTCTTTTAAGAGTCACTTCTATACTCTTACTTCCTCTCTCACACAATCTCTCTATTCTATTTCTCTCCCTCTCACACACACTCTCTCTCTCTCTCACTCACTTTCACTCTCTCTCACACACTCTCTCTCACACACTTTCTTTCTCTATCTCTCTCACTCACACACTCTCTCACTCACTTTCACTCTCTCTCACACACTCTCTCTCTCTCTCACTCACTTTCACTCTCTCTCACACACTCTCTCTCACACACTTTCTTTCTCTATCTCTCTCACACACTCTCTCTCTCTCTCACACACTCTCTCTCACACACTTTCTTTCTCTATCTCTCTCACACACTCTCTCTCTCTCTCACTCACTTTCACTCTCTCTCACACACTCTCTCTCACACACTTTCTTTCTCTATCTCTCTCACACACTCTCTCTCTCTCTCACACACTCTCTCACTCACTTTCACTCTCTCTCACACACTCTCTCTCACTCACTTTCACTCTCTCTCACACACTCTCTCTCGCTCACTTTCACTCTCTCTCACACACTCTCTCTCACTCACTTTCACTCTCTCTCACACACTCTCTCTCACACACTTTCTTTCTCTATCTCTCTCACACACTCTCTCTCTCTCTCACTCACTTTCACTCTCTCTCACACACTCTCTCTCACACACTTTCTTTCTCTATCTCTCTCACTCACACACTCTCTCACTCACTTCCACTCTCTCTCACACACTCTCTCTCTCTCTCACTCACTTTCACTCTCTCTCACACACTCTCTCTCACACACTTTCTTTCTCTATCTCTCTCACTCACTTTCACTCTCTCTCACTCACTTTCACTCAATTCAATTCAATTCAATTCAATTGAGCTTTATTGGCATGACTGTGTAAAATAGCACAATATTGCCAAAGCAATAGTAATATATAAACATATATGTAGATACATAAAAGTGAACAAAAAAAAAAAAAAAAAAAAAAAAAAAACATTTCAATATTATGCATAAATATATCACAATAAATAAAATAACAAAAATATATACAATAACAAAAATAAGTACAGAGAGCAGTTTAATGGGAAAGAGGGTTCAGCCCTTCTCCCTCATATGATGGCAGGAGGACACACACTGCGCTGCCAGCTGAATACACTCTTCTTTCTCTCCCAAAATATAAGACAGTTTGTTTATGAGGCTCGCTTGTTGGAATTGAGGTATAATCTGTGCTATTTGTGAAAAATAAGCGTCTCTGATGTTTTTGTACTTGCTGCACTCGGTGAGGAAGTGCAGCTCGTCCTCTACGACTCCATCAGTGCAGTGTGAACACAGTCTGAGCTCTCTCTCTCTCCAGCTCTGCTTGTGTCGGCCCGTCTCCACACACAGACTGTGGTCACTAATGCGATACTTTGTCAGGAGCTTTCTCTGACCATAGTTACTGATATCAGTCAGGTATGGTGCCAATTTATAATCGGACTTTATTTTGTGGAAATATTGTAATTTATTTAATTGTGTGACCTTTATCTGCCAATCGTGTATGTATTCTTCTTTGGTTATTTTCCCTATTTCTTTTACTTTTGAGTGTCTAAATTGAATTGATGAATTGAGTTGGTGTTTTTCCACTAAATATCGCATGGGGTCACTCTCTGTGTGTCCTGCCCTGTATCTGAGAGCGCAGTGATGGTAGCTCTCTGTCTGCGCATCTGATAGATGAAACCAGAACTTTACGGCTCTCTTCTGGATTTCGGATAGGAGAGGGAATCTGCCTAATTCTGCCCGGCAACCCAGACTTGGAGCGTTTCTGTGAGTTCCCAGGATGTTCTTGCAGAACTCAAGGTGGAAAATTTCAGCGGGGGTTTTGTCCCAGGATTCGTAATTTAGTTTAAATTTGGAGCCCCAGATTTCACAGCCGTAAAGAAGGATGGGTTTGATGATGCTGTCAAATATTTTCAGCCACAGTTTAATGGGTGGGTTAAATTTGAACAGGGGTTTTCTTATACTGTAATAAGCCCTACGTGCTTTATCAGTCAGATCTTTTATTGCAGTGTCAAATTTTCCAGAAGCCGAGATTGTCAGACCCAAATAATTATAGCAGGTGACATGATTAAGAATTGTTCCCCCAAGTGTAAATTTGTATTTTTTGTCAGTAAGGCGAGGTTTTTTCTGAAAGATCATGATTTTGGACTTGTCCATGTTGATGGGTAAGGCCCAGTCGCTGCTGTACTGGTCCAGAAGCGAGAGGCTTTGGTGCAGACCCTCTTCATGAGGAGACAGCAGCAGAAGATCATCAGCGTACAGGAGGCTTTTGATTTCTCTGTCCTCGAGGGTCAGACCGGGACAAGAGGACTTCTCAAGTGCTGATGCCAATTCATTAATATAGATATTAAAGAGAGTCGGGCTGAGGCTGCAGCCTTGACGGACTCCTTTAGTTTGACTGAAATAATCAGTACGTTTGTCATTAATCTTAACCCCGCACTTGTTCCCGTTGTATATGTCCTTTATAATGTCATATGTCCTCCCTCCTATTCCACTTTGGATTAGTTTTAGTAAAAGTCCATTATGCCATACCGAATCAAAGGCTTTTTTAAAGTCAATGAAGCAGCCAAATATTTTCCCTTGTTTTGTTTGTTGGACGTGTTTTTGTATGAGTGTGTGAAGTGTGTAAATGTGATTTGATGTTCTCTGTTTAGGCATAAATCAAATCTGAGAATTGTTAAGGATCTTGTGTTGTTGGAGGAACTGGACTAGCCTGTCGTTGATGATGGAGCAGAAGAGTTTGCCCAGGTTGCTGCTCACTGTGATGCCCCTGTAATTATTTGGATCGTACTTCTCACCCTGTTTAAAGATTGGTGTAATCAAATTTTCTTTCCATATCTCAGGGAAGTGTCCTGATTTTAATAAAAGATTGAATAATTTGAGGATTGCATCTTTCAGTTTGGGGTTGCTGTGTTTCAGCATCTCATTTGATATTAAATCCATGCCACAGGATTTTTTGTTTTTTAGGGATTTTATCTTGTCTGTTAGTTCAATTAGTAATATGGGCTGGTCTAAATGGTTTAGCTGGTCTTTTACAGTGCGTTCCAGGTTATGGAGTTGGGAGGTCAGGTGTTTTTGGGTAAGGGTTGGTTCGTTTTGGGAATAGAGTTTTTCAAAATGTTCGGTCCAGATGTTTGGGTCATAGATGGGAATGTGTTTAGGTTCTTTTGATTTATCTAATTTATTCCATAATTCCCAAAAAGAATTCTGATCTACTGCCTCCTCAATCTTATTAAGCTTTGCTTTCATGTGATCCGCTTTTTTCTGTATTAGTATTGACTTGTATGTTTTGAGGGTTTGCTGATATTTGTCTCGTGTTTGTTGGTTTGCAGGGTCTCTGTGTTTTATATTTGATAATGATCTTAATTCTTTTCTTAATTTTTGGCACTCTTTATCAAACCAACCATCTTTTGCAATTTCTTTCTTACATCTATAATTTTTTCTTTTTCTCAGGGCTTTTCTGACCAATGTAGAAAATATTTCGTTTAATTGATGAGTTGCTAAATTTATCATTTTCTTCTCTTCGCTAAATGACTTAGACAGAAATGAATCTATCATGTTCTGGACCCGGGTGCTGTGGAGCTGGGCTTCGTACTGGGCAGGACTGTCTTTACCCCATATAAACGTGGAGGGGAGGGGGTGCAGTTTAACCTTCGGATCTGAAGGCCGGAGGTTCACGGATCTGTTCAGACTGAGGACTGTGTGACTGTGGTCTGATAATGGCAGCTGTGGCATTACGGTGTAATAGTTGACTTTACTGTGGTCTACATCAGTAATGGCGTAATCTACTGCGCTGCTGCCCAGATATGAGCAGTAGGTGAACCGACCCAGAGAATCTCCCTTTGTCCTGCCGTTAACTATATACAGACCCAGGCTTTTGCAGAGCTGTAGGACTTGTTTTCCGTGCCTGTTTATCGTGTTGTCATAATTCTGACGTGCCTTCGTAAAGTGTTTCCGTTGATATATATGTGAGTTGTTAATATATTTGTCTCCATCTGAGGTAATGTAATCCGCTTCCTTCCCCGTTCTAGCGTTCAGATCCCCCATTAACAGAACTGATCCTAGAGCTTGAAAGTAAACTATCTCTGACTGTAGGGTTGGGAAGATGTCTTCATTATAATAAGGAGACTCATATGGGGGGATATATGTGGCACACAGGTACATGTCCTCATCGAAACACAAAAGCTCTTTTTGAAGTTTTAACCAAATATGTGTTTTCCCTTTTTTCACAGGCTGAATATAATGCCACAGATGGTCTTTAAACCAAACTATGATTCCTCCTGAATCTCTTCCGTTTTTAATATTAGGCTGTTTGATTGAAGGGATTCGTAGCTCTCTGTAGTTTGGAGGAGTGCAGATTTTGGAGTCTAAACGACACCATGTCTCAAGTAATATAATTATGTCTGAACTATATACAATATTTACAAAATCAGGGTTAGTAGTTTTCTCCCCAAAAGCAGAAGAGAACATCCCCTGAATGTTATAGCATGTTATTTTAAACGATGACATTGACGAATATTGGATTTACCAGAAAAATGTATGAAATTCATGACCCAATCATGTTTTAAAATATAGATTAATCAATTAGAAAGGTAATATAGAGGATATATAGAAGTATGGTGAGTCGGTCAATTTTACACATTGAATAAAAAATCAAAAAAAAAATAATAATTATAAAATAAAATAAAAAAAGTGATTAAGAAATAACGATCATTCTTGACAGACACACTATGAGTATTTAAGCTAACATATTGTCACATATAATTTGCAGCATGTGTTTGATCTGGATCAGGTCAGTGGTGTCAGCTCTACCTGTTCCTGCCACTACAGCGGCGTAGCTGTCCGTCTGTCTGACTGACTCGCGCTCAGG
Organism: Siphateles boraxobius; assembly: GCF_051911475.1. Taxonomy (NCBI): domain Eukaryota; kingdom Metazoa; phylum Chordata; class Actinopteri; order Cypriniformes; family Leuciscidae; genus Siphateles; species Siphateles boraxobius. Next base: position 9,538,437 of record NW_027509186.1, on the reverse strand, counting down.
GGGTGTTTTCTGAGGGCGTTTCAGGGCTGACTCCTTGATGGTTTTTGCGAACAGTCTCATGCCCTCTCGATGGATGTGGATACGGTCATACAGATGCTCATGGGTGATGCGCTGATGGTTGGCTATGTGAACGCTCGGCATTGAAGCACAGATGTTGGCTATCTCCGCGTTGATTGTGTTGATGATCCTTTGAGGGACATCTCTGCGAGGTAGAAGGGTTGAGATGATGACCTTGGCTCCCGGGTAGATCCTGCTGGCTGTTTTCACCACGTTGGACAGGGCTTTTGTGACGTCCACCCTTGCACTGATGTCGTTTGTTCCGGTGTGAAGAATGATGTGTGACGGTGCGCCCAGCACTCCCTCTCGCAGCAGTCTCAAAGCAGAGTGTGAGGTGGGACACCAGAACTTCTTCACCGATCTGCCCGGAAACAGACGTCTGTGGTCAAGATGGTGGCCGTTGGAGTCACAGAGGATGACGATGTTGTCTTTACTCGCCTGATCTCTGCCGGTGCTCGTGGATGGTGTTGTAGTTGGTGGACGGTATGGTGTGATGCTGCTGCTGACTTTCCTCTGAGGGGCTTGATGAGATTGTGGGGTTGCAGGAGTGAAGGAGCTCCGTGATGGTGTACTGACACACTGCTGATGTTGAGCTGTGGTTGGGATGCGTTCAGGAGTGAAGGAGCTCTTTTTTGTGTGTGCTGACACTGCTGATGTTGGGATGCGTTCAGGGGTGGAGGCGCTGTGTGTTTGAGTGCTGACAGACTGCTGATGTTGTTTTGTGTGCAGCTGGTTTCTGGTCTCTTCCAGCAGTCTCTCCAGTGTGTGGCCGTGTTGTTCTCTTCTACCCAGCTCCTCTCTCACCCTCCTCAGCTCCTGTCGCAGCTCCTGATTGGCCTCCTCCAGATGTTTAACGGCCGAGCAGAGCTGTTGTAGTTGTTGAATGCTGTGATGGCTGGACATATTCAGGAGCTGGTGGATGTTGTTGGTAGTTTCCTCTTTAAACAAGTAATAGTCCTGCTCCAGCTCTGCGATGTTGTCTCTCAAGGCCTTTATCTTGGGAGACGCAGGAGTGCTGATATGTCTGTCTGTCAGAGAAGTTCTTGAGCCTGGGTCAATGTTTGTGTCCGTTGTGTTGTAGAGTCCCTCTTCTGTGCTTCTCTTCACTTCAGGATCTTTCTTAATCTTCTGAACCTCCACTTTAAGATTTTTGAAGTTCTTCTGGAATTCATTAAGGCTGGTTTCTGGTCCCTGGACCATGACAGTTCCGTTATGATAGAGGTTCACAATCAGCTTTGTGTCGTTGTCTCCTTCCAGAGTGAGTTGTCTGCCTTTGCTGATGCCTCCTTTTCTTCTACATGTCATGGCAGAGCTGAGGATGGTGTGCCAGGCTGATGGGTGTTCAGTGAAGAACAGCAGGTTACACCGGACTCTGTTGTCTTCTGCTCCACTGTAGTCAGACAGCAGTAACTCTGGGTTCTCTCTCAGGATCATCTCTTTCATCCTTTTCTTATCTTTAGTAGATTTAACTTCTGCTGGATATATTATCTCCAGCTCTTCTTCATTTTTGAAAAATGCCTCTGCTTTAGGTAGGCCCATGTTGTTCTCAACTGAATTAACTGCCACGGAATGTTAGCTTGGCTAGCAGTTAGCTTGATATGTTGAGTTTTTATGCAGTTTTTAGGTGATGACAAAAAAATTAAATCGTTTAAATCGTTTTCAGAGGTCTTACCTTCAAAATCTTCTGCCTCTTTTGTTCACAATTAAGTTTTCAATCATATAATTACAGGTTGAGTCATAAAAAACTTACATTTTCTGGCAAAAATGTTGTTGATATCAGGAGCTCATATTTTTGCTGCCAACTGTCATCGGAACTCTCCAACTCTCTATCACTCTCTCTCACACACTCTCTCACTCACTTTCACTCTCTCTCACACACACTCTCTCTCTCTCACACACTCTCTCTCACTCACTTTCACTCTCTCTCACACACTCTCTCTCACACACTTTCTTTCTCTATCTCTCTCACACACTCTCTCTCACACACTTTCTTTCTCTATCTCTCTCACTCACACACTCTCTCACTCACTTCCACTCTCTCTCACACACTCTCTCTCTCTCTCACTCACTTTCACTCTCTCTCACACACTTTCTTTCTCTATCTCTCTCACTCACTTTCACTCTCTCTCACACACTCTCTCACTCACTTTCACTCTCTCTCACACACTCTCTCTCTCTCTCACTCACTTTCACTCTCTCTCACACACTCTCTCTCACTCACTTTCACTCTCTCTCACACACTCTCTCTCACACACTTTCTTTCTCTATCTCTCACACACTCTCTCTCTCACTCACTTTCACTCTCTCTCACACACTCTCACACACTTTCTTTCTCTATCTCTCTCACTCACACACTCTCTCACTCACTTTCACTCTCTCTCACACACTCTCTCTCACACACTCTCTCTCACACACTTTCTTTCTCTATCTCTCTCACACACTCTTTCTCTCTCTCACTCACTTTCACTCTCTCTCTCACACACTCTCTCTCACACACTTTCTTTCTCTATCTCTCTCACTCACACACTCTCTCACTCACTTTCACTCTCTCACACACTCTCTCTCACACACTCTCTCTCACACACTTTCTTTCTCTATCTCTCTCACTCACACACTCTCTCACTCACTTTCACTCTCTCACACACTCTCTCTCTCTCTCACTCACTTTCACTCTCTCACACACTTTCTTTCTCTATCTCTCTCACTCACACACTCTCTCACTCACTTTCACTCTCTCTCACACACTTTCTCTCTCTATCTCTCTCTCTATCTTTCTTCTAAAGCTTCACTGTCTTCAAGTAAGTATTGTTACACTATTTTTCTTTCACCTTACTCAATCACTGTCCAAAACATTTTTAAAAATGTGGTTTTATATAGCCTATACTCTGTCCTCAGTTCTTTTTGTCTGACCGTGTTTTTATCTTCCTTTTCCAGTATAGTATCTTTGAAATGGCTGCTCAGCAAGACAGAGGGAGAGCAGATGATGCTATTTTCCTTGCAGACATGCTTCTTGCTCAAACCAAAGTGAGTATTCTTTTTGAGGCAATGATCTTCCAGTATTGGTAATAATACTAAAGAGTGGGAATTAGAGTGCAAAATTTGAATGAACTTCTCAAGAGTTGGCTGTATTTCAGTGTTAATCATACAATGCTTACTTTCTGTCATGCAAGGCAAAGGTAGCGAAGGGCAAAGCAACATCTGCTAAAGGCAGTGAATTTAATGTCCTATGGGTGGAGAGAGATGCTGAAGGACGTCCACTGCTAAAAAGAAGCAGAAGTGGAGAGACACGAAAACGTGCTTCAGCTACAGGTAGTCCAAGTCTTCCAGGATTATTTGTGACTACCCACCCAATCTTTCTTAACTAAGTATAACTGTGCCCATTTTATACAGAATTTAACTTGCTATTTGTTAGGTAATATAAATATGGTTTTGTGTCACTTGAACCATAGACCACCAAACTGTGGGGCTTCCAGTGCACAGCTTTTTCCTTTATTTTTTTCCATGGTAAAACTTAAAAGGATTTCTTTGTCCGGTTTTGAATAATTTTCCTTTGAATACTGTATGTTAAACTGTGCCATCAGAAACACAACATGGTGGTGGATGTGTTACTTATGTTATTGACTTCTCTTTAATGCTAAGCAATTCCAAAGAAATTAAGTGGAAGTGAAGTCAGGTTCATGCTGCTAACAGTTCAAGATTATGTCCAGATTATGAGGAAAAAAAACTTTTAGAGATTAATGGAATTGTCAGACATGTCAATTAGACTATTATAGCCTTAAGTCAATAATGAACACTGTATTATATGCTTTTAAGATATGAAAATGATCTTGTTCCTTTCTATCGATCTTTTCAGTTGTTTTTTTTCTTGGTTAATCGATTAGATGTTTGTTCTATAAAATGACGTAAAATTGTGAAAAAGGTTGATCAATGTTTTCTAAATAATTCTGTACTTCTACAATGTAGGCTGGACCCCACAAGGTGCTCCAGAACAAGTGAATGAACCTTCATCAGCCCCAGTTGAACCACCAACAGAAACACCAATGGTCCCACCAGTTCAACAGGAAGCAGTGGCCCTGCTTAATCCCCCAACAGCTCCAGCAGGACCCCCAGCAGCCCTTATTGGACCACCCTCAGTACAACCACAGCAGCCATCCCAGAACCTGGGGGAAAGACCCCACTCCCCAGAAAGACATCACCCTCCACAGGTACATTACAAAAAAATTTATCGACTGTTTTCAACAATGATAATAATAATATATTACACAGTGTGTCTGTGAGCAAGGCACTTTACTCCAGGGGCTCCAGGGGGATTGTCCCTGTAAATGCACTGTAAGTCGCTTTGGATAAAAGTGTCTGCCAAATGCAAATATACTGTATATATATAAATGTTTCTTGAGCATCATATTAGAATGATTTCTGAAGGATCATGTGACACTGAAGACTGGAGTAATGATGCTGACAATTCAGCTTTGGTTACAGGAATAAATTACATTTTAAAATATAATCAAATAGAAAACAGTTATTTTAAATTGTAAAAATATTTCATAATATTACTGTTTTTCCTGTATTTTGGATCAAATAAATGAAGCCTTTGAGACCAGAAGTCTTCTTTTAAAACATTAAAAAATCGAACCGTTCTAATAATTTTGGCCACCACTGTATAATATATATATTTTAAAACGATTTTTGGATTAGAACCTCTCATCAAATTCCATGAACTGCTGCTGTTGTCATTACTTCATTACTTCATTACTTCAATCATGTCTGTGCTTGCCCATATTTAGGACATTGTCTCTGGGTGTTTTGGTGTCTTCCCATTCGTGGTGCACAATACATTGACTCACTATCGTTATTGCAATATCACGTTGTGCAATATCATATGAAAATGTTGCAGAAAGTATGCAATATTCCATTTATTTTGTGGAGAGTTGCATCCGTCGACTGTGTGGCTTAGTTGTGTTCAATATAGAGCCCGCTTGAAACTGCTATATAATGATCATTAGGGGTGTAACGATACACAAAACTGACGGTTCGGTTTTCCCACGGTTTTGACGTCTCGGTTCGGTTCGGTTTTCCCACGGTTTTGACGTCTCGGTTCGGTTCGGTTTTCCCACGGTTTTGACGTCTCGGTTCGGTTCGGTTTTCCCACGGTTTTGACGTCTCGGTTCGGTTCGGTTTTCCCACGGTTTTGACGTCTCGGTTCGGTTCGGTTTTCCCACGGTTTTGACGTCTCGGTTCGGTTCGGTTCGGTTTAGAAAGCTAAAAAAAAATTTTAAACAGTGGTTTAATGAAAAAATGGTGTCTTTGTCTTTAAATTAATTCAATTACAATTAAACATTTTGCAAGGATTAAAAATCTGCTAATGCTGTAAACTATATAGGGAGCTGCACATTACTATAACATTAAAGGTTAACAACAGAGCCTAAATTCAGATGCTATTTATTTTTTAGATATAATAATCAACACCCAACACATTGTATGAAAACATGTAAACTGAACATAAGGCAGTTTTTTTGCATTAACTTTACTCTAATTTGTTATTGAAATATAATAATTTACACAGTTGCTGTCATTTTCATGAAAGATATTTTAAACGTACATTAAATAATCAAGATATAATTAACAGGTTAAGTAAAATATAATATATAGGATAATATTGTGCATTTATTTAGTGCAAGAGTTCATTTCTCTAGGAACCAACAAGTTTTTGAACACTGAATCACTTGCCTGCTGAGGTAAATATAATGCTAGTGACAAGCTATGCAGTTCTCTTTCATCATCTCGTGTTCGAGATCCACCTATGGGAAGGGCATCCGTACCTGACCTCTGCAGAAGCATCCAATTGCACCAAGTCTGGCTAGACAGACAGAAGCGCGCAGCCAATGCGCTATGGTAACGTCCCGCCCCCTTACCTAGAGCATATAACGCCTGCAAGCGCTGCTATTCCCCAGTTGACATTCGCTTCTCGCGATCTCTGTATGTACACAGTTCGGCTGGAATTACACTGCTCACTTTCGTGCAATGATTAAAAAGTGTAATTAAAAGGAAAGGTGAAGTGACACAGTGGTAAACATGTCTCTGTCCCAACTTTTTTGGGGTGTGTTGCAGCCATCAAAATTTTTTCATATTTACAAAATACAATAATCTTGGTCAGTGAAAACATTGGAAAACTTTTCTTTGTACTTTTGTCAGTAAAAAAAAAAGTTTAAATAGAATTAATAAATCACAGATTCTTGATTTTTATTGCATTTTACAAAATGTCCCAAATTTTCTGATTTGGGGTTGTAGAATGAGAACCTCAATTGGAAGTTAGTTAATTTAATAACAAACAGGCCCTTATGAACAATCTACATGGTACCAGAGGAGGGTCAAAAAAGATATTTGGCGTTCACATGAATGACAGATTGTTGCACCAACAACACTATTAAATATTTTAATTCCAGATGCGCATGATTTTGATCATTGCGCAAGGAGGGAATAAGGAACATTAAATTAAAAGGCTTTTTTTGCTAATTTTTCTGTCCACATATGAAATGTGTGCCAAAAACAAAGTTAGGAAAGGACTTGTGGCGACACAAATAGGCCATATATCAGTATCAGAATGACTATTAAAACACTTGGTTATGGATTATGTGGACATGATATAGATGGGTAAAAGCAATGAAATCAGCAAAAGAGGGGCAGGAGCAGAAATTAAATTTCCAACAGAGAAGTAATCCTGTCACGGTCACTGCAGCTCTGTCATCTCTGCGGTACTACACTTCCCAGCATCCCTCATTTTTCCACCTTCACACTATCGGCCATCACCTGATCACCCATAACAGCTGTTTGTCATTGTCTCGTCACCATCATCTGCTTCCCCTCTTTTCTGTTAACCAGTGTTCATCTGTGTTACCTCTTGTGTCAAGTCAAAGTCAAAGTCAAGTCATACCTAACAGCTTTATACAGCCCTCTGTCCCAATGCTTAAGGTTATTTTAATAGTTTGGCTGACCAACTGAAGATCAAAGTAGAGAATGATGGGAAATTGGACAGCTTTCCAGATCTGCATTGTCACTCTGAACTCTGCAAGTTCCTGCAAATCACATGACTACAAGGAAAAAAATGAAACCGAAAGGAAAACTGAAACTGAAAGTGGAAAGTCTTCAAAATACTGTTATTGTTAATTTTACGTAAATAGCCATTATTGCACATTAATCCTTCACTATAATAAGGGACTTTATGTTCCTCTAATGTAATCTCTTCTTTTTTTTTTAAACTAAGATCATACCACCCTCCCCTCTGTTGTTTGGTACAGTCCAAAGAGATAAAAGAGAGAGAGGCTCCAGCTGGTGCGACTACATTTCTCTCCGAAACGGTAGGGAATCAAATTAGATTAAATGGAGGATTTTAAATGTGACAAGATGATTGACAGGGCAGTTTACTGTGACAGAATGCACGCAACAGATCTGTCCGTTAAAGATGACGTGATAGTATGTCCCAAAGCTTGCCTATATGGAAGCAGATTAGTCTCAAATATAATTCACGCAAAAAACATGATTCACACATGCGTAGACAATTTCACATGCATGAAACCTAATTCACGTACACACAAAAAAAATTCACGTGCGTGAAAAAAATATATATTGGCAAAAAGCAATTCACATGCGCAAAATAAAATTATATATTCATAAAATACATTTCACAAATGCAAAACACAATTCGTAGATATACAACTGTGCACAAAAACCTTTGAATGTTTAAAATGTACGAGTGTGTCCTTGAATTTGAATGTGCAAATCGTAATTCACGTACGAATCGCCTTGCATGTGTGTGTGTGTGTGTGTGTGTGTATGTGTTTGAGACTTTCCTGGCAGCGATTTACTCGCAACACAGAGCAGTGGTACTCTTTAGCCAATCAGATTTAAGCTTATCAATCGACCAATCAGTGTCACGTGAGGGCGGGCCATACCTGCCTTACGTCATCAGCTTTCGACCAGTTCATGGCTGAGCAGAGGTAAGTGCAGTTAATCGTTCACTTCTGTGTTAACTGAAGTTAGAGATCAGTTGAAGCAATAGTTTATTAACTGCTGTTTAGTCCACATGTGAACATAAACATTTATTTTTAGTATTGATGGATTTTCATGTCCTGTCCACCACACACTGATGATAATGTATGTAATGACATTCATAGGAGACATGTTTTGTTTTAAACTGCATATGTTATGTAGTTTTATTGTTTCAGATTTCCGAGACAGATGATGTATGTAGTTGCAGACAACCAGTACTGTGATCTTACCGTTCCTACTGTAATTCTTAGTTTGAAAACCGTCATGCTGCAAGCCATCCATTTTGACAGTTGTTTCAACAAGAGGTTTAAAGTGATGCATTGCTACTGTGCTGCCCTTGCAATGCGATCTCTTGTGCAAAGCTAGACAGCCAGTGAACATTCAAAAGTCCTCCAATAAACACAAAAGGCTTGACTTTTCTTGTATTTTACTGAAGTTGTTTCCTCTTGTTGTATTGTTTTTGTAAAACTGAAACATTACAGAATAAGAATATAAATCAGTACACAAAATATGAACATATGCATACATATAACTGTTACATAATTCCTATCAAAGTGTAAAACAAGCACTGTAGCCTAATGAATTCAACAAGCAATGTAGCCTACTGTATGAAAACACAGTTCACCTACAAGTCACCAAACAATTAAAAAGCAGAGTTAGCTACAACTGGGGCCTGTACCATGATGGTAGTTGAACAAACTCAGGGTTACAGGATTAGTTTAGAGTTGACAAAACCAAACCAATCCAACCAGGCTTTGTTGGTACCATGATGCTGATCATCAACTTTCTCTGTCAAGTCAGGCTTTGATCCTGAGTTTAGGAGTTTAAGTGTGACATCAGTAGCGAACAGCCAATCACATGTTGAGAGAGAGTGAAACTGAGATTAATTTATCGCGAGAGAAGCAGCGCAATTCACTTATTAAATAAAAGAATTAAAATATTAAGAATTTAAACAAATTTACACAGCAAGAAGAAAACAGCTGTCTATGAAAGAGGACAACTAAAATAAAAAGTCTCGCTATTGTATATCAGCGCAAGTAAAAGTTGTGAAGTTATTTTATACAGCTGATAAAGGTATAGAGAGAATTGAACATTTAAGCTCACATGTAGTTATTTTATAGCTTCATCTATTGATGCTAAAGCGTATTTATATTACCTTTATATATTTATTCATTTAAACTGCGTAATAATAATTGATGAACTAAAATTGTACATGTGTGATTGTTAAAGGGTATAATAATTACATAAATAATATCTAAATCATACAAATTTATTATTCTAAATAAGCATCACTAAAAACCAGATGATTTTGTCTTTAAAAATCATTTGCTATGTAGTGACCTTTAATTTGGAGTAGAAACAGGTGGAGTGACTTTATCACATCAGTCATGTGACACTTTGCTCACAGCTGATTGGTCTGAGTTTGGTTTGCAACCTCTTACCTGGAACATAACCTGCCCCGGACCAGGTTAGCGTGGAGAGTAAGTTACTATGGCGATGAACATTGCTAAAAGCCAAACCACTTTCATGGTCCCTAAAACCCAGGGTTGACGCAAACTAAACTGAAACATAGCTGGCTAGTCTAAACCGGCTTCATGGTACAGGCCCCTGGACTGCTAGCTAACAGAGCACATGTTTACCAAAACATAAAAACGTTTCTAACATGACATTCCTTACCAATGCAAGTGATTGAAAATAATTTACACATTACTTACAGGCACATAGTCTCCAAGGCAAAAGCGTATCAGAAATAAATTCAGCAACATGAATCCAGCACTGTCTTTCTTGCCTGTCAGAGTTCAACTGAAGAGAGTGCTTCCCTGAATTATTAACTCTGACCAGTAGAGGGCAGCACCCCGCAATAACTAATGAAATTTAAATTGTATTCAAAGTTTTAACTTTTTAAGCTCACTTTTTTTTTTAACTTTTCCAACGAATAACTTATTTAACCCATTAACTTCACTTTAAAGACAGCACAGCTACTGTATCCATTTGTCTCCTGCGGACTATATGTACACGCTCTAGGAATACAGCCCTGCTATGCATGCATTATTAAATGTTATTGTCAGAATTAAAAGATTCAAAGACATAGTTCAATTTGATGTACACGTTTTATTAATTTGAAAGTTTCTGAAATCCTTTGGGAATAAAATATATATAAAATGACTTGATCATGATTAATGTTCCTGTTACATATGAAGATCATGAACTGACAGTCTTAAGTATGAAGCACAACATTCAGTACAGAGAAATATAAGTCTCTTCCAGAGTTCAGAGATCCAGTCAGAGTCTACTTTGCTTTTAAAGTATAGAAATATAAGTGCAATACATCAAGTGAAAAGTGAACAAATTAATTGTTCAATCCAGTCATCAGTAGACCTCTCTATTAGGACATATAAGATTTTGTCCTGATATTTAAAATAGTAAAAACCTATAGTACGAGAGGTGCAGACAGAGGACGTCGGAGATTAAGTGATGGTATTTGAATAGAGTTTACTTAGAGTTATCTTAGTCGCATAATCTTAATTGCCTCTCTATGATAAGTACCTTTGTCTTATCAGCATAAAATCAGATTTGCCTATTTTACTAGGCAAAGTAAAATTAATGCTTCACCATATTGTCCTGTGAGACCTTAAGATGACAATAAAAAACTTTTATTTAAAAACCTTGAGATGACAATACAGCACAAAACATAAGGAAATGCATGTTGAATATATTGGTAACAGTCTACAATATGGTACAATAACTAAGTTAACATTAGTTAATGTATTAACTAACCATGAGCAATACATTTGTTGAGGTGTTTGTTAATCTTAGTTAACGTTAGTTAAAAATGCAGCTGTTTATTGTTAGTTTACAGTGCATTAACTAATGTTAACAAGATTTTAATTAAGTAAATGTTGAAATTAACATTAACAAAAAATAATAAAGGCTGTTTACGTGCAGTTCATTATTAGTTCATGTTAACAAATGTTATCTAATGAAACGTTATTGTAAAGTGTTACCAATTAAGACATTAATACAAAAAAAGTATAAAAGAGAATAAAGAAATAACATAAATTAAGATGTTTGTGACTGCTATCCAGATGTCACATCAAAGGTGAGTAATCCTGAAAAATAGAGGGAAACAAGTGTTAATAATAATTTAACAACATACACAAATGGCAAATAAACACTGTGTGCTCATTAAAATAGGTCTATTCACCATTTAAAGAACAATCTCGATGAGGCCAGTGCTAAGAGAGCTAGGGTGGGTATTGACCACAGATGATTGTTTTGCAATCATTAGCGTGAATGTTGTGGGTGTGAAAGCTGTCTGTACCTGCAGCTAAAATACAACAAATCAAGCATTCTTCTTCATTTTTGACACAATATGGGACATCTGATTACAACAGCGCTTGCTTACATCAGTTAATAGTTCATAAACTATTGCTTGAACTGATCTCTAACTTCAGTTAACACAGAAATGAACGATTAACTGCACTTACCTCTGCTCAGCCATGAACTGGTCGAAAGCTGATGACGTAGGGCAGGTATGGCCCGCCCTCACGTGACACTGATTGGTCGATTGATAAAGCTTAAATCTGATTGGCTAAAGAGTACCACTGGTCTGTGTTAGGAGTAAAGGGCTGCCAGGAAAGTCTCAAACACACACACACACATGCAAGGCGATTCGTGCGTGAATTACGATTTGCACATTCAAATTCAAGGACACACTCGTACATTTTAAACATTCAAAGGTTTTTTTGCACAGTTGTATATCTACGAATTGTGTTTTGCATTTGTGAAATGTATTTTATGAATATATAATTTTATTTTGCGCATGTGAATTGCTTTTTGTCAATATATATTTTTTTCACGCACGTGAATTTTTTTTGTGTGTATGTGAGGTTTCATGCATGTGAAATTGTCTACGCATGTGTGAATCACGTTTTTTGCGTGAATTATATTTGAGACTAATCTGCTTCCATATGCCTACTCTTTTGCTACACACTCAAAAGTATGTACTTTTGTACCTGTTAGAATTACATATTAAGTAAAAGTTTGTATTGGAACTTTGGACTCTGCTCCTTCTGCACCACACCGTGACAAATCCTTAGATTTGAAATTCTATTAGAAATAAATTCAGATAATGGGTCAGCATTCATTCCAGAAATAGTGAAGATTAAAATTAATTGTATCCGAACATTTAAATTACACACAAGGAAGTTTTAATTATAATTAAGTTATAATGCTTTATGTTTGAAAGGGTTGATATAAAAACTTTTAGATTATTACATTTATTTAGATATACAGAAAAATAAATTTACATGAATATGTAATATATAGTGCAAAAAGTTATTTTCTAGAGTTATTTTTTCTAATTATCTAATAAATGTATTAAAAGACTTTTATGAGGTAAATGTAACATTGCTCTCAAGCTTTCTTAGTTTGAGTGATTACATGAGACATGATTAGTTTATTCAGGATAGTTTATTTAGAAATTAGTAAAAAGGAAGAAAAGGTATTCAGTTAAGAACCTCTTGAACTGAGGGGCTACAATGAGGAGCTACAACACGCCAGATTAAAGCTCCAGTAGGTAACTTTTGTAAACAAATATTTGTTAAAACTGTCATTATGTCCTGAAAGTAGAATATCAGACAGATAATCTGTGAAAATATCAAGCCCCTCTGGCTCCTCCCTGTGGTCCTATTGCCATTTGCAGAAATACAACGCTCCCGGTCAGAAACAACCAATCAGAGCCAGGAGGAATGTCTTAGCAGTGTCAATCACGCTCGTGTACGCGCTGATCACCCCTCTCTTGCACAGCGCGAGCGCGTACCGTCGTTCGTGACTCTCCTGTTCGAACTCGTTCATCCAAATGAAGGGATCTTTTTTCGAGTCATTTCATTCATTCAACGAACGAAATGACTCGAAAAAAGATTTGTTCATTTTGAACGAGTCTTTTTCGGAGTCATTTCGTTCATTCAACGAACGAAATGACTCGAAAAAAGATTTGTTCATTTGGATGAACGAGTTCGAACAGGATCACAAACGTGCATCACAGAACAGAGCAAGGCGAGCATTTGTGCTTATAAAACAGAAAGTTTTTTATTTATTTTTGAAATGACCGATCGTTTCGCTAGATAAGACCCTTATTCATCGTCTGGTATCGTTTAAAGCCCTTTGAAGCTGCACTGAAACTGTCATTTGGTCCTTGAAACGTTTGTGTCCTATTGAAGTCCATTATATGGAGAAAAAGCCTGGAATGTTTTTATCAAAAACCTTAATTTCTTTTCGACTGAAGAAAGAAAGACATGGACATCTTGGATGACATGGGGGTGAGTAAATTATCAGCAAAAGTTTTTTTAAAAGTGAACTAATCCTTTAACGTTATCTTACTAGCTATTTATAACTTATAGAAAGAGTGCAACGTTAGAAAGTTACATGTATTGCAAAATACATAATGATTTGAGGACCAAGTTTGTAGTCAAAGTATGGGCAGGCCATAGTCAATGTAAAGCATATTGTTGATGTTTCGTCCCTATTAGTGAATGTTCCATAACTGTTTATAATCCGCCGTCATCGGTGGTCCTGCTTACTAGCCTGCGCGTTCACGGCAGGCTCCGCTGTGGAGGGAGGAGCTGTGGAGGGAGGAGCTGTGGAGGGAGGGCTGTAGCGCAGCAGAGAGCAAGGGGATTGGACCTGTAAGTTGTGCTTGTTCAAATTTTCAGGCTAAGTCAACATTTTCTCAAAACTCCCTACTGCTGCTTTAAAAATGTCAAAAATGTTATTGTATAAATTTGGTAATAAAATAGACAGAATTTGAAATGTAAAGCAATATAACAAAGCGTATTGCGATTGATTGGATAGAAGTTGCACTACAATGCTCTGTTGGTTCAACAACTAAAAATTACTGACTAAAAGATTGATTCTTTGAATTTAAAGGTGGGGTATGTGATTCTCTTTTTTGTCCATTTTTTCAAAATAACTTGAAATCCTATTCCTAACCCACTTACAGCCACTGAGTTAGAAGCCCTGAAATGAAAATTAAGCAATTTAATCATCTGTGGAACGGGCAGGACTCGAAAAACTCCAGCCAATCATTTCCAAGACCACCTAGAATCATTGGACAGTAAGTTCGTCAATCAAACGGTCGTACCACACCCCCCTCCCCCCAGCGCGCGTGACCCCCTTCGTGCTCATACTCAAAGCTCGTGACCCATGAGCACCTCGTCAGTAAAGCCGGTTCCATGATTAGTAGTAAATCGTCATTACAATCTCTCGGGCATCTGAGTTTTCGCTCGTGCATGATTGCGCGTCCATGTTCTTCGAATGGGTGGAGACAGAGCCAGCCTTGGAGGAAAGAAGGTAGGACCATTTGAATTGTGTATTTTCAAAATCTGCCTGCCGTCGTTTTCCAAATCACATGCCCCACCTTTAAGAATTGATATTCCTTCATAAAAATAAGAAACAATTAAAAATGAGAAATAGTTATTTTTTCCCAGCCCTATTTTAAATTAAAATTCATATGGATCTCGCAAAACAAAACTGCAGAATGAATCAATTACTATAATCAGCAGAGATTTATTGTAATGCTTTGTCTGCATTAGGAGAAAAACAAGTACATGAAAAAAGTAGAATGACTTCTGTTTGGAGATCATTGCACTTTTGACAAATAATACTGCGCAGGGAGGAAAATTTAGCGAATACAATTAAGTTAAAAAAGCTTAAGAGCAGAAGTTAAGGAAAACTTGATTTAAAGTTTGGAGAATTATGACCATGGTTTGGTAAATTAGGAATGTTTTTTGGAGTTGCAATATTGAAAGTGGGTTGTTATTCTGTTGTGTACTTCCCATAATAAGATCACTAATTGTCAAAACCATGGTTAAACAAATGGAAATGCTGAAATAACAAGATAATGAAAACTAATTTTAGAGGGCAACCAAATCATACATTTTTAAGATTAGGCTTATAAACCAAATTGATATTTACAAACATTGGATGTTGATTGAAGTACCTCAAATGAGGATGAAGAAGATGACTGATGAGCCAGACCCTGGGTATATGTGCTAGCCTAACCCCTGCCCAAGGGTGACCCTCTACGATGCGCAAAGTGTCTGGGTCGAAGAGGATTTTTATGTTTGACGAAGTCTACATAACTATAACAGGCAATGCTGAACCAAGTGTATGCAAACATTTATAACAATGTCTTATTTTTCTTTTTTTTTTATTAGGGAGTAAAGAATCTTTTACTTTCATAGAAAGAAAAAGAAAAACAACTGAAAGAAAGAAAAATATATGTAGAGAGATGTTTTGTTCGTATGCTCCTCCGGAGTGTGGTGGCATAATCTAGTCATTGGAAAAGAGACGGGGTGACATAATTGAGTCACTAGGTAGCATTACTGAGGGGGCTGGATTTTGAAACTACACTCTGGAAAAGGATAGTGAAAGTGGAGCTTAAATAAGCCCCAGAGGAGGGAATGTAGAAGATCTTATTATTTAGAAAATAAGTAATTTAGCTATATATTTGTACACTATTATTTCCTCTGTGTGTGACTTTGGTTTTACTTTTTGGAAGCCTGAAGAAAGGCATAAAATGTTAATGCGGCAGAACTTCTATTTTAGTATGTCACATGATACAGGACCTTTACCCAAAAATACCCTGCCCATAGGATGTGTTACCATCTTTGGAAAAGGATGTATGTATATATGTATGAAGCTGGGCTATGATCGGGAGCAACCTTCTGCAGAAGATGCTCAGCTTTGTTGTAACAGAAAGTCTAATATTTCTGGTATCAAAGATCTCTGACTGATTTCACGAAAGAAAGAAACCACAACATTACCTGATTTTATCAGTTCATTTTCCCCACCTGTCCTCCCTCGTTACCTGCCTTGTTTGCTCCCTATTTATTCTCCCTGTGTTTTCAGTCCTGTGCTGGATCATTGTTTAATGTTACCTCTTGTGTCAAGTCAAGTCGTGTCGAGTCGAGTCAAGTCGAGTTGAGTCCAGTCCAGTCCAGTCAAGTCGTGTCGACTCAAATTTTATATATTTGACTAAAACAATATATATTTGTACAGAGAAAGATACTATGTTGTAGCAACTCATAATGTAATAACTGCACAAAATGTAAGAAGTATTATATTATTATTGTAATAAAATGTTCATAATGTAATTTACTCAGAACCAAATTTATTACATTTTATACTACTGTGATGCAGAGTCAGAGGCGTTCGGATCCATGTGCAGATACTTTATTGAAACACACAAGCAAACAGAGCAGAGCAGACACAGTAATGATTAACACTCAGGGGCAGTCCAGAACTCGGAGTTGTTACCAGGCAAGGGTCGTGGGCAAGCAGCAAACGTTCATAAAGAGTCTTTGGAAACAGGCTAGGATCGAGGAACCAGGAGTACTTAGAGTTTACCAGTAGATAGCTCAGAGTTGCATGCCGTGGCAGAAACAAGACTTCGCAGGGAGCAAAGGGGAGCGAGGTCCAGATAAAGGGGGAGCTGAGTGAGAACAGGTGGCAGTGATAATGGGGATGAGACAGGGATGGAAGGAGATGAGTGATAACGGAAGGAGATGAGTGTAATTGTGCCGCCTATTGACCGAAAGTGATAACGGGGGTGATGGGAAGTGGAGTCCTAGAACTCAGGAGAGAGTGATTGTAAAACTTAAAGTCAGTTTAATGTAATTTAAGTTGAAATGTCTTAAACATTCAAGTTGATTGTACTTAAAGCAGCACCAAGTAAGATTTTTACCTTAAAATAATGTTTCCAAAATGTCCTTTATCTGATATATCTACGCTATGTAGATCTTGCCAGATCGGGTCGCGTTTCTGTAGTTCTAATGAGACATAAGAAAACTACTAATTTGACTTGCTTTACGGCAAGCATTACAATTGCTACAATTGCTCGTTTGTGATGTCGCAATACATCATGCTTTCATAAAATCATGCATCATACTCTACCTTGTCTGTGGCCATTGTTGATTCTAAAGCCGGTGCTGGATAAACAGAGAGTGCGTGCGCGTGCGACAGTAGGCTGCGGTAGGCTAAATTATTTACGACAGCGGTAATGGACAATTCCGCTTCCAACCTGTAGGGCGACCGAAGAGGAAAAGATACTTGGTGCTGCTTTAAAAATTTAAATCAGCAACTTGAATCTGATTGGTTGACGAACGTTCTAAGGTGTGCAATTATTTTCAGAGAAACGCACGGCTAAAGTAGTTCCAGGCAGGTCTTGACCACATTACAGTTCCATATCACTTCGCATAGCTGACTAACGGAAAATAGGATACATACAATTCATAATACAGATGATGTATTTCAAGACGTTTGTCAAGTTTTTGTCATTAAAACGCTCTTTCTTACGCATCTAATCCCATGCCCCCATTGCTAATTCCAAAACGTCATTTTAGAGTTAGTAACGGGTTTAGCCACTGATAGCAGACTAATGCTTGTTAAAAGGGCTTTGTGTTTCATTTATTAGGCTAGTCTACTGTCAATAATAGAAAATACTGTCAATTATATTAACAAATACGAATTAATTAAAACTAATTGAATTAATAAATAAATAATAATATCGACGCACATGCTTTTCTGTCTCATTATTGCAACCTTTCTCTCTCTCTCTCTCTCTCTAATAACTGCATAAAGCCGTGGACACACTTACTCTGAGGCCGGTTATAATTGTAATTTGATGACTGATCATGCCCAAACGCGTGTTCAAGGTCGGTGTTTAAAATCTGCTGCAGTCGATGGAAACAGCACGTCTTAGAATGTTTCAGCAAGTCGTAAGTGTGTCCCCATCATTAGTCTGATATCAGTGGCTCAAACCTCCGTTACTAACGCTAAAATGATGTTTTGGAATTAGCAACAGGGGCATGGGATTAGATGCGTAAGAAAATAGTCCTACATACAAGAGCGTTTTAATGACAAAAACTTGACATACAAATACTTGAAATACATCATCGGAACAATTGTGGGGTGGCTGCCATTGTTGTTTTGTATGGTTTCGCGGGCTATGTGACGTCAGAGCTCGTAACTGGGAGTACATCAATCTAGTTCACGGGTGGGAAGTCACGGGTTTGACTGCCGTTCCAGTGCACTTTCACGGGTATAAGGTTGGAAAAACACGGGTTACAGGTTGCCTGGAACGCGGCATAAGTTCGGTGCTTCTTAATGAATGGTTGGTGTATCTTTTGATCATCCTTTTCATCAGCGGAGCAGTCGGTTATCCAAAATATTAATTAAAATATAATAACAATAATTGCATGTCTATATTAATCTGTTGCATTTCGCTGGTATAGTGTTAGACTGAATTTTTAGGCCTATTTTTAAAAATGTACTGTAAGGGAATATTAAATTTTTTTAAGTTTTACTGTAAAAGTATTACAATTATGAAAATATGACGTTTTTGGTGAGTTTATATTTTAATACATTTCTCATAATGTAAAAAAAGTTTTTACATTATGAGCTCAAGAAAATTATTACAATATAAACATTTGATTACAATAATAATGTAGTACTTCTTACATTATGTGCAGTTTTTAAATTATGCCACATATTTTCTTATACTTATATAATTGTCTGTAATAATGAAAGTCTAGCTTTGTCTTTTATTCTAAAAGACAAAATTATGACCACATGCTCTTGTTTATACATAGAGATATTGCATCGAAAATCAAAGGGATTTGCTGTCACCTCCAGACCTCAGAGAAGCATTCCCTGTGCAGAGTAAGTACTAGTATTATATTTCTGTCTATTAGTTTACTATTAGTCTAATTAGGGCCCATTGGCATTTCTATTCTTCTTCTTCTTCTTCTTCTTCTTCCGTATGGAAGTCTATGGTAGCCCATAGAACCGTTTGCGGTAAAAAAAATTGCGGTAAAAAAGTAATGAAATTTAGCACACTGATAGAGGACAGTCTGAACAGTCAACATAGAGTCTCTAACTCAATCCCTTTAGCGCCACCAACTGTCCAAAGTTTCACTCATATTAAAGCTAATATTTTGAATTCTCAGGAAGACCTACTTTTTCGAACTCCTCCTAGGCCGTTGCTCCTATTTTCACGAATATTTAACCAGATCATCTTCAGACCATGCCAACAAAACGTTATGGAATTCAAGTTGATTCGTCAAACCGTTCTCGAATACTGCGCAAACTAATTTTATGTAGCGGTTCCAAAAACAGAAGTAAGACTGTATCATCGCAACACTTTTTTCGTATTCAGATCAAACTTGTTAAATGTCATCACAAGCATGACCTGAGGCGACATCTGGTCCACCTGGTCCGGAGATATGAAAAACTACTATTTTTGCTTATAACTTCTGAACAAAAGATAAAAAAGATTAGATTCAGGGCGTCATGCCAAGTCAAATGATATTCAATTTTCTCATATCTGCCATTTTGTATTTTGTACTAAAATGTTGTATTTTATGAATGCATGAACATAATTACAAAACTTGGTAGGGGTCATCAGTACGATGTCCTGAAGGAGCCTGAGAAGTTTTGAACCAGCGCCACCTAGTGGTAAAATTAAATTTTCAAATGTTTTAACTCTGGGTGTCGTTGGCTTTTTTTCACAGGAGTCATCTCCTTAGATTCCCGTGTCCAACGATATCAGACATGCTAGGTTTTGCCTTACGGTTTGTCTAGCGTTGTGATTTAGTGCTTAAAAACATTTGGCAATATCTTCGAAACCGTTAGACTAGTCAAGGCGAAATCACCGTAGGAAGTTTGGAAAAATAGGGTGTTGGCTTTTTGCAAATTCCCAAATATTAATAGTAAGTGGCAAGAAAATGCAAACAAAGTCAGGTGTGGGTCATTTTTTTATGTGTTTATACATATAAATGTCTATAACTCCAAAACAAAATTAGATATTTTCACCAAATTTGACACACACATGCAGTGTTGGGGAAAGTTACTTTTAAAAGTAATGCATTACAATATTGCGTTACTCCCCAAAAAAGTAACTAAGTACGTTACTTAGTTACTTTTTATGGAAAGTAATGCGTTACATTACTTTTGCGTTACTTTTTCTCACCTGCATGGGCTTGTTTGTTTGTTTTTTAATAACAGCTAAAACAATATATTTTTGCCAATTGTTAAGGCCCTTTCACATCAAAAGTTAAATGAATAAGCCTAAGGCTGAAGGAAATGCATATTTACTACTGTACAGTAGAGGGCGCCGCTCAAACAAACCTTTCAGCTGCTGCTGTTCTTGATTAAATAACAATAGGATACAGGAGAAGGAAGTTCAACACTCTTATTTCTAAACCTAATCTAAAGTCATTTTTGCTTATTAGTATGGTTGAATTAGATCATTGTAGGTCAGCAGCAAAGACTTTGGTTAATAAAGTGAGATTAAATACATAAAGTATTCTTGTGTAATTTAACATAGTTAATTATAAAACTTTTGCACAAAATTCTGAGATTGCATTTGACTGTTTTTATTCATTTTGAGGAATACTGAATGTTTTGTGCAACTGAGATGAGTAAATGCATGTTCAATGCAAATGCACACAACACCTCACTTTATTTCTCTCAACATGGGGACAGGAGAGCTGTCAGTCAATAAATGTGAAAAAGTAACTAGCGTTACTTATTTGAAAAAGTAACTCAGATATTTTGTTGTAAATTGAATAAGTAATGCGTTACTTTACTAGTTACTTGAAAAAGTAATCTGATTACGTAACTCAAGTTACTTGTAATAAGTTACCCCCAACACTGCACACATGTATGGGCTCACTCTGAGGACACATGAAACAATAGTGGGGCTGTGCCTCTTGTTGTCGCTATTATAGAACAAAACAAGGAAATTAACATTAATTAGGCTACAATACAATATCATGATATTAAATGCTACACTTTACGAATGCATTGTTGTCCCATTATGAAACTCGGTATGTTTCTTCGGCACCATAACTTGAAGGTACTCAAAAAGATTTGGGGCAGCACCACCTTGTGGTAAAAAAGTTATAGACGATAAACGTGTCGATAAGCGAAACCGTTTTTGTAAACCACAGCAGCAAAGTTGAGGCATGATGCCAAAATTACTTTTCAGGCTTTATCTCTGCAATGCCTTGACATATTGACACCAAACTTTGTATGTGTCATTTCCACCTTACTCTGACCACACCACATCATGTAATTGTGCCGCCTATTGACCGAAAGTGATAAACCGTTATATCATATTTTTAATTACTGTTTATATGATTATTCAGCCATTTTGCCTAAAATCATCTTTAAATGTCTGTAATTACTCATTGTTGCAGTTGGTATGAATCCTCCCAGCTGTGTTGGCATGTCTTATCGTCTTCTTGCACTTGGCCCCGATAATTGCTGCTTGCAGCAATATTTCTATTTGGGTTCATTTATGGATACGTTATAATCTGACATGAGCGCGCTTCTGTAGGCCATGCATCGATCTGTGAAGTTAGCTTGCGTTAGTTTAATCCGCTTAGAAGTATAAAAACTGGTCATCTTGTCGTCGGGTCATAGGTGGCTCAGATGCACTATTGTGATTTGTGAAATGTTTCGCAGAACAGTTTTGGTCAGTTAACCCTTACATAGACTTTCACAAACCAGAATATTGAAGTTAAGGACTCAAGGAAGGGTTAACTGACCAAAACTGCACCGTGAAATATTTCACAAATTGTCCATTTGAGCCATGTATGACCCAACAAGAACTTATAAGCTGATTTATCAATGGCTTGGACCATTTTTATGAATGTGCTCAGACTGTATATCATTATTACACAAAACAAGGCCAGAACAGTGAGAATTTTTATTTTGGGTAAACTATACACAATAAATATGGTCACTATCCACGAAACATATTGATGCATTTTTGTATTGAGATATATTGTTACACTCCTTAAAACAGGTTATTTTGTATTAATGTGGTCTGCTTTTTATTGGAAATAGACATTGAACATGAACATGCTTCCAGAAAAGGGGTTTACGGACAAAAGCTTTGCTATGAAAAAAACAAATCACAAATCTAGGATGTCAAGATGACGCTGGTTATAAGTTATAAGTGTCCAACTTTTGGAGCTGTGCATATTATAAAATTAACAGTCATTATGAAAAAAACAAAAACATAATACCAACCAGAAGAACCGTGTCACAAATCATGAAGAATGATGTGATATTTACGTGTCTACAACAGTTGTCACATTCAGAAGTAGGCAGACAAGGTAAAGGTGAATAAACAACAACTTTATTGTAGTGCAGAGGGCATGCTATGCAGGGAGAATAATGCAGCTGCGAAGATGATATGATGTTGACTTAGCTGAACAGGATGAATGTCTTTGCAGGGGTCAAGTCACCTTTATTTATATAGCGCTTTTTACAATACAGATTGTTTCAAAGCAGCTTTACATAGATAACAGGAAAATAATGTTGTAATAATATTGTTAAATCTAAAATTAAATGTTCCCAATTAAGCAAACCAAAAGCCAATGGCAATAAAGGCGAAAAAGGCAACAGTGGCAAGGAACCAAAACTCCATCAGTGACAGAATGGAGAAAAAAACCTTGAGAGAACCCAGGCTCAGTCAGGGGGCCAGTTCTCCTCTGGTCAACGAACAAACAGTGTATGATTATGATTCAGGCAGCATTACAGGTCAGAAGTCAGATGAGATCAGAACTTTCACAATATTTATCCGGTTCATCTGGTTGGGCGTTGTAGTCATCACGCTGGTATGGAGACGAGTTTGTTGAGGTGTCCATGAGGCCTTCACAGGGATGCGCTGTCGTTGTGTTCATGCGATGGTCCTTCATCAGATCTCGATATGGCCTGGATCCGGCGGACTGCGGTAAAACTCAGGATAAACAGACGGAGACTAATATTAGCGTAGACGCCATCCTTCTTATGATGTACCAAGTACATCATGATTTATGGAAAGTGTTCCTGGTTCTGGCTGATCTAAACTATGCAGCCTAACATTGAATTATAGAAGTCTATAATGTGTTATGTGTATGCTAAGCCAAAGAGATGTGTTTTTAGTCTAGCTTTGAACTGACAGACTGTGTCTGCTTCCCAGACAATGTTAGGAAGATTGTTCCAAAGTTTTGGTGCTAAATAGGAAAAGGATCTACCGCCAGCAGTCGATTTAGATATTCTAGGTATTATCAACTGGCGATTTTGAGATCGCAATAGACATGAAGGACTATAATGTGTTAAGAGCTCGCTCAAGTACTGCGGAGCTAAACCATTTAGTGCTTTGTAAGTAATCAGCAATATTTTAAAATTTATACAATGTTTAATTGGTAGCCAATGCAGTGTTGACAGAACCGGGTTAATATGGTCATACTTCCTGGTTCTGGTAAGAACTCTAGCGACTGCGTTTTGGACCAGCTGTAGTTTGTTTATTAAGCGTACAGGGCAACCACCCAGTAGAGCATTACAATAATCTAGCCTTGATGTCATGAACGCATGAACTAATTGTTCTGCATTTTTTATGATGCATATGATGTAATTTAGATCTATTTTTAAGATGTATAAATGCAGTTTTACAGATACTAGACACTTGACTTTCACATGAAAGATTGGTATCAAAGATCACACCCAGGTTCCTAACCGACGACGAGGACTTGACAGAGCAGCCATCAAGTGTTAGACAGTATTCTAGGTTATTACGTGAGGAAGTTTTTTGTACAATAACTAGAATCTCTGTTTTTTCAGAATTAAGTAGTAGGAAATCATCCAGTTTTTTACATCAGCTATGCATTCCGTTAATTTTGTGAATTGGTAAGTTTCGTCAGGGCTGAGTATCATCAGCATAACAGTGAAAACTAATGCCATGCTTCTTAATGATAGCATGTACATATTGAACAGAAGCGGTCCTAGTACTGAGCCTTGTGGTACGCCATACTGAACTTTTGACCGATAAGACATCTCTTCATTTACTGCTACAAACTGATAACGGAAAGATAAGTATGATTTAAACCAGGCTAGTGCAATTCCACTAATGCCAACCCAATTTTCGAGTCTATTTAAAAGAATGTAGTGGTCAATAGTGTCAAATGCAGCACTAAATCATCACTAAATGATTCAGAATCAGAATCAGAAAGAGCTTTATTGCCAAGTGTGCTTGCACACACAAGGAATTTTCCTTGGTACTGAAGCTTCCAGTGCACATATACAAATACAGATACAACAAGAAACATAGTAATACAAATTCTACAAATAAAATTATAAAAAATATGATAAATACTATAAAAATATATGGTCACAGTTGGGTTTTGTCAGAATAAACATTTACAGATTATGAACATATTTACAGTATTTTGTATAGTATGAATAAATATAAATATAAATATCACCTGCATTTTTAAGATATTGCACTAAACAGTGGGAGTATTGCACTTACAGGCATATGCCTTGGGAGATATGTTCAGAACTGTTCAGAAGGGAGATGGCCTGTGGGAAGAAACTGTTCCTGTGCCTAGATGTTCTTGTGGCCAGTGATCTGAGTCTCCGTCTTGAAGGTAACAGTTCAAACAGGTGGTGTCCAGGGTGAGTGGAGTCTGTGGTGATTTTACCTGCTCTCTTCCTCACTCTGGAAGAGTACAGGTCCTGGAGGGTTGGATCGAGTAATACTAATAGAGAGATAGAACCACGATCGGATGATAAGAGCAAATCATTTGTGACTCTAATGAGAGCTGTCTCATGGTACGGTCTGAATCCTGATGGAAAATCCTCTCAGATATCATTTCTTTCTAA
Source organism: Siphateles boraxobius (assembly GCF_051911475.1). Taxonomy (NCBI): domain Eukaryota; kingdom Metazoa; phylum Chordata; class Actinopteri; order Cypriniformes; family Leuciscidae; genus Siphateles; species Siphateles boraxobius. The sequence continues at coordinate 9,513,618 of NW_027509186.1, read as the reverse complement.
AAATGAACATAGTTGTGAAGATACTGCCTTTTCTAGTAGATTCGAGATCGGCCTGTAATTGACTAATTCTGTAGGATCAAGTTGCGTTTTTTTAACAAGCGGTTTAATCATAGCCAGCTTACATTTTTTTTTTGGTACGGATCCTAATAACAAAGATGAATTAATAATATTAAGAAGAGGATCTATAACCTCTGGAAGCATCTCTTTCAATAGTGTAGTCAGTATAGGGTCTAACATACATGTTGTCGATATAGATAATTTAATGAGTTTATAAAGTTCACCCTCTCCTATAGCAATGAATGAATCATATTTTTCATCAGGGAGACTACTCTGATGCGATACTGTAGTAGATGGTTGCATAATTATAATTTTCTCCCAGACATTATCAATCTTGTAAGTAAAAAAAGTTCATAAAGTCATTACTGCTGTGCTGCTTGGAATGGTCTGGGCATGAAGCTTTATTTTTTCGTTAGTTTAGCCACTGTTTCAAATAAATACCTAGGGTTTTGTTTATTTTCTTCTAGGGTTGAACTGTCAGGCTAAGCCTCAGTTGGCACACCGTTCTTCTAACACTGACTGACAGGAACACAATTATATTACTACTGACACTCTCTCATACCATTATTTTATTACTTTATTAACCACTATCCCCATCCAAAAATAAATTTACAGTATACAGAAAATCTACTTAAGGCGACAATGATAAATGAGACAATATAGACCTACAAACCTGTTCAATTATATTGAACATAAAATGTTTATGTTAAAGTTGATATATATATATATATATATACACACATACAGTGTATATGTAATTACTGGTCCACTGAAGGCAAGCTGAGGTGAGAACCCAAATGCAATTTATTTACAAACAAAAAATCAAACAAAAACATGGCAAGGCATGAAAACTCTGACCAAAAACAGGAACACGAACATAGACTTAGGAAACAAGACTACCAGAAACTGGGCATGGAACAATTAATACTCGACAAGGACACAGGGCAAACAAGAGGGTTTAAATACATACAGGACTAACGACGAGACAAGGGACACCTGTGAATATTTAAACAGTCAACCAATGACAACATGACACAACAGACAAGGGAACACAAGGCAGGATCACATGACTAAAACAGGGGATCACATGATAGACCAGAACCCAGGAACAAGAAGCAAGAAACAAACACCTAAAACATGACACAGGATGAGATTCTGGAAGGGAAAAAACAAGTTTTGGGTGGACAGGAGATCAAATGGCAAAGGATTCAGGGGTGTATGATAAAGAGTTTGGAGCAAATGTAGTGTGGCCTATCAGACCTGTCTGGGAATTAGAAATACCATGTCTAGATTTGGAGTTACTTAAGATTAAAAGTAATAATAAGAATGCGGATTTAAATAGTATATATTATAGTTATAAGGAATATAAGTATAAGGAAAGTATTCAGATTTTCAATGATGGGTCTAAGGACATGCAAACAGAGGCAACAGGGTATGCAGTTGTGGTTCCTAGATATCAGGTGGAAATTAGTAAAAGAACATCGGATTGTCTGAGTGTGTTTGCAGTTGAACTGTTTGCCATATTGATGGCTTTGGAATGGACCGAACAAATTAGTGACAAGGAAATATTAATATGTAGTGATTCTGTATCAGCTCTAGTCAGTATGAAAACGTGTACAACTAAAAGTCATCTGGACCTGCTGTATGAAGTCGTATTAATGAACTCAAGATTAAATAGGCAAGGGAAAAATGTAATATTTATGTGGGTCCCTGCACACTTGGGAATTTAGGGAAATGAGAGAGCAGATAAGGTGGCAAAAGAAGCAGTTAAAAAAGGAGATGTTGAAGTCAATATTAAATTATCAAAATCAGAGGGGAAAGGCATAGTGTGGAGAAGTGTAAATCAACAGTGGCAACAGAGCTGGGATAATGCAACAAAAGGGAGACATTTATATCAAATTCAAAGGAAAGTAGGTATAACAAGAAGTAGGGGAGCAAAGAGAAAAGAGCAGGTGATAAGCAGGCTGAGAATTGGGCATAGTAATCTTAATAGCACACTTTTTATTATAGGGAAACAATCCTACAGGAATGTGTGAACATTGTCAGGAGGTTGAAACAGTAGAACATGTTCTTACAATATGCAGGAAATTTAGTCAGGAAAGACAAGAAATGATAACACAGTTAAAAAACATAGGAAGGGTAGATAATACAGTAAAAAGTTTATTGAAGTATGGAGAGAGTGTGGCGGGTAGGAAATGGTTATTTGTTTTTTTGAGGGAGATGGGATTAGATAGAAGGATTTAGTTTGAGTGAAAGTAAAGGGTAGATAAAACCTGAAGATGGTGGTAATGCAACTCAATGGATGCCAGCCGCCGTAAAAATCCAACGAAGAAGAAGATTCTGGAAGGGCGGCCATGACAGGACGAGACTATAGAAATATATGCTGTTTAATGGTGGATCGACGCAATTATCAAGACTAGATAACCCTGGATCAAATTAGTGGGATTGCGTGAACTTCAATGACCTTTTATGAAACCGATTTAGCCCCGATTTATTTGTTAGGTTCATTCAAGTCAGGTGTTGGAGTTTAATCCCCGCTTTTCTTAGCGTCTTTTATGAAACAGCCCTTTGATCTCAGTAACATGCCAGTTGGCGGGGCCAAAGTTTCTATGGTGAAGTAGGCGTTGATCTTCTTCTGCAGAGGGGGTCTTTAGTTGCACTATTACGTCATAAAGAGGCACATTCCACAACGAGAAGTTCTCTGGGCTTGGTAACAATAAAAGCTGTTTTTGGACTAACAAGGAAGTTTTCAGTTCTGAAACTTAAGGGATATTTTTATAGTATGATGACCTGTTACAACCCTGGCTCTAGGGATGCAACATGAAGGACACAAAAACAGAAATCAGAAAGTTTATTAAACATAAAAAGAAAAAGGGGACTGTAGAGACAAAAACACTGCTACTGCTACTGCAGTGCTGGCCTAGTCCCAATTCGCATAGTATTTGAAAATAGAATCAGTACGTCCCAAATCGTATGTTGAAATGAGTGTTCCTAAGATACCCGGATGGTCTACTATTTCCGGGCAGAATCCGAAGTGCAGATCGATGCACACTCTAACGGCTAATATTGCCCACAATCCATCACGCGTTGGACAAGGATTCGGTTAGAACTACAAACACGAGTGAAAAGTGTTAAAAAACTACAGACATGGAGGACGTGCGAGTCCGACGGTTATGTAGAGAGATTTAGATAAAGGGGTTTGAGTGATTTATTATCAGTATCTAACCTGACGAAAATGTATTTATTCAATGTTGTCTACATTATATTGCATCTGCAGCAGCATTGTGAACTTTTGTAAAAATACGTTAAGCCTTTGCCTTTTAAATGCATCATTATATTCAAATTGCAAACACATGAGGAGAGTCGCCGCATGAAAGACCCACGACTGGCAGATGAACGTGTTATCCGAAACGGTAGGAAATAAAATTAGATTGAATGGAGGATTTTTACTGCGTCAAGATGATTGACAGGGCAGTTTATGGTGACCGGAACACGCGACAGATCTGTCCATTAAAGGTGACGTGATAGTATGTCCCAAAGCTTGCCTACTCTTTTGCTACACACTTAAAAGTATGTACTTTTTCTTTACAAAAAGAGTACATACTTTAAGGTCGTAGTATAAGTAGGCGAATTGGGACTGGGCCCATGTGTCCTAGATTTCAAATGGCTCCCTTCAGGTGACACCAATTAACCGGTTGATTGCAGGTGAGCTACCAGGGAAACGCAGATTAAAACACTCCCACATGACATGAACTCTTAAATATCAAAAGCTCAAGGAAAATTAGATTTTTCAGTTAAAGACTCCTTTAAGCATTAGAAAAGTGTAACAGGCTCCATGTCTAAGCATTCAGAGAGTTATTCATCAAATGTGATGATCAGTTAATGTGACATAAGCTCTGACACAGAGAAGCTGTCAATGAGTTACTTTACAGCAGCAGAAACACACAAACCTTCTGAACAGGGAGAGATTCAGGCTTTTTCTCCTGCTGTTGAAGTTCAATGTTCAATGAGACACAGGAGCATCAGTAAGGTCAGATGCTGACGGTGGGTAATGGAGACTGAATCCCTGATCCAGTTCATCTCAGATGTCCAGATCTGGCCGAAATAGCGGTGCAGATTATTTCGGTGTTTCAACCTCTGATCAAACGAGAGCAAGCCAAAAGAAAGAGAGAGAGAGACTGTTGGGTTTGAGTCCAGCTTAGTCGAGTCCAAGTCTTTAACCAATCAAGTCCTTCAAGTGGGGGGCTTTATCAACTCAAGTCGGGACTTTTATCCATTGATTTAAATTAATTCCAGGGGGTGGTTAATGTGAACGAAAATGCATGTTTTCTTTACATTTGCAGCTGTGTTTTTTATATGAAGGATGTTTGCTAAGACCTTTGTCAGGTCAGACACACCATATTGTATTATACTTGGATGAAAGCGAGGCTGTGAGGGACAGACAGGCAGTATTTACAATGGCATGCAGTGTATAATGGTCATAGATCGCATGTAACTGTTTTATTTTTGTCTACTGAAAGTTTTTTGGTTTAATGTATGATTTGTTCTCTATTTCGATATGCAGGCCTAAAGTCAGTTTCTAACTATGGGGAATGGAGGGAACAGAGCATCTGCAGAACCAGACCGATTGAGTGATCAATCCTTGAGTCCTCCTAATTTCAGTAATGAAGCAGTGACCTCTGACCCCAGGTGAGTATAAATGTGTAGTGGGTAATTTAACTATGGGAGTCAAAAACACAGTGAATGCACACAGACAGATGAGTTTATTTATTTACTTATTTTGTTTCTCCTCAAATCTGTGAATAAAAGAAAATGTACTTTTGTAAACCTTTTTCAAAATTTACTTTTAAACTGAAATTGAAATGTAAGACATTAATGTAAGACAGAAAATACAAAATCGGCATCTATGTTGATTTACTGTGTGATTTATTTAATACATACATTTAAATATGTTTAGATTTTTTAACCCTCTGCGGTTGGCAGAGGCGAGTTTCCCATCTCACTGTGCGTTCACACCGCCGCCGGCGAGAGCGTCAAAGTGGCCAGAAGTCAATCATTTTCAATGAGAGCCCGGCGGTGAGCTCCGGCGAGGGCGGCGGGCTCGTCTTAGGCGGTGAGAGCGGCGAGGAGAGTTGAAATCTTTGAAATCAACTTTATGGTAATAAGCTTTGACGCGGTTCAGCGGCAACGAATCTGAATGCAGAAGTGCTCCGTTTGAGAGGATTCCAGAGAACGCAGTCCTGTAAACTTTGGTTCAGACCACATTAGTTCCCAAGCAAAATAGAGGAGAGGTTGATAATTTGAATTTGATAAGAAGGCGCGCAACACTATTTAAAGGCAAGATTTTTGCGCTAATACACTTTTTTTTCTGCGGGAATGTAAATTAGAATAGAACTTAACCATGAACACAAAAGCCACACCACACAAATGGCTTTTAATTGGTTTATTTCGTTAGCAAACATGTCACTATAATTGTTAAGTTCTTTGCATCGATCAATTTTCTGCAAAAATAACGATGGTCATGCTTGTTTGCTTTGCGGCCCCTTTAAATAAAGTTCTAAATAAGACCAAGCATTCGTTCTACGTCAAAGCATAAGAGCGTCAACGAATCTTTCCACGACGTCGCTGTCAGGGCGGCGAGAGCGAATTTTGCCGCTCTCGCCGGCGACCGCGGTGTGAACACACAGTCAGTCTGTCCCATCTGATCTCTTTATCTGTAATATGTCCACACTAGGGCTGGGCGATATATTGATATAAAAAATATATCGATATATTTTTGAATGTGATATGGAATAGACCATATCGCATTTATCGATATAGTTCAAATTTGCGTTGTGATCCTTGCTCCAAGCAAGCTGCTGACTGCCTTTGTAGAGATACACTCACCTAAAGGATTATTAGGAACACCTGTTCAATTTCTCATTAATGCAATTATCTAATCAACCAATCACATAGCAGTTGCTTCAATGCATTTAGGGGTGTGGTCCTGGTCAAGACAATCTCCTGAACTCCAAACTGAATGTCAGAATGGGAAAGAAAGGTGATTTAAGCAATTTTGAGCGAGGCATGGTTGTTGGTGCCAGACGGGCCGGTCTGAGTATTTCACAATCTGCTCAGTTACTGGGATTTTCACGCACAACCATTTCTAGGGTTTACAAAGAATGGTGTGAAAATGGAAAAACATCCAGTATGCGGCAGTCCTGTGGGCGAAAATGCCTTGTTGATGCTAGAGGTCAGAGGAGAATGGGCCGACTGATTCAAGCTAATAGAAGAGCAACTTTGACTGAAATAACCACTCGTTACAACTGAGGTATGCAGCAAAGCATTTGTGAAGCCACAACACGCACAACCTTGAGGTGGATGGGCTACAACAGCAGAAGACCCCACCGGGTACCACTCATCTCCACTACAAATAGGAAAAAGAGGCTACAATTTGCAAGAGCTCACCAAAATTGGACAGTTGAAAACTGGAAAAATGTTGCCTGGTCTGATGAGTCTCGATTTCTGTTGAGACATTCAGATGGTAGAGTCAGAATTTGGCGTAAACAGAATGAGAACATGGATCCATCATGCCTTGTTACCACTGTGCAGGCTGGTGGTGGTGGTGTAATGGTGTGGGGGATGTTTTCTTGGCACACTTTAGGCCCCTTAGTGCCAATTTGGCATCGTTTAAATGCCACGGCCTACCTGAGCATTGTTTCTGACCATGTCCATCCCTTTATGGCCACCATGTACCCGTCCTCTGATGGCTACTTCCAGCAGGATAATGCCCCGTGTCACAAAGCTCAAATCATTTCAAATTGGTTTCTTGAACATGACAATGAGTTCACTGTACTAAAATGGCCCCCACAGTCACCAGATCTCAACCCAATAGAGCATCTTTGGGATGTGGTGGAACGGGAGCTTCGTGCCCTGGATGTGCATCCCACAAATCTCCATCAACTGCAAGATGCTATCCTATCAATATGGGCCAACATTTCTAAAGAATGCTTTCAGCACCTTGTTGAACCAATGCCACGTAGAATTAAGGCAGTTCTGAAGGTGAAAGGGGGTCAAACACAGTATTAGTATGGTGTTCCTAATAATCCTTTAGGTGAGTGTATGTATATCGTGCATTCTATCAGTTGCAGTTCTGGCGCCTCCGTCTCAACAGCCTAGTGTACAACGCGACAAATACTCGCATCAAATGTTAACGCAGAGGAACGGGACACAGCAGTTCAGTGAGTTCACAAAAGTTAATTATTTGCATGTGCTTTAAAGCCCTGCCAGTTAAACATGTCATTCACTGCTGATGCGCTGTTCTAACATGCGCTTTACTGAGCGCGAACACCCGACGCGCACATGCAATAAAAGCCTGTCTAACAGCGACTGGACTAAGCTATCTTTTGAGTGTTATTCCGCTAATACTCTCAGATACACACAAGGTTTACATAAAGAAAGTTGGTTCCCTTTCGAGGGAACTCAACACTGTGTCAAGAATCGACTCTTTGGGGACGCTCCCTTAACGTGCGTCTCTGAAGTATGAATGAAACTATTCCAATCCTGATTGGTGCTGCGTCATGACGTAACATGTAACGGCATAACCGGATGCATAAAAGCGACGCCGGCACACACACACACTAGCTTTTCGCTCTTCAGCAAGCGCTCTTATGTTACGACTGTCTGTCTTATTTGGTGTTGTTTGTCTATCCCTCAATATATAAATATTATGGCCAGCCAGCAGTTCAGAATGTGTGTACACCCCTGTCCTCGTTTTGTTACGGATGGGGACACGCATGTTTTGTGTGTGAACTGTTTGGGAGCGCAGCACGCCCAGGCAGCTCTCGAGGGACTGTGAAGCACTACTCATGAGGGTGCTGAGCTCCCGGCTGGCGTGCTTTGATGAGCTCGGTCAGGCTCGCGTTCCCCGCGGTTCTGGTCCCGCGTCTGTTGAGGCGGCGCGGCGACTCAGATCGTGGGGTTCGCAGCGGGATCTTGCAGATGAGAATGAGACTGCTGCGGCACTTTCTCGTTCTTCATCTGAAGATCCCGAAGCCCCTGTGAGTGGTGCAGAAGCTCGCGCTGCGGCTTCTTCTGCCCACGACCAGGTCCCGGTGCTTGAGCTCTCTGCTTCCGAGGAGGCAGAGGTGATCAGCATCGAGGATGACCGTGAGTCGAGCGCGCCAGTTCACGGCCAGGCTTATGAGGAGCTGGTGGAGGTTGTGACTCGTGCCGTGGCCAGACTTAACATCAGCTGGCCACAAGATGAGCAGGGAACGCAAGTCCTAAGCAAGTTAGACAAGCGTTTCCTGCGGCATAGGTCACAGCCTCAGCGCCGGGGTTTGCCGTTTTTCCCCGATCTCCACAGAGATCTCGAGATCGTGGGATAAACCGCATTCGTCCCGTGTCTCCCATCCATCTGTTGTCGATTATAGCAATGTTGTGGGGGCACGGGATATGGGTTATGGGAAGATGCCTAAAGTCGAAGAGGCTCTAGCCGGTTATCTATCTCCTGAGTCGGCATCTTCCCTTAAAACCCCGGCGCTGCCTAGTAAGCCCTGCAGAGATACATCTGCTTTAATAGGCAGGGCTTACATGGCGGCAGGTCGATGGCTATCTTGCAGGCATACCAGGCCGACCTGGAGATATTGCGGAGTTGCGCAAAGCCACAGATTTGTCTCTCCGGGCCACTAAAGAGACGGCCCGCGCTATTGGCCGCTCTATTTCAGCTATGGTGGCCACGGAGAGGCATCTGTGGCTCAATTTATCAGGTTTAAAAGAAAAAGATAAATCTGTTTTGCTGGATGCGCCGCTTTCGCCTTCTGGCCTGTTCGGCGACGCCGTTACATCAGTCGTCGACAGGTTTCAGGAGGCGAAGAAGCAATCTGCGGCGTTCCAGCAGTTCCTCCCCCGAAAATCGAAGTCCAAATCGAGTAAGGTGGGGCAAGAACATCAGCCCCAGCCATCAACCAGCTCCTTACACCGGGCAGAGCAAAGGGAGAGCGTTTCCTCTAGAGCCCCTCCTCCGGGAGCTTGGCAACGGAGGAAACGCTCCCAGCAGAAGCCCCCCAGCCAGAAGGGCGATTTAAGGGATGTCCTTCAGGCTAGGAGGGCTTCAGGAAAGAGGTCCTAGCCAGAGTGGTGGGACCTCTGAGGGCTGTCCCCCCCATTGTAGAACAACCGTGGTTGTTCTCACAGCGGAGCCCTCAAGGAAACGATGTAAGTTGCCCGCCGTCGGTGACGCTTCGGGCCGCATCATATTCCAGCGAACGCACTGCGAGTCGTTTTTCTCGAAAAATAAAAAACGAGCATCAGTTATGGTCACGAAAACCGTATCGACTACAGCCTGCCGGTCTTCCGCTTCAGGGGGTCGAGAAGGGTGCTCGAAAAACACCAGAGGCCAGTCTCGAGAGGCTGGTTCCCTTAGTAGATTTTGTAGAGGCATGGTATCATCTTCCCAACATATCTGCATGGGTCCTGCATATAATAAAGTCAGGGTACAGACTGCAGTTCGGGCACCGCACCCCCAAATTTTCTGGGGTGGTGCAGACTAGAGTGGTTCCAGAGCAGGGTCAGGTGATGGAACAAGAAGTGCAATCTCTGCTGCTAAAGGAGGCCATAGAACGTGTTCCTCATTCAGACAGGGAGTCCGGATTTTACAGCCGGTACTTTATAGTTCCAAAGAAGGATGGGGAGTTGAGGCCAATTCTAGATCTCAGGGTTTTGAACCTGTCTCTGAGGAAGCTCAGGTTCAAAATGCTCACTATTCCTGTCATCGTGAGTCAAATCAGATCCGAGGACTGGTTTGTCACGATAGATCTAAAAGACGCCTATTTTCACGTATCCATCCTTCCATGTCACAGGAGGTTCCTGAGGTTCGCTTTCGGGAGCGAAGCTTACCAATATCGGGTTGTTCCGTTCGGCCTAGCACTCTCTCCCCGCACATTCACCAAATGTATGGATGCAGCACTTGCTCCACTAAGACTTCAGGGCATCCGCATACTGAATTATATCGTCAACTGGCTCATTCTGGCCCAGTCTCGAGAAATGGCAGTTCGGCATCGAGATGTCGTCCTTGGCCACATTCAAAAATTGGGGTTGAGACTCAACACAAAGAAGAGTGTGTTAGAACCGTCCCAGTCCACAACGTTTCTAGGCGTTGTGTGGAACTCGACTACGATGCAGGCACGCATGTCTCCGGCGCGTATCGAGTCCATTCTGGCGATGGTGTCCAAGTTAAAGCTAGGCCAGGCCATTACTGTAAAGCAATTCCAAAGACTGCTGGGCCTCATGGCAGCGGCATCCAACATTATACCTTTGGGCCTTCTACACATGAGGCCCCTTCAGTGGTGGCTGAAAGCCAAGGGGTTTTCCCCCAAGGGGAATCCATTTCGTATGATCAGAGTAACGCGCAGATGCCTTCGTTCTCTAATAATATGGAAGAAACCTTGGTTCCTGTCCCAAGGGCCAGTGTTAGGAGCGTCATGTCGCCGGAAAACCGTTTCGACAGACGCCTCCCTCACTGGCTGGGGCGCGATCATGGACGGCCGCTTTGCCAGGGGTCTGTAGCAGGACCATCATCATTTTTGGCACATAAATTGTCTAGAGATGTTGGCTGTGTTCAGGGCTCTGAGGAGCTTCCTTCCAGACATCAAGGGTTACCATGTCCTAGTGCAATCGGACAATACATCAGTGGTAGCTTATCTGAACCGACAAGGGGGACTCAGATCGCGCCCTCTGTGCAGACTGGCGCATCAGGTTATTCTCTGGTCCCAAGGGAAAATACTGTCTATCAGAGCTATGTATATTCCGGGGGTTCAGAATCAGGGAGCAGACATCCTGTCGAGGCAGGGGCTGAGGCCCGGGGAATGGAGACTTCATCCAGATGTGGTGAAGTTGATATGGGAGAGGTTTGGGCCCATGGAAGTGGATCTATTCGCGTCTCGAGAGACGTCCCACTGCCCACTTTGGTTCTCCCTCTCACATCCAGCCCCACTGGGGTTGGATGCCATGGTACAGGCCTGGCCGAGGCTTCGCCTGTACGCATTTCCCCCGATCGCTCTGCTTCCGGCAGTCCTGGAGAGGGTCCGTCAGGAGGGCATCAGTCTACTTCTGGTTGCCCCAATGTGGCCGACCCGAGTATGGTTTTCAGACATAATTTCGCTCCTGATAGCTCAGCCATGGCAGATTCCTCTGAGGAGGAATCTATTGTCTCAGGTGGAGGGCACAATCTTCCACCCTCACCCAGAGCTGTGGAAACTGTGGGCCTGGCCTCTGATGGGGTTCAGTACCTAAACGCTGGTCTATCAGCCGGCGTGGTTGAAACCATACTTAGCTCTAGGGCTCCGTCTACTAGGAGATTATATGGCCTCAAGTGGAATGTTTTCGTCACTTGGTGTAGAGAACATAATTTAGACCCAGTTAACTGCCCGGTGGCTTCAGTTCTGGAGTTTCTTCAAGATCGTTTCTCTGCGGGTCTCTCCCCTTCCACGCTTAAGGTGTACGTGGCTGCCATTGCGGCTTTCCACGCGCCATTAAGTGATGGGCCTCTGGGGAGGCACCAGCTGGTCATTCGTTTTCTCCCTGGTACTTGGAGGATGAGACCGACAACCAGGTCCAGGGTTCCTGCCTGGGACCTAGCAGTGGTTCTGAAAGGGTTATCCCTGGCCCCCTTCGAACCTCTTCAGTCGGCTTCGCCTAAAGATCTTACCTACAAATTGGTCTTTCTCTTAGCCATCACCTCTCTTAAGAGGGTGGGAGATCTCCAAGCCCTGGCAGTGACACCAGCTTGCTTGGAGTTTGCCCCTGGCAAGGTTAAGGCCTTTTTGCACTCGAGACCGGGCTATGTGCCTAAAGTGCCTGCTAATACGGCTAGGTCTACGACCCTTCAGGCTTTCCATCCTCCATCTCATGTGTCGGCAGAAGAAGAGAAGCTTCATTTGCTCTGCCCCGTCAGAGCTTTGAGTATTTATCTCGAGAGGTCCTCTTCTTGGAGGAGGTCGGACCAACTGTTAGTGTGTTTCGGGTCACCTAGGAGAGGGCTCCCGTCATCCAAGCAAACCATTAGTAATTGGATTGTGCAGGCTATTGCCTTGGCTTATGAGGTGCCCAATTTGCCTTTACCTCTGGCCATAAGTGCTCATTCTACTAGAGGCATGGCGTCCTCTAGGGCCCTCCTCTCGGGAGTTCCCCTCCAGGAGATCTGTGAGGCAGCCGGTTGGGCTACCCCACACACTTTTATTAGGTTCTATAGTCTGCACCTCCCCAGTACGCCTGGCGCACGTGTGCTCTCGTCCTGCTGAGTGCCTGAATCAGTTTCACTCCTGGGCAGGCCTGTTTTCGGTGCGTGGCCTAGTGGGCATTCGTTCCCCAAAGAGTCGATTCTCGACGCAGTGTTGAGTTCCCTCGAAAGGGAACGTCTCGGGTTATGACTATAACCCTTGTTCCCTGAGAAGGGAACGAGACACTGCGTCGTCCTGCCACGCCCCTCTGGGCCTGAGAGCGTCTTGCTTCATCGCTAGGCTAGTGTGTGTGTGTGCCGGCGTTGCTTTTATGCATCCGGTTATGGCGTCACATGTTACGTCATGACGCAACACCAATCAGGATTGGAATAGTTTCATTCAAACTTCAGAGACGTACGCTAAGGGAGCGTCCCCAAAGAGTCGATTCTCGACGCAGTGTCTCGTTCCCTTCTCAGGGAACAAGGGTTATAGTCATAACCCAAGACGTTATGTCTAAACTGAAAGCAAACCGAGAAAATTGAGAGAAATCTGCTTGTCAAAATATATTAGACGTGTCACGTACAGGTCTTAAAGACACAATAGCCCTAATAGTAAACATGCAGCCGCTTGTCCATAATTGGATAGTTCACCCAAAAATAAAAATTGTCATTATTTACTCACTGTAATGTTGATCCAAACCTGTATTAATTTATTTCTTGTGCTGAACACAAAAGAAGATATTTTGAAGAATGTGGGTAACCAGACAGTTGCTGGTCCCCATTGACTTCCATAGGAAAAAATATACTATGGAAATCACTGGGGTACATCAACTGTTTTGTTACCCACATTCTTCCAAATAACTTCAACAGAAGAAAGAAACTTATTCAGGTTTAAAACTACTTGAGAGAGTAAATGATGACAATTAAAATGTTTGAGAGAACTATCTATTTAATGTTAATAAAACAACAAAACACAGAGGAAATCACTCACTGGTCTTGATTGAGAACTTTAACAGTAGCTTTAATAAGAATCAATGTATAATTTATACAGTGAAGTCTATATTTGGCTTTGACTAAACGTTTGCTCTCAATTTGCGGAAAAAATATCGGGATATATATCGTATATCATTATTCAGCCAGAATATATCGGGATATGACTTTTGGTCCATGTCTCCCAGCCCTAGTCCACACCCATGCGCAGCGCAAGCTATTCATACAGTAATCATCCACACGAACATGTAAATGCCCCCATTACCTCGACGAATCAAAGCATCAAGCTTCATCAGGTTCATCAACTTTTCATAGTTTTTGGAAGAAGACTTTATCTTAGAAGAAGTCAAGTTACCTTCATTTATATAGCGTTTTTAACAAGATAGATTGTTTCAAAGCAGCTTTACAGTTATAATAGGAAATTAAAGTAACAGATTGTTTTGGCTTTACAGCAGCTCTAGAATAAAGTTATTGTCCAGCTAAAGTTAGTTTTTGATTTATTCGCTTCCATTGCAAAGATAATTAATTATGTACTCAGGGGCCGCTAACACAACACTGTTTTTACTGAAAACAGAAAACATTTAATGTGTTCTGGCCGCTCATTTGCACGACAACAGTGTTTGGTGCTCGAGAACGCAAACTTTGAAACATTTCCAGTCGAGTGGCTTGAGAACACAAACCATGAAATAGGTTTGCAAGGTGCAAGCATTGAAAAATTGTGAAAAAAAGGTTATCTCTGCGCAAACCTCAAAAACGCAAACTCGCGAAAACGCTGACTGCTGCACTGTAACAGACACCTGTCAGTTACTTAGTTTTTTAAACTGCAATTACGCTCCTCAACACTAGCGGTATTAGTGAGACCTCTGTGCTTAGATGAAGAGACAGGTGAGTAGTAGGAGAAATTGGCATGTTTCAGCTGATGCAAATGTACCACTAATGTATACACAGAGGGATAGTGGATTATACCATGTGTAAGCATGAGGTATACATTCCATTTTAAACATAAGCAACATGTTTTTCTACCTTACAAGGAAGTTGAAAGTCGCTCAGTTGTGTATATAAGCTCAATCCTTACTGTACCACCCCAGGGAAACAAAGGCATGGCAGGGTGAGAGGATGGAGAAACATAGAGATTAGGGGTGAAGAAGGAGAAACAGCAATAAACCATTTACAGCTGGCTTAATGGGGTGAGAGGATAGAGAAATGGGGAGCAGAGAAATCTGGAATGAAGACCTCTCATGTAGCCTTATTCTAATATGCCTGTTTCTCTCTGTCTGACACATGATACGTAATAAATAGAGATCTCTTGGCAAAGTAACTGGTGTAGCTTCTGTGATTCAACAATAATGGGGGATCTGTTTTCAAATCTACAGCTGACCTCCTTGGTCAAACAAAGTCCTGGTTGGGAAACATTCTGTTTCATGCTTAACTGTAAATAAAATGTGTATGTTCTAAATGTATATGCAGGGGTGCACATAACTGGTACGCAGGTACACATGCGCGACAAAAATCAGGAATGCGTAATGCCACTTGTGTTACTACGCGCCTTTGCGTACTTAAAGGGGTAACTGTCGCCAAAATGCAACTTATGGTCTTTTTGTTAATCTATCCCAGGCAAACATTCGTTTAAAAGCATAATTAGAATGGAAACGCCACTTTTAAGTTTGACCGTATTTTCGTTTTTGGTCAAATTGCCTTTTGAATGGGAGAGAGCTAGGGGCACGTATATGATAGCATCAAAAGTCGCTATTTTTAAAACACTAAGAAGGCTCGACACAACATGAAACTTTGCTCGAAGTATCACCAGGGGCCCTACACATGAACTTGAGCATTGAGAACATTGTTTGTGTACACAGTTTACTAAAAAGAAAGATTTTAATCAACTCACTGTAGCTGTGTCCGCCGGCATTTTGTCAGTCAAAAATAGTCGATCTCTGAATGCGAATGAACTGAATCTGAATTTTAGTATTGTATCTTATACGAGGATCCTTTTTCAAATACAAGGTCAATATTGTTTTGCACTTACGACAAAACAACAAATTATCCGTGAATTTATATGGAACTAAGCTTTAGGAGCTTTCCATCTTTACTCTCCTCCCTGTTAAGTTGCATCCGGAGATCAACTATTTTTGACTGACAAATCGCATACCGGCTGACACAGCTACAGTGAGTTGTTCAAAATCCTCCCATGAAGTCTAAAGAACGCGATGAAAACTAAACAATCAAATTACACTTCAAATTAATTTTTTCCAAAGATGTTTTCTGTCATTTTAGGTAGTTATATTCACGCTGATGTAAATTTAAGTGTTCGTTGTTTTAAAATAAGTTTGGCCTTTAGTTAGTTATATGCTATAAAAACGGGAATGTGACGTCATGATTGACAGGTGTGATTGACAGCTTCTACACTGAGGAGGACATGGGGTGATTACCAAACACCATGTCCTGGTACTCACCTGAGTAACTCACTGAAAAAGTTATGTGCACCCCTGTGTATATGTATAAAATGTGTATGTATATGCAAGATGTTTTATTTACTGGTGAAAGATTGTCTTTGTGGTTATTGAATATAGTGGATTTAATGCAGATAAATAACAGGAGGCATTTTGTGTTTTGTAGAAGGACTTTTCTGTATCTGCTGAATGAATATTTGTGCCAACACTGTGGTCCTGGATGGGATTTTGCCACATTTAGCACTGCTATGAGGTTCATGGTTGGATGTAGCTACATTGGACAGTTTCATTACTACTACAGACTTCCTTTGATGGGAAATCTACATGTTTGATGACGGTCATCTACTTCATTGGGTTTCATTTACCATCAAACCTCCACATCATTTGACTCCTTAAAGACAGTTAAGACTTGCATCTGACTTTCACAATCACTTTAACTTTCTACAACAGTGAAATTATAAAGAATGAATTATATATTGCTAGAACTTCAACCCATATACAGAACTATATATATATATATATATATGTATAAAAAACCACACCAGCCCAGGACCTCCACATCCAGCATCTTCACCTTCAAGATCACCTGAGACCAGCCACCCGGACAGCTGCTGCAACAATCGGTTTGCATAACCAAAGAATTTCTGGACAAACTGTCAGAAACTGTCTCAGGGAAGCTCATCTGCATGCTCGTCATCCTCCTCGGGGTCTCGACCTGACTGCAGTTCGTCGTCGTAACCGACTTGAGTGGGTAAATGCTCACATTTGATGGTGTCTGGCACTTTGGAGAAGTGTTCTCTTCACGGATGAATCCCGGTTTTCACTGTACAGGGCAGATGGCGGACAGCGTGTATGGCGTCGTGTTTGAGTGAGTCGTGTTTGCTGATGTCAACGTTGTGGATTGAGTGGCCCATGATGGCGGTGGGGTTATCGTATGGGCTGGCGTATGTTATGGACAATGAACACAGGTGCATTTTATTGATAGCATTTTGAATGCATAGAGATACCGTGACGAGATCCTGGGGCTCATTGCATTGCAACCCCATGTTGCAGCATGATAATGTACGGCCCCATGTTGCCCCAATTCCTGGATGCTGAAAACATCCCAGTTCTTGCATGGCCAGCATACTCACCGGACATGTCACCCATTGAGCATATTTGGGATGCCCTGGAATGGCGTATATGACAGCGTGTTCCAGGTCCTGCCAATATCCAGCAACTTCACACAACCATTGAAGAGGAGTGGACCAACATTTCACAGGCCACAATCAACAACCTGATCAATGCGAAGGAGATGTGTTGCACTGCGTGAGGCAAATGGTGGTCACACCAGATACTGACTGGTTTTCCGTGAGGATACTGCCTCTTGTAGTATCTTTAACAGAGAAGGTAGATTTGAGATCGGCCTGTAATTGACTAATTCTGTAGGATAAAGTTGCGTTTTTTTAACAAGCGGTTTAATCATAGCCAGCTGGAAATGTTTTTGGTACGTATCGTAATGACAAATATGAATTAATGATATTAAGAAGAGGATCTACCTCTGGAAGCATCTCTTTCAGTAGCTTAGACAGTGTAGGGTCTAACATACATGTTATTGATTTAGATGATTTAGCGAGTTTAGAAAATTCTTCTTCTCCTATTGTGTGGCACAGGGGTAAATAAGTCATTAAAACGGAAGTCCCCCCCCCCCCCCCCCCCCCTACATTTTAAAATTGAAGACTATTATATATTTCTATTCAGAGTAATCAATTCAGACTAAATTTCTAAAAGTGCTTGAAATGTGTCTTGGACTCCCGTTTAGTTACTTTAATAGAAATCTGCATGCATGGTTTTTATTCATGTGTAGCCTGGGAAAACCCAGATGAACTTCCGGCAAATTTAGATTTGCTCTGCAAGTTTGTCTGGCGAAGAGCCCATTCAAGCTCATTTTTAACAGATTGTAATCTATAATAAAGAAATCAATTCTTGAATAGGATTTATGCACTGATGAATAAAAAGAATATTCTCGAGCTGATGGGATTACACATCGCCATATGTCTACCATGTTGAGATTTTTTTAAATAACTATGTAAAGTAGCTGCGGATTTACTTTATGTGGTGCGACTAGGCTGTGCATCTTTAACTGGGTCAATAACACAATTAAAATCTCCCCCTATAATCACTTTAGACAAAGTATCATCAGGTATTTTGTCTAAAACCCTTTCAAAAAAGGATGGGTCATCATAATTAGGAACATACAAGTTAACCAATGTAATAGGAACTGAATTTATTTCTCCACAAACAATTAGATCTCTACCATTATTGTCGACAATCGTCTGTTTATGTACGAATGTTATCCGTCTCCTCACAATAATTGCAACTCCCCTTGATTTAGTGGAAAAAATCGACTGGTATATTTGAGCTGCCCACCCTGGGTTAAAAAGCACCTTTGTTGTTTGTTTTATGTGAGTTTCTTGTAGAAATATGATTTCAGCTTTCAATTTATTAAGATGCATATACACTTTACGTCTTTTCACTGGATGATTCATGCCTCTCACATTCCAACTCAGAAGCCTTACTGCGCCTTCTCCGTGTGTTTGACCTGATCTATTCATATCTTAGTACTTGTAAAAAAAGAAAAGAAAAGAGTACTTTCTGACAACCTTCTGAGGCAAAATGGTGAGTTCGTGTAAGAAAAATATTCATATTTAACATGTAACAAAGTAAAATTCTAGCTTCCGCCTTGGCCTCCCTAACTGCAGTCTCCGCCCTGGCCGCCCGAACAGCAGTCTCCGCCCTGGCCGCCTGAACAGCAGTCTCCGCTCTGGCCTCCCAAACAGCAGTCTCCGCCCTGGCCTCCCAAACAGCAGTCTACGCCCTGGCCGCCCGAACAGCAGTCTCCGCCCTGGCCGCCCGAACAGCAGTCTCCGCCCTGGTCGCCCGAACAGCAGTCTCCGCCCTGGCCGCCGAAAAGCAGTCTTCGCCCTGGCCTCCCAAACAGCAGTCTACGCCCTGGCCACCGAACAGCAGTCTCCGCCCTGGCCACCCAAACAGCAGTCTACGCCATGGCTGCCCAAACAGCAGTCTCCGCCCTGGCCACCGAACAGCAGTCTCCGCCCTGGCCGCCTGAATAGCAGTCTCCGCCCTGGCCGACGAACAGCAGTCTCTGCCCTGGCCGCCTGAACAGCAGTCTCCGCCCTGGACGCCTGAACAGCAGTCTCCGCCCTGGACGCCTGAACAGCAGTCTCCGCCCTGGCTGCCTGAACAGCAGTCTTCGCCTTGGCCGCCCGAACAGCAGTCTCCGCCCTGGCCGTCGAACCGCAGTCTCCACCCTGGCCTCCCAAACAGCAGTCTACGCCCTGGCCACCGAACAGCAGTCTCCGCCCTGGCCGCCCACACAGCAGTCTACGCCCTGGCCACCGAACAGCAGTCTCCGCCCTGGCCGCCCAAACAGCAGTCTACGTCCTGGCCACCGAACAGCAGTCTCCGCCCTGGCCGCGCAAACAGCAGTATACGCCCTGGCCACCAAACAGCAGTCTCCGCGCTGGCCGCCTGAACAGCAGTCTCCACCCTGTCCGCCTGCACAGCAGTCTCCGCCCTGGCCGACGAACAGCAGTGTCCGCCCTGGCCTCCCAAACAGCAGTCTCCGCCCTGGCCTCCCAAACAGCAGTCTACGCCCTGGCCGCCCGAACAGCAGTCTCCGCCCTGGCCGCCCGAACAGCAGTCTCCGCCCTGGCCGCCCGAACAGCAGTCTCCGCCCTGGCCGCCGAAAAGCAGTCTCCGCCCTGCCCTCCCAAACAGCAGTCTACGCCCTGGCCACCGAACAGCAGTCTCCGCCCTGGCCACCCAAACAGCAGTCTACGCCCTGGCCGCCCAAACAGCAGTCTCTGCCCTGGCCACCGAACAGCAGTCTCCGCCCTGGCCGCCTCAATAGCAGTCTCCGCCCTGGCCGACGAACAGCAGTCTCCGCCCTGGCCGCCTGAACAGCAGTCTCCGCCCTGGCCGCCCGAACAGCAGTCTCCGCCCTGGCCGCCGAACAGCAGTCTCCGCTCTGGCCTCCCAAACAGCAGTCTACGCCCTGGCCACCAAACAGCAGTCTCCGCCCTGGCCGCCCATACAGCAGTCTACGCCCTGGCCACCGAACAGCAGTCTCCGCCCTGGCCGCCCAAACAGCAGTCTACGCCCTGGCCGCCCAAACAGCAGTCTCCGCCCTGGCCGCCTGAACAGCAGTCTCCACCCTGTCCGCCTGCACAGCAGTCTCCACCCTGGCCGCCCGAACAGCAGTCTTCGCCCTGGCCGCCTGAACAGCAGTCTTCGCCCTGGCCGCTTGAACAGCAGTCTCCGCCCTGGCCGTCCGAACAACAGTCTCCGCCCTGGCCACCGAACAGCAGTCCACGCCCTGTCCTCCCGCACAGCAGTCTCCGCTCTGGCCGCCCGAACTGCAGTCTCCTTCCTGTCCGCCTGCACAACTTGCTCCGCCCTGGTCTCCCGAGCTGCCAGCACCGCCCTGGACGCCCACTCCCCCTCCCTGGTTGCACCATCTACGGCGCGAGGACACGGCTACCTGTACTGGGGAGTACTGTCACGGTCACCAGTTAGTCACCACCTCCTCACTACCACCACCTCACTACCACCACCTCCTCACTACATTTCACATCATCTTCCCTGGCCCTCACTTGCATGCACTTCCCAATCACAGAGATCACGGTCACCTGTCACCAATCTTCACTGATCATCATCCAGTACTACATAACTCTCACTGCAGTTCACCATGGTCTGGTCTCGTCGTTCCCTCAAAGAACCCTTACGTGACTCCTTACCTACTCGATGCCTACCAGAACTATTTGTCTTCAGTTATCTGCTTCCTTCATCCGTCTTCAGTCATCTGCCTCGATCTCTAGTTCAGAACCTGCAACAGATAAGACGCATCCAGATTCATCCAGAACACTATATTCTTCAGTTACTCTCCTGCTCATTGCGATTACATACTTCTGTAAATAAACCTGTTGATCACTTTACCTGTGTGAATCCTTCTGTTTCATGACAATATTGAGTGGTGTACATTTTAAACGCATATTTTGCTCTACTTTTGCAACTAATTAGTAGTTCCAACGAAAGCCACAGCAGAACTGCAACACATAGCGGTGATTCGTTAACGAAATTAATCTGTGGCTTTGAACGAATCGTGAGAGTCACTGATTCATTCATAAATAAAGCCACTTGCTTCATTACTGAATGAATGACTCAATTGATCACTCATAAAGACAGTGACTTAGTCAGTCACTGGAGCGCCTCTTGAGATCAGAGGAGTGAGGTTTACTCGCACAGCGACTACTAGCCTCTGTTACACGTATTTAGATATATAGAGTATATTTATAACCATTATAAAGTGGAAAGTGCACCTTGTACTGTATATAAAGAGCTCACCTCTTCAGACTTTACTGAAAAACATTTCTGTTCAATTTGTTAATTCATGCACAATACAGATCGAGGATATATTTAAACATATCATGAAACAAAACATTACAAATGAAAAAGTCAGCCAATAATGAGAGTATTTGTGTTTCAATTGGTTTACTCTATTATTGTCAGAATATGAAATGTAACTTCTGTGTTTCCACCTGTAGGTCCAACTTGCTGAAAAATCCCAGAGCTGAAGGTGATTCACATAATTAACCTACATTAAGAGTCACTATTTAAAAAAATATTTTTTGCTTCAGTTAATGTCTTTTTCTGATGATATTTTTAGACGCACTTCAAGGATGGGAGATTGTACAGAATGGGGGTGACGGCTGGGTGCCAGAAAACAATAGGAAACCACATCCAGACGACACGGTCACCAAATGTTTTATAACATCTTATGGGTATGTTTGATATTTTAGATCCTTCAAGAAATGTTAAAATAAGAAACTAAATCAATCATCAATTAATCACCCATAAACTGTGTCCTCAGGTTATGTTTGAAGCAACAGCTGATTGATTTGAAGGAAAAAGGCTACAGTGATGCTTTCATGGATCTGCAACCTCATGTCAAAATATCAGACTGGTGAGCGTTCACTCAAACTCCATTTTATGCTACAGCATCTTAGGTGGTGTTTGCAAACTTTATAGGGCTGCATGATATATGGGGAAAAACATGTTATTGCACAGTATAATTCGATTATGGAAAATACAGGAATTTTCAGCAGATGACTCGAATATCTGTATGTTCAAGAACTAATCATAGAACAAACATCTGCATAGAAAATAATTTAAAAAAAGCTGAAAATTTAGTTTTTATTCTGATGTTGGCCTGAAAGATTTGGGAAAAAATCGAATTGACAAAAATTGTGATTGAAATTTTAAATCTCATTTTAAATTGTGGAGGTTTGCTCTGCTTGTTTGTAGGGCTGCACAATTTGGCAAAAATTGTGATTATGTTGTTTATATAAATATATATATATATATATATATATATATATATATATAAACATTTAGCCGCTCATATTGTTTTCTTATTGGCAGATTATTTTGACTTTTATTGTAAGAATATGCGTACATTGTAATTTTATGCAAGAAAAAAAAAAGGGCAGAAACTGAATTTTAATGCCATTTAAGGGATGGTTCACCTAACACTGAACATTTTCATCCTTAATTCGTCCTTAATTTGTTCCAAACCTTTATGGCTTGATTTCTTCTGTGGGACATAAAAGAAGGTATTGTGAAAAAAAAATAAGTTTTTTGTCCATACAATGAAAGTCAATCTAGGCCAATGTTGTTTGAACCCATCGACTTTCAGAAGTGAAAGTGAAAGAACTTCTGTTCCACAGAAGAAAGAAACTCAAAGAGGTTTGGAATGACATGAGGGAGAGTAAATGATGAGACAACTTTCATTTTTATGTGTTTTACTATCGCTTTAAGAACACAGTAGCAGTGTTAAATCAGTTGTAATATGAAAGCACATTGATTTGATGTCTTATCTGCAGGTATGCCCCACGCAGTGACTGTGGGAGTGAGTATCAGATCTGTGTAGAGCTGCTCGATCAGAGGAAAAACCCCATCAGAACTTTTCAGCCTGAGAGAGTTCTCTTTCAGCAGTGGAATGATGAGCCGTGGTGTCAAGTGAGTCGAATAACACATGCAGTGGGATTCTTCTTCTAAAGTCAAACTTACAGTCAGAGAGTCATTGTCCCTGTATTTGTTCTGCTTTATTTCAGATGACCCACGTCTTTAAGGATTATGGCCCTGGTGTTCGGTTTATCCGCTTCACTCACGGTGGGAAGGATACACAGTTCTGGAAAGGCTGGTATGGAGTACGGATCACTAACAGTAGTGTGGAGATCTGTCAACCTTCAGAGAGGTAGCGTTTTCCAGCATGATCTTTTACATTCCTAGATTTAACAGGCACAAAAGTGATCTTCAAATGAGGAATTCTAATGATTCAATACGCCTTAAAGGGGTAAGGGGTAAGTGTAGCATTACAAAGCTCTCTTGTAAATGTATTTTGTTACGATAAATGTTCAATGTTACACTAGGCGTGTTTCCATTACAGATTTGTTTTCTTTCTTTTTTTTCTAAATGTTGACAAAAAACTGTTGCGAAATGACGTTTCCATTAACCGATGTTATGCGACTAAAACGTACTCTGTTACTAACGTAATCTTGGTTCTCTCTAGAGAGGGAACGAGTACCCCGTAATATCTTACGCTATGGGGAAAACCTCTTTTCCACAAGATATTGAAGTCAAAATTTATCCTTAATTTTGAATTAATGTAAAACGCGTTGCGACAGCATGCAGACATAGGCAAGGCGGCTCAAGTGCCTATTGGCTGACCTGTGGCAACAGCAGCAGCCTATCGAGAGAGGCCCTGCGTGACGTGATACCCAATGGGTACATTACATTACATTACATTACATCTCGTCCTGCCAGAATAGGCGTGGCCTTGGCCTATAAATATAGCTCGATTAGGCTGATACAACTGGTTTTCATCGCCGAGCGAACCAGAGCTGTTGCATGCACGGCAAGATACGCAGTACTCGTTCCCTCTCTAGAGAGAACCGAGGTTACGTTAGTAACCGAGTATGTTCTCTTACGAGAGTATCTCTCGTACTGCGTAATATCTTACGCAATGGGGAACACAATGCAAAACGCCGTGCGTACTGGGATCTGACACCAAAGTCCCAAGGGCAGTAGCCCAGGGCTCATATAGTGCATAATCACCATAGACTCACAGAGAGTCGGAGAAGAGAGGCTGCAAGCATCATTCTCCATAAAAAAGCATCCCATAGGAGCTAGTTATGTTAACAGTGTTTCACGCAGACACGGTGAACGTGTTCAGCCTGAACTGGGTATGAGTACGGGTTATTTAACACCCACGGAGCTGTTCTATCGATCAGTGATCGATGCACAAGCAAAAACTCAGCATTCTACGCCGGCGCAGCGGGGCAGATAGTACTGAATTTCTAGACCGACAGCAGCTTGGCCTGTAAGGCGGGAACCTCTAGGTTATAAAACCTCATAAATGTAGACGGCGAGGCCCAACCTGCCGTCATACAGATATCTTGCAAGGAAATCCCGCTAGACCACGCCCACGATGAGGCCACGCCTCTCGTGGAGTGCGCTCTGACACCCAAAGGACACTGCAGGCCCTTAGAAGTGTAAGCCAGCGCTATGGCGTCGACTATCCATCTGGATAGGCTCTGTTTTAATGCGACCAGCCCCTTGGAGCGTCCGCCAAACAAAACGAAGAGCTGCTCGGTCTGTCTGAAGACAGACGAGCGGGATACATAAGTTCTCAGTGCCCTGACGGGGCAAAGGAGACTCGCATCCTCCTCCTCATCATGAACCGGGAGGGTGCACAGGGAAATAACCTGGGCCCTGAACGGTGTGTTGAGGGATTTGGGCACGTACCCGTGCCTTGGTTTGAGTATGACTTTTGAGTCATTAGGCCCAAACTCCATACATGATACGCTTACTGCGAGCGCTTGTAAGTCCCCTATGCGCTTCACTGAAGCGAGAGCAAAAAGAAACACCGTTTTGAAAGACAGATGTTTCATGTCTGACAAATGGATTGGCTCAAATGGGGCACCTTTCATGGCATCCAAAACCGTAGAAAGGTCCCACACAGGGACTGAGTCTGGGAGGATTCAGCCTCCGAGCTCCCCTGAGGAATCGCATGACCAGGTTGTTTTTCCCCAGTGAC
Source organism: Siphateles boraxobius (assembly GCF_051911475.1). Lineage (NCBI taxonomy): Eukaryota > Metazoa > Chordata > Actinopteri > Cypriniformes > Leuciscidae > Siphateles > Siphateles boraxobius. The sequence continues at coordinate 9,488,762 of NW_027509186.1, read as the reverse complement.
TGGCCAGACGTCGGTTTTACGAACGCCGCTACGGCCGCCACGTATACTTTGATCGTGGATGGGGTTCTGCCCTTATCCAGCAGCTCCTGAAGGAAGGAGAGCACTTCCGTAACCCCGCAGTCTACGGGTGAAAAGCCCTGAGCTTGACACCAGGCAGAGAACACCGACCATTTCGAGGACTAGAGCCGTCTAGTAGAAGGGGCTCTAGCCTGCGTGATCGTGTTTAACACTCCCTCCGGGAGATTAGCGGGTACCCGTTGATGGCCCATGCATGTAGGGATCATAAATCCGCGTGAGGATGCCAAATCGAGCCCTTTGCCTGAGAGAGGAGGTCTCTCCTCACCGGTATAGGCCACGGGGCAGTGCTGGTCAGCCGCATTAGGGCTGGAAACCAAATCTGGTTCGTCCAGAGCGGAGCCATGAGCAGCACTGGGCATCCGTTTTCCCTGATTCGTTCCAGCACTTGAGGCAGGAGCGAGACGGGGGGAAAAGCATAGAGGGGGCAGCAGGGCCATACGTGGGCCAGCACATCCCTGCTCTTGGAGAAAAAGTTCGGACAGTGAGCGTTCTCCTGGGACGCGAACAGGTCCACCTGCGCTCTGCCGAATGTCTCCCACATCAGTTGGATCGTCTGCGGGTGCAGCGACCATTCCCCTGCTGGGACAATTGTTTCTGGACAGACTGTCTGGTCCCAGATTCAGGCGACCAGGCACATGCGCTGCTTTCAGCGAAAGCAGGTTGTGCTGAGCCCAGACCAGGAGGCGTTCCGTCAGCCTGTAAAGGTTTCGGCGTCGGACTTGACGCCGCCCTGGCGATTTGGGTATGCCACCACTGACATGTTGTCCGACCGGACCAAGACGTGGTGACCTTTTATCTGGGGACAAAAGCGCCGTAGCGCGTTGTCGACTGCCAACAGTTCTAGACAGTTTATGTGTAGAAGCTTCTCCCGTTCTGACCACTGGCCAAAGAACGGTCTGCCCTCGAGCAGCGCTCCCCATCCCGAGGGGGGGGGGGGGGGCGCCCGTGGACACCACCTTCACACTCGAGGGATTCCCCAGACTCACGCCTGACTGATACCAGTCGGCTATTTTCCAAGGTTCCATAGCCGAAACGCATTTCATGTCGACCTTGAGGCGAAACAGACCAGAGGTCCATGCCCGGCGTGGAACTCGAGCTTTCAGCCAAAACTGCAGTGGGCGCATGCGAAGCAGGCCCAGCTGGAGTACCGAAGATGCTGAGGCCATGAGGCCCAGCATTTTCTGAAACCTTTTGAGCGGGACTATAGAGCCGTGGCGGAAGGATTTCGCGGCGCGCTGAATGTCCAGTCCGCGCTCCGCCGACAGACGCGCTGTCATAGACAGCGAGTCCAGCACTGTACCCAGAAAAGACATTTTCTGGCTGGGAAACAGCGAACTCTTCGCCCAATTGACTGTGAGACCCTGATTCTCGAGATGCTCGAGTAATGTGGTTCTGTGTTCTATGAGCTCTGAGTGTGATCGAGCTAGAATCAGCCAATTGTCCAGGTAGTTCAAGACTCGCATGCCCTGAAGTCTCAGGGGTGCGAGAGCCGCGTCCATGCACTTCGTAAATATACGGGGTGCTATGGACAGGCCGAACGGCAGGACTGTGTATTGATATGCCTGGCCCTCGAAGGCGAATCTCAAGAATCGCCTGTGACGCGACGCTATTTGTATTTGGAAATAGGCGTCTTTCAGATCTATTGACATAAACCAGTCTTCCTGGCGAACTTGGAGGATTTTCCTGGTTGTCAGCATTCTGAACTGGCGCTTCATAAGTGCTCTGTTCAGCTGTCGCAGATCTAGAATGGGTCTGAGACCCCCGTCTTTTTTCGGTACCAGAAAATATCTGCTGTATAGCCCCCCTTTGCTCTGAACCTGAGATAAAGGTTCTATGGCCCCTTTGCTCAGTAGTTTCGCTATTTCGGCTCGAAGTAGATGAGATACTTCGTTGCTTACTGTCGTTTCGACTCGCGCCGTGTGACGGCGGGGACGTCGAGCGAACTGTAGCGAATAGCCTCTTTTTATAGTGTTCAACACCCACTCTGATACCCCGGGAAGCTTTGCCCACGAACCTGTGTGAATAGCTAGAGGTAGAATGAGATCCGGGCTCTGGCCGCGGCATAGCGGCGGCCGCAGAGCTTCGGTGTGCTGAGACAGAAACACTGTGTTTACAGTGTGCGAGGCAGCCTGGTCGCGCTCGATTTCTCTATGACAGATTGTGGAGAGAGAGCAAGCGGGACAAACCCCGTGGGGTTGAGCGTGTCTGTGAGGGAATGTGGGCGCGGGCACACTCACTGCACTGGGAACACCGTCGGCTTGAGCTGACTGAATGTGTGTTGGTTTCGTTTTTACAGAAACCGTGGGCCACGCATCGTGTAGTGTTTGTGGGCACTGTGTCGTGGGCACATTCACTAAATTTTTTGCACAATCGACATGAGTCGATTTTATTTGTGCTAGCCCTGAACTGTGGCGGGCTGTGTCTGTGTGTGGGAATGGGCACTGAGACGTGGGCATTCTTACAACACTCATTACACCATCGGCCGTGGCCGGAACACCAGAAAATACACTCTTTATTGGATTTATCTGGTTAGCCGTAAAAACGGCTTTTGTGTGCAGGCAAGCGGGCAAGTAAACCGGCTTGTTGGCTGCTAAATACGCTGGAACAGTCACATCGCATGAAACTGGACGAGCGAAACGTTTCGGTGAAAATCCGGCCGCAGTGGGATTTGAACACCGTCGCTTTCCTAGGAAGGCTAGGAAGGCTTCGGGACCTCGGGCTTGATCTCGATCCTCGGCCGGGGCCCGCGCTGAGGGGGGCGGTGTCCGGCAGAGCGAGAGCGTGGTCTCTGTTCTCGGGCCTGGCGGCGCTGAGAAGCGGCGGCGGGTGGTGCAGGCTGTGGCTGGGAGCTCCGGGCAGACGGCTGTTTCGAGCGACCTGCTGCGGAGCTAGAGCGCTTCCGGAGGAAGTGCTTCATCGCCTGTGATGTCTTTTGAACCTCCTGGAATCTGTCCGCGAAGTCTTTGACGGCAGATCCGAAGAGGCAAGCTGACGAAATGGGCGCATCGAGAAACACCGCGCGCTCCGAATTCGTCATCTCAGACAGCGTTAACAACAATGTGTCTCTCAGCCATGGTGAGAGAGGCCATGTTCCGCCCAATAGCCAGCCTGTGCAGCAGATTTTGAAGCGCGTAGAGCCAGGTCCGTAGCGCTCCTTAAATCCGCGACGCTGATCGATTCCGCGCCTTCCTCGTCCATTCTACGGAGAAGCTCGGCCTGGAAGATCTGCAGAATGGCCATTGTGTGCAGCGCTGACACAGCTTGCCCAGCAGCGATGTAAGCGTGACCGTGCATGGCTGACGTCACTCGGCAGGCTTTAGATGGCAACACCGTCTGAGACCGCCGTCCAGCAGAGGGCGGGAAAAGATGGGACGCTACTGCTGCTTCCACTGGAGGAAGAGAAAGGTGCCCTCTATCTTTCGCACCATCCACAGTGGAGAATGCAGCCGAGACAGAGGTACGCATCCTGGCCGAGAAGGGGGCGTTCCAAGACCTCGCGACTTCTTCGTGAAGCTCAGAAGCTCAGCGGGCGCCTCCCAGTCGAGGCCGAGGTTGTCGACGGCTTGAGAGAGCAGACGCATCAACTCAGACTCAATGCCAGCCCGTCTCCCAGAAGGCACGCGGACAGTGGGGGGAGGTCCACGGAGCTCGTCCAATCCTCACTATCTGATGCCAGGATGGAACAAACCTCAGCTGTTTCGTTGACCTCAATGGCGGAATCGCTCGAGTCGCTCACCGATGGACAGCGGCCGCCATCCGCCGCCGCTGTCCGTCGGTGAGCGACTCGAGCGATGCCGGGGAAGCTGGCGGGTGAACCAGCGAGCTTTGGCGGGCGAACCGGCGAGCTTTGGCGGGCAGGGGAAGGCTCGGGGCCACGCTGAGCATGGCGCTTTTTATGGCGCGGCGCTACAGCGGGCTGAAGTGCAGGCTCTGAAAAGGATACCAGGCGAGTCCTCAGAGTCACCATAGGCATCAGCTCACAGTGCCATCGACGAGAGCGAGAGCCGCGTGATCCTCACCCAGGCAGGAAATGCAGATGACATGACGGTCCCAGTCGCTGAGTTGAGCTCGGCACGAGCCGCAGGATCTTTGCATCTTGAAAGAGACGCAGCTCTTTTAGGAGAGAGAATAAACAGAGAGAGTGTGAGTCGCAGCGGCGAACACACTCTTAGCAGTGAAAAGGATATAACGCCGGAAAGCGTAGCAAGTACGGCGGCTGAAGGCGGCGAGGTGAAGGCCAGCGGCTTACAGTCAGACGGCGCGGCTTCTCACTCCGGATCCAGCGATGCGTATGCTTCGCTGAAGAGATGAAAATCAGTTGTATCAGCCTAATCGAGCTATATTTATAGGCCAAGGCCACGCCTATTCTGGCGGGACGTGATGTAATGGGCGCAAAGCGCCCCCATTGGGTATCACGTCACGCAGGGCCTCTCTCGATAGGCTGCTGCTGTTGCCACAGGTCAGCCAATAGGCACGCAAGCCGCCTTGCCCATGTCTGCATGCTGTCGCAACGCGTTTTACATTAATTTAAAATCAAGGATAATTTTTGGCTTCAATATCTCGTGGAAAAGAGGTTTTCCCCATAGCGTAAGATATTACGCAGTACTTGAGATACTCTCGTAAGAGAACTTTCATTTTTTCCTCTCGCAATAAGTCATTACAAAAATCATAGTAACGGACGTTGGTAAGTTTATGTATATCTCAGCCACCGCACTGGCCATAATTATTAATGGAAGGAGACGTATGTGTGTTATGCAAGCATTAATTGGCAAGGAAAGACCCTTATACCCTTATACTTGAGATCGGCACATATGAGGTGTTTCGAGAGCTTCTCCTCCTGTCTACATGGTAATTTCTTTATTGTGTGACAAGAGTTGCGTGGTTATGACGCAATCGTTAGCCTATTTTTACAAAAACGGCTTCTACGGGGCTATAACGTAAGATACAAAGTAATGGAACCTTTTATACATTGTCGTGTTTCTTTAGAAATAAATAATGGACAAATTAAGTCTTTGGACGCCTCAGATGTAAAGTTATTCGCTGTCAAAGTGACGCCAAAATGAATGGGAGTCAATGGAATGCTAACAGCAGGTGAAGTTCTGCTACAATGGCGGCCCCCGCGAGGCTTCAGTTTCCGGCTGATGGATTACCCCCTTGATGGGAAGTCTAGTTTGTTTTCCCCTAAAAAGGGGCAGGGACAAAATTGACAGTTAAGTTCCCGGATGTGCCTGTAGTGCGTATCCTCGAATCGCGGCTTCATCTGGGACGCCCATTTTTTCTCGACACAAGCTCCGACGCCTCGGTTCAAATGTCACATCACTAGTCTTCGGTCATCTGCTTCCTTCATCCGTCTTCAGTCGTCTGCCTCGATATCCAGTTCAGAACCTGCAACAGATAAGACCATTATTCATCCAGAACACTATATTCTTCAGTTACTCTCCTGCTTCCATCGTTGCGATCACATACTTCTGTAAATAAACCTGTTGATCACTTTACCTGTGTGAATCCTTCTGTTTCATGACAATATTGAGTGGTGTACATTTTAAACGCATACTTTGCTCTATTTTGCAACTAAATAATAGTTCCAACGAATAGTTCCACAGCAGAACTGCAACACACAGCGGTGATCCGTTAACGAAATGAATCTGCAGCTTTGAACAAATCGTAAGAGTCAATGATTCAATCATAAATAAATTCACTTGCTTCATTACTGAATGAATGACTCGATTGATGACTCATAAAGACAGTGACTTAGTCAGTCACTAGAGCGCCTCTTGAGATCAGAGGAGTGAGGTTTACTCACTCGAGTATATTACTCATGGCGAGTATATTTATAACCATTAAAGGTAACTAAAACCCTGGTCAGAGCCTGACTCCACCCACTGGCAATATTTGAAAAATGCTGGAAAAGTGGGCAGAGCCCAGCGTAGGGGGGGGGGGCGTGCACCTGAGACGCATCTCTCTGTAGGCAAGGGCGTGGTTAGCTGGTACTTTCTGACGTCAGAGGGTACCACAACTTCCAATAGGAAAATTCAACTGCAGTAGCCACCGTTCACCTGAAGAGGGCAGCACTCAGACGTTTTTACACCATATATTGTAGAATTAAAACACTTTAAACCCAAATGTCAAAAAATTTACTCGAATCAATGAACAGCATTTATGAAGCTCCATTCTTACAGATCATTAACTAAAAAAAGTAGTTTTAGTGTTTAGTTACCCTTTAAAGTGGAAAATGCACCTTGTATAAAGAGCTCACCTCTTCAGACTTTACTGAAAAACATATCTGTTCAATTTGTTAATTCATTTGTTATGCACAATACAGATCGAGGATATATAGGCATATCATGAAACAAAACATTAAAAATGAAAAGAAATGAAAATGTCAGCCGATAATGAGAGTATTTGTGTTTCAGTTGGTTTACTGTATTATTGTCAGAATATGAAATGTAACTTCTGTGTTTCCACCTGTAGGCCCAACTTGCTGAAAAATCCCAGAGCTGAAGGTGATTCACATAATTAACCTACTTTAAGAGTCACTATTTAAAAAAATAATTTTTGCTTCAGTTAATGTCTTTTTCTGATGATGTTTTTAGACGCACTTCAGAGATGGGAGATCGTACAGAATGGGGGTGACGGCTGGGTGCCAGAAAACAATAGGAAACCACATCCAGACGACACGGTCACCAAATGTTTTATAACATCTTACGGGTATGTTTGATATTTTAGATCCTTCAAGAAATGTTAAAATAAGAAACTAAATCAATCATCAATGAATCACCCATAAACTGTGTCCTCAGGTTATGTTTGAAGCGACAGCTGATTGATTTGAAGGAAAAAGGCTACAGTGATGCTTTCATGTAAAATAGGGAATTTCATGTTTTTTTCAATGCCATGTAAAAAATTTACAGTAACCTTAGATGTCAATTGTTTCCATACACACAAAATATAACATATTTAACTTTTTATGAGAGATGTTGCAATTTCAATGTGTTAATCATCTCAGCTTAAGTGTAAAAATATTTTTTTGCAAATGAAAATGTGAAAAAAAACAAAGAAAATAGAGCAGTGCTGTGGTAATGACAACCTGTGTCGGTAAGGACACAATGTTAAACTGCCATGTTAAAAAATGGCATGTTTATACATATATACCAATATATATATATATATATATATATATATATATATATATATATATATATATATATACTAATATATACTTCAGTACTAATAATATACTGAATATTTGTAATTTAATATACAGTAAACTTTGAATTTGTCACCTAAATTTGCTGCTGTAAAGACATGTTGCGGAAATGACATTTTTGCTAAAATTTGAGCTAATTGGCAGCTAGCAAGGCCTACCACATTAGTTTTGACTCTTAGCATCTTAATATACATGAATTCAACTGTAATATACATTTCTTTTTAAAATGTAGTTCAAAATACACAATTATTAAGCTGAATGGTAAGGACGCACAATAAATACTAGAGCAGAAAAGATGATGTTTACCTTATTTTTTAGGTATCTTGTGTGTGAGGTAGTGTGGTGGCCCAGTCTGTCAGCAAATGTGCTCAAGTAATAATTTCTGTTTCCATAGAAACTAGACTTGTTTGTGTTCGATAAAATTTCATAATAAAAGCTTTTTTTCATTGTTGCGGTAAGGACTGAAAAGTGTGGGACAGGCACATTTAGTTAAAAAAATCATAAAAATGATCAGTAAATAATACAAAGAATTTTAAGATGCTGTAAATGAATCTGTATATTAAACAATTCCATTTGAAATAATGTCAAATTGTAATTAAATTAGCTTATTTTATGTATCTCAACATTGAGACCACAGGTGTCGGACAATAACAAAATTGGTGTTTGGAGCTATAAATGCTTCATAATATTATATTTAATCAAATTAAGCAGTAATTATATTTGTTGTCAAGGTGTGTAATGACACTGTGAATATATTTATGAAACATCAAATGACAAATTTGAACATAAATCTAAAATTTCACTGCTGGGACTTAAAAGTGCCCGTAGCAGAAACACCCATGTGTTTTGTGGCCTTATTTAAGTTTTAGTTTTTTCAATAACCATGCATAAACAATATTCTCTCAAAAATACAAACATGTACATGTTGCTCACATATTATGGTAGCCCTGATTGTGCTGAATAGAGTGTAATGACAACTTTGTGTCACGGTTTATAAATTCTCTGCTTTCGTCTTGTCTCGTGTTTATGTATGTGTATGTGTGTCTATGGGCGTGTCCTCCGATTACTGCTGATCAGCAGCACCAGCTGCATTCACTTTCCTCTGGCTATATATTCTCTGTGACTGGTATCTCTTGTTGTCAGATCGTTTGGTATGTTCCTGTGTTGGTCCCTGTCTCTCGTCGTGGTCTTCTTCGTGGTCTTCTTCGTGGTCTTCGTTCCCTGGATGTACCACTGCACTGCCGAATCTACTCACCTCACCTCCGGAGACTGGACTATCACCATTGAACATTCACCATCCGGTTGCCTGTCGAGGTCCCTACGTCACTCGTCCTGTTTCATCCATCTCTGTGTCTTGTGTCTGACCAGTGCTCTGTTTATTATTTAACCCATTTAATCCCACCTGTCACAATAGTGACTGTAAAAAAATGTTTCATTTCTAAGGCTATAAAAATGTTACTGAATGATCTATCTATGTAAGCAATAGGGCATTTCAGAATGTTTGTAAACAATAGGCACCAAGATACTTCCGGGTGGCAGAACGCGAGCGGCTTCCACTGACCAATTGAAGAGATCCAGCTGGCTACTGTAAACAGTTACATAGTTAAAATCATTGTTGTTGATCAAAGTTGAAACGATGGCGAAAACATGTTGTGTTTGGGGTTTTGCAGCCAGATATACAGCAAAAGGTGTAGGGTTTTATCGATTTCCGTCAGAAAAAAGTAAATCTATCCTCCGGAACCTGTGGGTGAGGAGGTTAAAGCGAGTGGACGTCGTCAAAAGTAGTGCATGTCGTCTTCTTTGCGCTTCCCGGCCCGACACATTAACTGTAATTATGAGCCCGATTTAAACCCAACCATTTTTAATACGTGGGTCGTTATAACTGACGTTCTCAACTACTTTTTATGTTACTTTCTCCCGCCCGCAACATTTATGTTTTGTCCCGCTCCCGCCCGCAAATAGGCTTTTTTTCTGTACCTCCAAATACTTTCAAGTTATCCTACGTGTCGCCATCATACACATCAGCATACATGCTCCTGATAAATTATTTGTTATTAAATAATAACACACAAACCACTGTTATAACATAAAAGCAACCCAGATAGCACAAGTCTATTTGATGTGATGTTTACATCTGGAAGACGTATTTTTAAGAGTGTTTGCTCATCAGCAATACGTCTATAGGACGTTTCCTGTCAGATGTCAAATAGACGTTTAGAAGATGTCTTTAAGATGTAATGATTTAGAATGCATGTTAAAGTGACATCTTCTAAACGTCTATTTGACATCTGACAGGAAACGTCCTATAGACGTATTGCAGATGAGCAAACACTCTTTAAAATACGTCTTCCAGATGTAAACATCACATCAAATCGACTTGTGCTATCTGGGAAGCAGGCTACTGCGTGCATGGTTTGGCATGACTGAATGCGCACAAAGTGCGCTCCCTTAATAATTCCAAAAAAGCTGACATCAGTTCATCGCAATCTCACACATCTCTGTTATTATCAATGAAGCTGACTGCACAATGAATCTTTCATAATATATACACTTTGTTTGTTATAATTAGAGGATTTGCCAGCATACAGAATTCAGCTCTGAACAAAAAGTCAGTTTTGAGCGGTGAGGGGAGTCTATCTTAAATGCTTCTGATTGGCCATTGCGTTCAAGAAATCAACACATATGTCTGTGATTGGCTATATCGCTCAACGCTGCAAACATGTTATAAAAAGAAACTCAGGCCTAGTAAATCGTTTCTATCTTGTTTTAGTTGTTCTTGTTGCTTTTCTGCAACAGATGAATAAAAATGTATTCGTTTTTATGTTTTATTCATAGATATTTCTAGTTTGCGAGAGTCCCGCGAATCGTTTTATTCTCCCACAATCCGCACACACAGAGTGAGTGCATTAACAAGTTAACGTTACAGCCCGCGCTCACACTCGGCCATCAAATCTAGTCCCGCGCCGGACTCTTTTGCGTTGGGAGTGCACGTTTCTAGATCAAAGAATCTAAGCTCTAATGATCATGTTAACTATGTCTGAATTTCCACCACGTCTGTTTTTTAATCAACTGTTGAAATTTAGATTAGACTACTGCCGACTAGACGGTGTGTCTCCCTTCCAAGCAATTTACTAGTGTAGCCATAGGAACGCTTCGGCTTTTGCCACCCGGAAGAACGTCTATTACTCTTGTGACGTCATGGTGAATTGTCCTATAAGCTACGAGAGGCTGTCCTGTATCGTGAATAAATAACGGCTGAAGGGCGTTGTTAGGCAGGAAGCGGAGTGCCTGCAACCCCTTCAGCCGTTACTTATTCAGGACACAGCACTTGTCTCGAGTACCTTATTGCTTTTATAAAACGGTTACCACACAATATTAAAGAAAAAAAATGTATTAGTGGAAATTTCATGAAGTTAAATCAATAAAAGCATTCCTTCCGCTAGAAAAAAATAGTCCCTGACCGTGAACAACAACGTTCCAATATGTAATATGCATGAACGCTCAAATAAAGACAACAAACCGGTCTCAAACTTTGTCTCCTTCTTTTTATTTTTTACAACACAATATTTGTGAAATTTCCTCACACAAATATAGGCATAGCTTATCTCTCAGCATGAGAAAACGGTTATGTTTTGTTTATTCCGTTATTTTCTCTCTGCACTAAACTAAATATTTACATAGCCTATAAATAAAAACACAGGGGCACATATTTTGATAGATAACTGTTAGGTCTTTAATCTATTTTATTAATGTTATTAATTTAGTTGCTAAAATTCTGCCTAACAAGAGCTACTTTTTTATTGTTGTTTATTTAAATTTATTTGAACATCTCCGTTTATTGTGAACGCACTAAATATTTGTCTCATTTCAATCGGCTCCACTGTGGTGATATTTAACGCGTTTCTCTTTAGTTGGGACTCAGCACTGTCAGCAGTGTTTTCTGTTGCAGCAAGAATGTCGCTCCAGTGCTTTTTTTGTTTTAAGTTTGGCCTCCAGTAGCTCTGTAGTACACTTTCACACTTATGTCCACTCACAGACATAATTTCCCTCGATTCGAGACCAGCATCGGACAATCTCTGCACCATGGTGCTGCTAAGGCAGTGATTTGTGTAAACCTTGGAGGTGCCTGCTGCTTTATAAATTCTCTGCAACATTGTTGCGAGGTAGTTCACACCCATAGGCTCTCTTGTGTACCTGCAACAGTCAAAAACGAGAAAAAAACTTTAACACAAGATTTAACACAAATTATAAATAGCTAATATGATTTATGTGCCGCTGCGTGATCTACATACAAAACACATTTAGAGAGGTTTTGCTTTTTGGGGTGAAGGTAAAAAGCAGGGGGGTTAGATGGCAGAAGAGAAACGTACTTCTCTAGAGAGGCAACGGGACAAAGCGGGTTCCCAGTTTGTTGGAACATGAAGCCACGCCTGCTCTCCTGATTTCTGTCATGTGGGTCCTTATGGTTTTTTGTGTCTTCATTGAAGCTCATTGTGACATACTTTAGACCATTTCCGTTTGTTAAAATGCGGAATGAGTCTGGAATGAGTTCTCAGTTCCCCTCTTTTGTCCGAAGTGTAACTGCACGTCAAACCAGACTTTGTTTACGAGTCCTTCAGGTGTGTTAGGATTAAGTGCATCGGACAGTTTTATGGTGCTGAAATCTTTAGTAGAAATCGGTGTGTGATGCTCCGTTTTATCACAACCCTCTCTTCTCATTGTCTTTACGACTCCAACGAAAACATTATTGGATGAGGTGAATTCGCTGTCTCTCATGAGACACCAGGACAAACTCAAAGGTGGATCATTTAGGAATCTGTTCAGACCCGCACGTAACGCTATATAGCTACTGATCCCATATTTTTCGCCTTTGGAGCTTCTGACAGTTCCGTAGAAGTCACGGAGAAGTGCGTTGAGTTCCGTCTTGGTGATTTGTTTAAAATCAATGCTGCATCCATTTGGGCCTCGAGTCAGTTCACTAGTGTAAAAGCGTAGAGCTTCTGTTGTTGTACGTCACACGCATCACCCACATGACCAGCGTCGGCCAATAGTGAGCCTACGTGTGACGTAGCTCTACGCTATTACACTAGTGAACTGACTAGAGGCCAACAGAGAAGGAAATGAATAGTTGAAATAAAGTCGTTATTTTTGTTTGTTTTTGCGCACAAAAAGTATTCTCGTCGTTTGATAAACTTAAGATTTTGCCACTGTTGTCACTTGGACTATTTTAACGATGTCTGTAATAACTTTTCGGGGCCTGCAAGTTCAATCCCTTAGAAGCCTATGGAGGAGTATGAAGGAGTGATCCAGCTCTCAGATTTCATCAAAAATATCTTAATTCGTGTTCCGAAGATGAACGAAGGTCTTACGGGGTTGCAACAACATGAGGGTGAGTAAATACCAACAGAATTTTCATTTTTGGGTGAACTATCCCTTTAATGTGGTCATAGAACTCACAAACATGTCACCGGCAACAATAGTGACCGGTGGGATAACCCATTGTATCTACATGCTAATACACATAGGCTAACTGTTCTACCTTACTTTCTGTTGCTACCTAACTTTCTACCTAATTTTACACACAGACACACACACAGAAACACACGCACACACACACACACACACACACACACACACACACACACACACAAAGACTAGCTAGCTAACTAATTCTACCTAACTTTCCACACACGCACGCACACGCAATTACAGGTAGGCACACACACGCACACCACACACCCCACACACACGCACACGCACACCACATACCCCACACACACGCACACCCCACATACACACACCCCACACAAACGCACACCACACACACGCCCCACACACACACACACCACACACCCCACACACACGCACACCACACACCCAACACGCGCGCGCACACACACACACACACACACGCACACCACACACCCCACATGCACGCACACACACCACACCCACGCACACCACATACCCCACACCCACGCACACCACACACCCCACACACACGCACACCACACACCCCACGCACACCACACACCCCACACACACGCACACCACACACACGCCCCACACACACACACACCCCACACACACGCACACCACACACCCAACACGCGCGCGCACACACACACACGCACACCACACACCCCACATGCACGCACACACACCACACCCACGCACACCACATACCCCACACCCACGCACACCACACACCCTACACACACGTACACCACACACCCCACACACACGCACAGCACACACCCCACACACACACACAAAAACTCAAACACATTGCACAGGTCAAATAGACCTATATTCAGTCTGTCCAATGGTTGATACAACACAGCATACCACCGGTCACAATTGTGACCGATCATAAAACACATTTTTTCACACACTTTTCCATGAAAATTTCAAAAAATCATGATTGATTGTTTCAAAGGGATACTAATGACACATGATTTGAATATTTTTGTGTCTGGGTTAATAAACGTGTTTCACTGCATCTTGCTTCCAGTCGTTCCTGACTAACGATCTGACTAGCTATGGAAGCAGCAGGAAGCTTCGCGAACAGTTTGGAGGAATTCATCAATCGCAGTATCGCCCGGAAGGATTCACAAGAGATAAATATCAACAGTACTGGAAGGGCGGTACAGGCTTTAGTGACGTAGGTGTCTGAGCTCACCCAACAACTACAATTTATGAGAGGTCCCGCTGCGCCGGCCACACTGCCCGTTCAACCCACACCCCCTGAGTCGCTTCCCCAGTCGGAACTACGCCTACCCATACCAGAGCCATACTCAGGTGTGCCGAGTTTCTGCAGAGCCTTTTTGACTCGATGCTCTATGTACTTTTCTCTACAACCCCGCACTTTTGTGAGTGAAGGAACCAAGGTGGCGTTCGTTCTCACCCTGCTGACTGGGAGAGCGGCATTATGGGGGACGGCGGTGTTCGTGAACGGGGGTGAACAGAGATGTGTTCGGCTTTCCCGGGAGGAGAAGGAGAGGCGGAGATCCCAGGGCCTCTGCCTATACTGCGGGGGCCGGGCCATTTCAGTAACACCTGTCCGGTAAAAGGGCCAAGCCCGATAGTAAATCTGAGGCTACTATCGGGTGGGATCTCTGCCGAGAAGACCTCATCACCATCATCCACGCTCGTCCCGGTAAGACTTAGATGGGCAACTGGCACCCACACCTGTCAAGCGTTACTGGACTCAGGAGTGGAGGGGAACTTCATTGATAATAAGCTCGTTCAGACACTCAACATTCCGGTTCAGTCACTTACTCACAAGATATCTGTTCACGCACTCAATGGGCAAGAACTTCCTGACATCTCTCACACCACTGATCGTATCACACTTATCACCTCTGGCAATCATACGGAAGACATACCATTTCTCATCATGGACTCACCTTTAGCTCCCATAGTTCTTGGACACCCCTGGCTCACCAAACATAACCCCTGGGTGGATTGGCACCACCACTCCATTTCGGCGTAGAGTACTCAGTGTTAGAGTCTTGTCTTGTCTCTGTTTGTCCGTCTGTACCTGTTTCTGTGTTTCAGGAGGAGGCAGGGGATTTATCTAACGTGCCCGTCGAGTACCATGACCTGAAGGAAGTGTTCAGTAAGTCCCGCGCTGCTTCTCTTCCTCCACACCGTCCCTACGACTGTGCCATAGACTTAGTGCCAGGTAAGTCTCCGCCCAAGGGCAAGCTATACTCGCTCTCTGTTCCAGAGAGGGAGGCAATGGAGAAATACATTTCTGATTCTCTAGCATCAGGGTTCATCCAGCCTTCCTCTTCTCCAGCGGGGGCGGGGTTCTTCTTTGTGGGTAAGAAGGATGGTTCCCTAAGACCTTGTATTGACTACCGGGAACTGAACAACATCACGGTAAATAATACTTATCCTTTGCTGTTGATGTCTTCGGCTTTCGAGAGGTTGCAGGGAGCATCAGTCTTCACTAAGTTGGACTTACGCAATGCTTATCATTTGGTTCGCATCAGGAAGGGGGATGAATGGAAGACTTCTTTTAACACCCCCAGGGGGCACTTTGGATACTTGGTCATGCCGTTCGGGCTGTCCAACTCCCCAGCGGTCTTCCAGGCACTCGTCAACGACGTGCTGCGAGATATGGTTGATCAATTCATATATGTTTACCTGGATGACATATTGATTTTTTCATCTTCTCTCCAGGAACATGTGCAGCACGTCTGACGAGTACTTCAGAGGTTGCTAGAGAATGGGCTTTTTGTCAAGGCAGAGAAATGCGATTTTCATGCACAGTCTGTTTCTTTTCTAGGATACAACGTCTCTTCTGAGGGAGTGCGTATGGATCCTGACAAGGTTAAGGCTGTGGTAGATTGGCCAAGTCCAGATTCCCGTAAGGCCCTACAGAGGTTTCTGGGATTCGCCAATTTCTATCGACGTTTTATTCGTAATTTCAGCCAACTAGCCGCTCCTCTGACTGCCTTGACCTCCCCCAGAACTACATTCAGGTGGTCTGATACAGCTGAGACTGTATTTTCCAAAATCAAGAGTCCCTTTGTTTCGGCTCCTATTCTTGTGGCCCCTGTCACGTCAGTTCGTGGTGGAGGTTGACGCGACAGAGGTGGGGGTAGGCGCAGTTCTTTCCCAACGCACTTCCACAGACGACAGGGTACATCCGTGCGCGTTTTTTTCTCATCGATTATCCCCTGCCGAACGTAACTATGACATTGGTAACCGTGAGTTGTTGGCAGTCAAGTTAGCGTTGGAGGAATGGCGTCATTGGTTGGAAGGGTCGGGGGTACCTTTTATCGTCTGGACCGATCATAAGAACTTAGAATACATCAGAACCGCCAAAAGACACAACTCCAGGCAGGCTCGGTGGGCACTTTTTTTCGGTCATTTTGATTTTTCTCTTTCGTACCGCCCGGGTTCTAAAAACATCAAACCCGATTCTTTGTCGCGCATTTTTGATCGTTCTGAACGCCCATCCACTCCCGAGAGCATTTTACCTGAGAACCTAGTTATCTCCACTCTCACATGGGAGGTCGAATCGAAGGTCAAGACGGCCTTGGAAGGGGTAACGCCTCCGCCCGGGGGTCCACCGAAACCGATTATTTGTGCCGGAGGAGTTACGGTCTGACGTTATTCAGTGGGGGTATTGTTATATATATATAAGTTTATTGAATAGGATAAACCCCTTGAGATGAACCATCTCGTTTTCGAGGGGGTCCTAATATACAATACAATACAATACAGAACAAGGGACAAATCAAATACATTTCAATAATAAGACATAAACAATACCACAACACACTGCCACAAAGATGACAATAACATAAAAAGATTTATTAGGTAAATACAACCACTAGTTAGACACACAGAGGCTGTGATCAAATACTTGCCAGCCAAAAACAAAGAATAAAGTGACTTGTAAATTATACATAAGTATAGTATCATCTGAAACATGAACAATTTAGTTAAAAATAAGAAGACAAACTATTTTTAAATATGTGAAATGATGTTAAAGATCGTATGTTTGAAGGCAAGTTATTCCAGTCTGAAGGAGCCTTAAACATAAATGATCTCTGTCCTATTGCTTTTTTACTATAGGCGTGAAAAAGAAGTATTGTGTAGAATGCCTCAGGTTATGTATTGAAGAATACGGTACCAGAAGCTGTTGTAAATTTTGAGGATAGTTAAAATGTACACATTTAAATACGAGTTGCAGCCAATGTATGTGTCTTCTTATATTGAGTGAGGGCCATTTAAGTGAATTATACATTACACAATGATGAGAACATCCCAGAGAAAATCTACAGAGATTATTGTATGCTGTATTAAGGGGTAGAAGGCTAGTTTTAGATGCATTTTGATAAACAACATCGGCATAGTCAAAAAATGGCAATATCAGTTGTGTGGCAAGTATTTTTTTCGGACACTAAGTGTAAAACAATTTCTGGATCGAAATAAAACACAGGTTGCAAAATTAATTTTGTGAAGAAGGTGGTCAATGTGAGATTTGAATGTAAGTTCAGAATCAAGCCATAAACCCAAGTATTTAACTTTATCAACCTCATTCAGAGAAGGGCCGTCATTACATGTTATAATTAGATTATTAGTTTTTGTTTTAAGAGTCTTTCTTGTACCGAAGACCATAGTGTAAGATTTAGTTTTATTGAGCAGCAGTTTATTAGATAACAGCCATTTCTGTAAGGTACTAAAATCTAATTGAAGAGCAGTTTGGATTTGCAATAAATGTGATATGAGAAGCTAATTTAATATATCTGGATTCAATCGCATCAAGTCCTGCACCACTGCTCGAACTTAGTTGTTTGATAGCATTTAACACATTAGTAGGTGTTATTTTCGTAAAGGAAAAGGTACTGAGACAAGGCGAAGAAATGTTCTTAAAAGTTTCAGTGTAAGAAACATTCAGTATTGGGTCAGAGCAGACAGAGGAAAAATGCTGACAGAATACTTGGGCAATAGATAGAGAGTCGGAGATTATTATATTGCCATCTCTTAATTGATTAATGGGCCTTTTGTCCAAAGTGTTTATTATGGCTTTTAAACTGTTCCAGAATTGTTTAGGATTTTTTAAATTATTAGAGAGACATTCTTTATAATAATTAGATTTTGCATTGCGGGTCATTGTCTTAGAGATATTTCTTAGTTGCCTGTATGATTCCCAATCATCATTTTCCTTTGTCTGACGATATATAGCCCAAGCCTTGTCCCTCTGCTTAAAGAGACTTATAAGTTCTGTATTTATCCATGGCAGGTGTCTTCCCTTCACCTTTGATATTTTCCATGGAGCGTGTCTTTCGATTACTTGAGTAAACTCGGAATGTAAAAAATCCCAGGCATGCTGAACATTGGGTATTAATTGGTACCTATCCCAATTAATATTAATCACATCATTAATAAATATATCTATGTTCATTTTTTTAATTTGTCTAATGTTTATTAATTTTGGTGGAGCTTTCGGGACTCTATTCTTCCATATACAATAAATAGCTGAGTGGTCACTGAGTAAATCTGTCAGGGTGAGAGACAAGTATCCAATCAAGTAAAGACTGACATGTTGAGGTAATTCGAGTAGGTTCCATTATAAGTTGTGCTAGGTTTAGATTTCCAAAATTATTTTTATCCTTAATAGAAGACTTATCTAACCAATTTTTGTTGAAATCACCTAAAATAATCATTTCATTTTTACAAGGGATCGAGTCAATGGTGGAGGTTAAACAGTCAGAGGACTCTACAGGGACAGAAGGAGGTCTATACACGTTTCCAATAGTTATATATTTATTCTGATGAAAAGTTATTTTCACAAACAGGCATTCAAAATGTTTTGGTTTAACTAAGGGTGTAATTAGCTCAGACACTAAGTTAGAGGAGACGTATGTAGCCACACCGCCACCCATTGAGCCTCTATCAGATCTATATAGTGTATAATTTTCAATTTTAATTTCGTTGTCAGAAATTTTACTGTTAAGCCATGTTTCAGAAAGTGTTATAATATTTGGATTATGAGATATATTATATTTGGTGCATTGTTCCAATGTGGCATGCCAATCGTACCAATTTTTTGGACAAGCAACGATTCTAGTGGCCATTAATGGCTCGTGACATCCGCTGTTTTGTTTTGGCTTGCTCGGTTTGTGCCACTGGTAAGAGTTCCAACCGACCCCCAGCTGGGTTACTCCAACCGCTGTCAGTCCCTTCGAGACCCTGGTCCCACATTGCGCTAGATTTTATCACCGCCCTCCCAGGCCAAGACGGTCGTTTTGACCGTAGTGGACCAGTTCTCGAAGGCGGCTCACTTTATCCCCTTGCCTAAATTACCCTCTGCTAAGGAGACAGCGGTGACTTTCGTAGACCACGTGTTTCGTTTACATGGCCTCCCGACAGAGGTGGTTTCCGACAGGGGGCCCCAGTTTGTGTCCAAATTTGGCGAGAATTTTGTAGATTACTGGGGGCGACTGTCAGTCTATCTTCTGGTTTTCATCCCCAGAGCAATGGTCAAACCGAGAGAGCCAACCAAGATTTGGAGAGAATGTTGCGATGTTTGGTCTCCAAGAATCCTTTCTCCTGGAGTCAGCAACGTTCAGTGGTGGAGTACGCTCACAATTCATTACCAGTGTCATCCACGGGCCTATCTCCGTTTGAGGGTAGCTTAGGTTACCAGCCACCATTTTTTCCGAGTCTGGAATCCGAAGTCGCGGTCCCCTCCGCCCACGCCTTCGTCCAGAGGTGCCACTGCACATGGACCAGAGGCCGTGAGACTCTGCTCCAAGTGGGGGCACGCACCAAAGGCTACGGCCGATCACCACCAGTCGAAACCTCCCGTATACGTCGTCGGTCAAAAAGTGTGGCTTTCTACCAAGAACATTCCATTGCACGCCATCTTTAATAAACTAGCTCCTAAATTTATTGACCCGTTTGCCGTCACCAAGATCATTAGTCCGGTGACGGTCCAACTCAAACTCCCTCCTGCGTACAGGAGAATTCATCCCGCTTTTCATTTGTCTAAAGTGTTTTCTTCTCACATTAATCTGCCAGTCCGGGTTCCCCCTCTGCCGCGTCTCATAGATGGGGAGCCTACTTATTCGGTTAACCGTATTCTGGACTCGAGACGGAGGGGACGAGGATTTCAGTACCTGGTGGGCTGGGAAGTTTACGGTCCGGAGGAGAGAAGTTGGGTGCCTGCTAGGGACATCCTGGATCACTCTCTTATTGATGATTACAATCGACAGGTAAGGGAGTCTGGGAACGCCAGGCGGCGTTCCTAGAGAGGGGGGTACTGTCACGGTTTATAAATTCTCTGCTTTCTTCTTGTCTCGTGTTTATTTGTGTGTATGTGCAGCGTGTGTGTGTCTATGGGCGTGTCCTCCGATTACTGCTGATCAGCAGCACCAGCTGCATTCACCTTCCTCTGGCTATATATTCTCTGTGACTGGTATCTCTTGTTGTCAGATCGTTTGGTATGTTCCTGTGTTGGTCCCTGTCTCTCGTCGTGGTCTTCTTCGTGGTCTTCGTTCCCTGGATGTACCACCTTGTCTGCACTGCCGATTCTACTCACCTCATCCCCGGGTACTGGACTATCACCACTGAACATTCACCATCCGGTTACCTGTCGAGGTCCCTGCGTCACTCGTCCTGTTTCATCCATCTCTGTGTCTTGTGTCTGACCAGTGCTCTGTTTATTATTTAATAAATGTGTTTCACTGCATCTTGCTTCCAGTCGTTCCTGACACTTTGTCATTCGTATGTTTACAAGCAACTGAAAAAAGCACAAATGTAAGGGCATGTCAAAACATCTCAAGGACCCCAAAAACACCTTAGACCCCAGAGGGTTAAAAAATAGGAAGCAAATATATAGCAGACAATGTAATAAGGCGCCGGCATGATCACTTGCATTGCATTTAAACTGGAGGGCACCGAAACTCAGCTTGTGTCTGAGAAATATAGGCTATCTATTATAGAAAGCTTGAAATGTCTACTTTTAAACAAAACTATTAAAAACGAAAAGAAATAGGCTACTCTCTGATTATGTAATCCATATGAAACGTGCATTTCTCTCTGGTGTTCATGGTGAGTCCGCATCGTCAACGCATTGCAGCGACACAGAAAACACCAGTTTATTAATAAACAATTAAATGTCTCCTTGCTATTTTTGACACATTCATCATTACTTTTGCCGGTTGTTTGTGGCAAGCTTTATGCGTGCGGTCGTACGCTTGAGTGCGGCTGTATTACGTAAATGGTCATTATCCTGTATATAGCCTATTTAAGTAATTAAATTAATATAAAGGGGCTATTTGTCCACTAATGGCTTAAATGAACAACTAGCTACTAGTCGACTAGAAGAAAACTCTGAGACAGTCTTTATTCCACATTTTTTAACCAGCAGGCCATTCTGGGTATAGACAGTAAAATAAATGGACACAGCGATCCCCTTGATTTCAACCATAAACAGTAAAAGAAATGGACACAGCGACCCCATTGATTTCAACGGAGAAAACTGAACCCCGATTATTGCACTTCCTGCCTGATGGCTGAGCGACTGCGCAGGCTCAAACTGAGCTTGATGACAGTCTGACAGTTGTAAATCTTCTAGTAGCTGTGCCAAGACAAATCTGAATCACCTAATTCTTCAAACACGTTGTTGAAATATTTTGTCCTGGTGCTTTTATGGACTGTCTATCTATGGGCTTCTCCCTTTACTTTATGCCTCTATGTCCCCACGATTGTCTCATAGACAGTAAAAGATTGCCTGCGAGCTTCTCCTGCTGTCTATACGGTAATTTCTCTAAAGTGCGACAGAGAGTCGCGTGGTTATGACGCAATCGTTAGTCTATTTTTTACAAAAACGGCTTCTACGGGGCCATAATGTAAGATACAATGTAATGGAGCCTTTTATACATTGTCGTGTTTCTTTAGAAATAAATGATGGACAAATTAAGTCTTTGGACGCCTCAGATGTAAAGTTATTCGCTGTCAAAGTGACGCCAAAATGAATGGGAGTCAATGGAATGCTAACAGCAGTTGATGGTCTGCTACAATGACGGCCCCCATGAAGCTTCAGTTTCCGGCTGATGGATTACCCCGTTGCATTTGACGGAAGCACTTCCTGAGTAGGCTAGTCTTTTATCAACAAAATATTAAAATAGTCATTAGTTTATAAACTATAAATATCTTATACACTGCCCATAATTTTAATCCCATATCAAACACAGTATGTTATGTCTATTTTAATTTATTATTTTTTATTTCACGTTTTTAAGTACAATATTATGTTAGTCCACAGTCCCTCACTACAGGGTGCTGATGCTATGATAAGGGGGGCTGCAGCCCCCGCAGCAACCCCCATCCCAGGCTACTGCTGTAGTCTGTTTGTTTATTACTGCTGCGAGTTAGATGGGGTAGAAGGAACTCGAGGCCAGTTGTCGACTGTAGACGCAGAGCTAGAGTATAAAGTATCAAGTGTCGACTGGAGACGCCCCAGGTAAATTTATTTATTAAGTGTCGACTGTAGACGCTTGGGTGTTGATTGGATACGCCCCAGGTAATTAGGTTTAGGGAAAAATATACCACAACGTGTTGGCCGGCACTCTGTCCTTCTACAGCGTCTCTGCCACTCACACACTCAACACCACATTCACTGAACCCCTGGAATTGGGGGACAGGGGGTTCAGCGAAAAAATTGGCAGCTGGCAGCAGGAAGTAGCTGCCACTGGCAGCTGACAGTACCTGCCAATAAAACCGGACGTCAGCTGCCGGTAATAATCGGAAGTCGGAGGTGTATGCCGCTTTTAGCCAGGCAAATAAATTATTATATCATTATAATTATATATAAAATACTTCTATTAGTACGAAGATCATAGACATAATAAAACAAACAAAAAGCTACACTTGACATTATGAATTTGTATATGTATAAATGTAACTTATGAATGAGTATACATGCTTGTTAAATAATGAAAGATATCCACCTTTTTCCTGGTTAGCGAATTTACCCATGATTCATTAACAAGAATGGTCTACCAATGGTTTAACAAGATTTACCATGTTTCTTGTGTTAGGGGATAACAGCTTAAAGACCCAGGACCAGATATGATGAAAGAAGACCAAGAGTCATGAGGTTCAATCAAATAAGTAAAAATTTACTGAAGAATAGTTTGCAGTTTCATCGAGGAGGTTGCAGGCCAGAGACTCTACCGTACACAAAATCTCACACCAGTTATACCATTTCTAAGAGCATGAATGACATCAGTAACTACATACATGTTGGCTACTTCTGATTGGCTAAGAAAACAAAGTCTAAACAATTCTACACTTATGGATAGATAGGAGGGTAAGTCGACATTAATCAAGATAATTGTCATCCGAGTCGACCGGAGGTCGTAGAAATGCGTCTCGGGGTCTGTTGTTGCATATCACAAGACCTGCACAGAGCATTCAACACACAAAAAAGCACAAGGGAATCACAGTTCCTCCAAAGCTATGCTCCAAAGTTGTAGAGGGCCTGAGCACAGACTACCAAAACATACTGAAACATCCCCCCCTCAGAAAGTAGTACAGATAATGTTCACTTTATTCATTAAAGACATACACATAAAAGTACAGTTCTGTGAATCAATCATTAGTGATGTAGTACTCGAGTCCGAGACCGATTTCTGCTGTCTCGGACTTGTTCCATCAAAGACTCGGTCTTGACTCGGACTTGGCATAGGCGGTCTCGTCCCCATCACTTTCCCGGTGAGAGGGTTCAACACCCGCACTTTTTCTGCAGTTTTGCACAAACGCCTTACTACAGTCGCTCTCGTTCAGTCGTTTCTCTGGCCGCTCTGTGTCTACGCTCGCGGGGTCTCCTCTCCTCATTCCACTCAAAAATGACACCGGCTTTGAGTGTGACCTGCTGATGATTGGCTGTTCTGCCTTAAGTCCCGCCTCTCTTGGTGTGTTAGATTTATCGGTCAGCTC
The DNA here is from genome assembly GCF_051911475.1 of Siphateles boraxobius. Lineage (NCBI taxonomy): Eukaryota > Metazoa > Chordata > Actinopteri > Cypriniformes > Leuciscidae > Siphateles > Siphateles boraxobius. Next base: position 9,465,010 of record NW_027509186.1, on the reverse strand, counting down.
GTGCTGAGGAGGCGGGAACTTATGGTTATTTACATCTCCCTTTTCCAGGTACTTTGAATGAGTGTTTATGCTTTCGAGGTTTTTAAATAAGCTTGATATGTGTTTAGGAAGATGTTATGTTTATGTTTTGTTGACATGTCGGTGTACGTCATGTCGGGTCCAGGCGAAGGTCCTTAATTCGTCAGATCTGGAAACGGCCTGGATCCGGCAGGCTGCGGGAAAACCTCGGGATAAACAAAGACACTAAAATTAGCATAGATGCCATTCTTCTTATGATGTAACGAGTACATCAGGATTTAAGGGAGGTTTTCCCAGTTCCGGCTGACCTAATCTATGCAGCCTAATATTGAATTATAGAAGTCTATAGAGTGTTATGTGAATGCTAGGTCAAAGAGATGTGTTTTTAGTCTAGCTTTGAACTGACAGACTGTGTCTGCTTCCTGGACAATGTTAGGAAGATTGTTCCAAAGTTTTGGTGCTAAATAGGAAAAGGATCTACCGCCAGCAGTCGATTTAGATATTCTAGGTATTATCAACTGGCCAGAACTTTGAGATCGCAATAGACGTGAAGGACTATAATCCGTTAAGAGCTCGCTCAAGTACTGGGGAGCTAAACCATTTAGTGCTTTGTAAGTAATCAGCAATATTTTAAAATTGATACGATGTTTAATAGGGAGCCAATGCAGTGTTGACAGAACCGGGCTAATATGGTCATACTTCCTGGTTCTGGTACGAACTCTAGCGGCTGCGTTTTGGACCAGCTGTAGTTTATTAAGCGTGCAGGGAAAGCATTAGTAGAGCATTACAATAATCTAGCCTTGATGACATGAACGCATGAACTAATTGTTCCGCATTTGTCATTGAGAGCAGACTCTGTCTACGAAGCAAAGCGAAGTAGCAGAGTTTGGTATTACCAGGCTATGAGCCTAGTCCCAGACTGCAATGCATGTTTGAGCTGTCTTAACTGAAAGCAACTTGCTTTGACATCTCTCAGGCCCTGTTTACACCTGGTATTAAGATGTGTTTTGGTCGATCGGATCACAAGTGGACGAGGGAGACACATACCCGTTTACACCTGGTGTTTTAATCCGTCTCTTTTGTCCACTTTACTCCTGATTTCTTCGAGGGGAGGGTCTATGGGCGGGTAAATTAATGTTTTTTTCAGATTTTTCAATCTAATGGACAAAATAAGATCACGCAATTTACATATGAACGCAACTGGAGAAAACCGAACATACAGAGAGCATCAGCTTTAGTTTCTGCTCTGACATTCACAAGACCAGCCGAACGCTGTGAGTGTGTGTTAGACATCAGGAATGGAGAGAGAACATTGTGTTTGGTACGTTTATCATCTTCAAACCAAACTTGGGTCTTCAGTCGACAGAGTTTAAATCCCGTCTGGCTAGCGCTCTTCCCATAATGTTCACGCATTAGATCAGTAAGAGGAGAGAAGACGGTCTTTTGTGGCTGTTTGAACACATGAGCGTTTACACTACGAAAGCAATCTGACTACATCCAGAAGTGGACAAGCTCAAAACGTTTTAGACCCTGTTCACACCTGTATTTAGCGTCATCCACTTGTGATCCGATTGACCAAAATATCTCTTAATACCAGGTGTAAACAGGGCCTAAAGCACATTTATAAAAGCTACTTAAATGTCCTAATTGAAGAACTAAGGCATAATCCTGGCTTAATCTAAGCCCTTAATCAAGGCTTAATCAAGGCCTATGTGTGGGTTCTGGGTGATTGCTTACTAGCCCAAGTTTAAAGTGCCCACTCCCAATGTCTGAATATAGCTGTGGCAAATTCAAATTCACTCAAACCGCATAATTTGCCGTGATGCTTGACGCGTCTTAGCAAGCATGGATATGTATTTGATTTAATAATCATATTAAATTCTAATCACGAATTATTCATGTGTCTCTTTTCAGGAACTGCATGTGTCATATATCAACAGGTAAAGGCAGCTGTGCCTCAGAAGAAAGACTAATGTCAGCTCCTGCCCTGACGTTATGAGCATTTCACACAATATACTTATTCTTTCATTTGGAAGGTAAACAGGACCAAAGTGATTAAAATAAAACAAACTGTGCCTGTCAAAACTGGACAAATCTTGATTGTTTTACTTTACTCAATGACAATTTAAATGCCCCCAAATTAAAATTATTTTAGGACTACTATTACGATATTTTTGCCTTGCATTGCACATTTTCTTTATGTAAAATGTCATTATTATCTTTTATCTTTTGATTTTGGGGTGTAATGTTACCGACTTTAGATATTTCTAAGCTGGTTTTCATGCGATTCATCATCTTTTAATTCTAGTTATTGATGAGGTTTGTCTTCTGATTTAATGCCTGTGATTAATATTCTTCTCTTAAAGAATGTGATGAAGAAAACAAACAAAGTGTTTTTCCTTCTGAAAGTGTATGTAGGTTAGCATTAACTGATGCAGGATGTTTGTGACTCACAATGCAGCGTTTAGAATCATGTTTTCGATACGGCATGTTTCTTGGATGTCTTCATTGTTTCCTAGGAGACAAACAGTTATGTGCATTTCCTTTTTGTTCTTCAAAACAATGTGTTTTCAAGGCATATAAAATAGTTTTCAAATGCCTGTACATCAAAGAACTGTTTTCCCCTCTGGAAGTTCAAATTTACAGGAACTGATCATTTGAGCTCAGCATTGGTGGTCTATACACGTGAGCTCATGTGGAAATTTATCACATGCATTACGAACAATGTGCTCTTTGTGTCCCATACAAAATCTCTCAGTTCATTGCAGAGATTGAAACAGATGTAGCAAAAATAATTGCATGCTAATTATAAAACTATAAAGTACAGATCATTAATTCTGCAAGCCATCTATAAGGAGCAGTAGAAGTTCAAGCTTTCCCTTGATCAATAGAACTATTATGCATTTCTCTCGAACAATGAGAGTAATGAGCTAATGATCAAATTAAAAACAGTCCTGATCTCAGCTGAAACAACTAATAGACTCGATGATCACAAATCAAACTCTACCCTGACTCCCAGTTGGCACACATGAGTTTTAAACGTCTAAATGTTTATTCTTCAGATGGGTAACAGACCTGTTCATTTATGGCTTGATAATGAGATCAGGGGTGTAGTTTTGATTCATAAGATGTGTTGGACATCTCCATTCCCTCTGTGTGTTACCCGATTTGACCACTAGGGGCTACATATTAAAATATATGGAAATGCATGTTTGTAAAACTGTTCTATAGGCTCAAATGAATCCCATCATAAGTACAGTTTACCATTTTATTTTGTTGTTTAACCGTTTTTACAGCTTTTCTGATATTGCTGGGCACAATTGCTTTAATTAAATCGTTGATATCAGTGTTTTGGACACGGTAGATTGAATTTACCTGATCTAGCTGGTTACTAGCTGGTCCAGAACACAGCTACTGACACATGTTCCAAAACACAGCTACTATAAGCGTGATTTTCCAGCAGGGTTTTAATATCATACAGAGAGAAAAAAAAGTCATACTTAAGTAACACAACAAAGGTTTGATTGCAACTGCAAGACGAGTCAAAATCTTGAACAACTAGCAAAAAAGTAGTTGTGTTGGCGGGAAGATGATGTTACCAAAGCAACCACTCAAGCCAGCCGTTAGGACCGTTGAACGATAGGCCTACCTCAGAAACAGTAGGCTATCGATATTGTCATTATGATTACGATATTTTATGTTTAGCGTACATATTGCACGAAATTGTATGTAAAAACCCTTCTCAATGTTTTACTATAGTTGTCGGCTGAGAGCACCATAAATCTTTTTTTTTTGTGGCGCGGGATCTCCTCAGATTGTAGGCCTACAGAAAATGACCGAGGTATATTTATTTAAATATGTTTGTCCTTCTGAAAACCACATTCTAATTACATTAATAGTTATTTATAATTGCTTAACTTTGCAATTGAGTTAAAAACAAAGGCTATACAATCCTGAATAGGCTATCAAAATAAATGAATAGTATATTAAAAATGTTCGATAACTTTTTAATCTCGTCCGAGGTAATGTAGTCTGTGCCATAATAATTCCTGCTGAAACCAAAAACAAAGATAAGTGGCATGCTACAGGAATGCCGAAAACATGCGCGACTTTCCAAAAGCGCATCCCAACACATGCATCCACACGGTGACGTCAGAGCTCCGGGTTCGGGATCAGCCCCCTGTTATGAAGCAAATTCTAGTCTGAGATCCTGTGCATTTGAAAACAGCCTTCACGAGCTGTGGGTGATCAGATCCTCCTCTTCATTTTCATCTCCATCACTACACCATCACGGAAAATCTCTTGCCTTTCTGAAAAGACCTTTAAATCCATTTGCATCCGGGCGACATTTCCACTTTCATTCAACAGTTTTGTGATAGCCTATATTGAGAGATTTTGGAAACATTTTTGGGAGTTTGGTAAGTGCTCATGTGGAGTTTCTTCTTTTATTGATGAACCTATTTAATTATATATGGAAGAAGGTGTTATTGATTAATTTTGAGACGTATGAGATAAATGTAATATGAAATGATGAATGAGTGCACACTGACCCATTTTCAGCTGCTCTGATCACTTTTTCCATGGACGTTTGTATGGTGATTTCATTTTTTCCACCACCCTGTTATTGTGCTCTTTTAAAGTTGGGATGATACTTATTTATTTTCTTTAGTTGAGGAATCTAAATCTAAAACTTGTAAGACTCAAAAGACCTGGGGCCTCATTTATAAAACTTTGCGTAGGATTTGCGTCAGAAGTGGCGTACGGATGAAACATAGGACGTGCGTATAAAAATATTTGGATTTATAAAACCGTCCGCACGCACATCCTACGCATTTTCCCCTTAATAAATCACAATCAATTCTAAATGTATGGCAGCTTTTGCGGCTTCATGTCACGCCCATGGTTGCCCATAAATAGTCCGTGAAACGCCCACAAGTTACTATTCATCGATTGCGAAATCATGGCAAACACAGAGAGGAAAACCAAGAAACGTAGCTTCACTCAATGTGAAGAAGAAATTATCGTTGACGAGGTGGAAAAGAGGAGTAAAATGTTGTTTGGAGGCCACAGTGTGGGCATTACGCCATGTGCGTCATTACGCATTGTGATGGCATCATGGCATTTTATTACAATCCATTTGATTGCATCTGACAAGCTCCAGATGTGTTATGAGGATGAATTGCACAACTCTTTTCCACCTCTTCAACGATAATTTCTTCTTCAGATTAAGTGAAGTTACGTTTCTTGGTTTTCCTCTCTGGGTTTGCCATGGTTTCGCAATCGATGAATAGTAACTTGTGGGCGTTTCACGGACTATTTATGTGCAACCATGGGCGTGACATGAAGCCGCAAAAGCTGCGCTACATTTGGAATTGATTGTGTTTTATTAAGGGATAAATGCGTAGGATGTGCGTGCGCACGGTTTTATAAATCCGAATATGGTACATGTTACATCCGTACGCCACTTCTGACGCAAATCCTACGCAAAGTTTTATAAATGAGGCCCCTGAACTTCATTTATTGGGACATTTTTATGTTTATTTACCTAATTCACATGTAATTTGCTTAGAGAATAGAGGTAGAAGAGCTTAGATAAATATAATTAAAAGATTTAGAGTGAGCTTCAAACATGTTTTGTCCATAAGAGGTTTCTAAGACTTTTAAAGAGCCTTATGTTTATTTTTTTTCATTCAACTTTACTTAAATTCTTACACTATTACAACACCAAACACAAGACACCGTGCCTGCATGATAAGTTTTGACTCACACTTTGCATGCCCATTCACCTATTCAATTAAAAAGGCTGTCATTTTTTTAATTAAATGTTGCATTTGACCAAGTGTATTTTTTCAAGTTTTGTTTTTCATTAATTGAAATACCCTTTTGCCCTAATTGATTTCAGTAAGTCTTGCCATGTGATGATGCATTTTCAAAAGTGCAAATGTAGTCTTAATTAAAATGAGGCCATGTATAATATAAAAGGACTGGAAAAAATGTTGTTTGGAATAGTTTTAGATTGAGTAATCATGCCACACTGCTTGAAATGTCAGGGCAAATACTAATTGCTGAGTGATATTAATGAACAACTTGAACTCAATGTGCAAATATTTTGTGAGCTGCCTGTTCTTGCGTTGGTAATTATTTATAGCAACATGCAATATGTGTAACACAGACATCAAGCACATTGCCAAAGTTTAGAGACAGCAGCATCAATATATGGATGTGAAATCTGAATTTGTCCAGGCACAACAGGGGGCGCAGGAACCCTGCAGAAAAGTTTTTCCACCCCTGATGTGCAGGATCCAAAATCAGGCAAATTTCCAGACAATTGCATATAGTCTATGAACTCACAGTTCAAAATAAAAATAAAAATAAAATAAAAATTTTACACTGATCACAAATGGCCTTCAAAAGTGAATATGCATGTGATAGTTGAAATTGCTCCATTTTCTAAACCTCGTTGAACGGATGAATCAGTGGGGTTTGCAGTGACTTACAACATATTCAGTTTATAATCGTTTTACAGTTAAACAATGTTTTTCAAAAGCCCACAGTGAGTTATTTTAATAAGAGACTTTGTTTTATAAATATTTACCAAAAAGTTTTGGAGTATTAACCACAGAAATAATTTAGTTTCCCTCTGCTGACCAGAGAAACAGCTGGAATTTTGAATGGAGAAATAATTAAAATCAGATTTGAATGAGATCTCTTGCAGTGAGTTGTGCTGGAGTCCAGTGCATACTATCTTATTTTTTATTTCTGGGTTGATTTATGAGCAGCGAATGTGTGTGTAATATGGTTGATTTTTCAGATTGATTGATGTTCTGCTGATACCGGGGTGAAGATGTCGGTCAGGCGTTTGGCAGTGGCCGCTCTAATAACACTCGCAGTAGTGACATCAGCGAGAGCTCAAGGTAAAAAAGCCAACAAATCACCCTGTTAAATTAAAAATACTTTATTCCAACAGTTTAGATCATAGTCTTTTGTTTCTAAAACATATATATAAATAATAACTGTACAATAACTTTTGTCTCTGTTTAAGTGTGTTCAATATTTTTCAATTTACATTTAATCTAAAAAAAAAGAAGAACAAAAATAGAGAGGAAAAATAGTTTCCGTTAATGTAGATGTGCATTTCTAAGTGTTATGTCTCTTTTTAGACACTAGGTTGAGGAGTTTAACGCTCCTATACAATTTGTTTTAAACAATTTGTGGTTTTAATGCCATAGTTGAAATAGAAATGCATGACAGGACAGGATATTTCATTAGATCTAACTGTGTTTTTCAGCAACTTCTTCAAGAGTATCAACTGTAATATATTTCAATTGCAAATTATAGGATAAAACATGTAAGGCCAATCCAGCAAATGTTTAGTATTGAATATGACTTGGTTTTAAATATTTTCCATATGCAACTTAAGACCCATGATCATTTGCTGGATACCAGATACCTCAGCCAGACAGATTCACATTCAACTTTTATTTCTCTAGTAAAACACTTTTTCATTTATTTTAGTATTTACAGTCTATCTTTCAGTAACCGAGCACTTTGTAGGTTTGAACAGTCTTAGAGCTATTAAAACTGTGACTTAACCATATCAAATCATTGAATAAACGACAGGGTCTTAGTTTAAACATGTTCCACTGATATAAAATACAAACAAATACCTTAACCAACGTTATCACTTTCGTATATGAAATGGTTAGATGCTCAACATAGCAAAATACATTTTGTTAAAGTAACACTAGGTAACTTTTCAACCTTCATAATATATTTCCAAGTCTCTTGTGATGGTACATCGACTTACAATAGGTTGAATGACACGTCTGCCATAGCCTGACGGGGTCTGTAGCGTTTTTAATCGTACTTTTAAACTTCGGGTTTCGGGTAGTAACCGGCGAACAAAGAGAACTACAAAAATGCGACTGCTTTACGGCATATACGTCACTTCCACCACCACCGCCATTTCCTTAAAATCGGACGTGCGAGCCAAATGTTATAATCATGGCCGAAGCAGCACAGAAAAACAAGAAAGCAAAGGTTTTATCGGAGCAAAGCAAAAAGAGAAAAAGAGAAAGTGATCGCGTTAAAGGCAGAACGAGGATCAACATTGGGTGAGCTGAAGACTGCGGGCAAGTGGGCCGCGCGTTGAAAATACACGGTCAAGCCAGCCGCACATTATTTTAGTATGCGCGTCTAATTGTGTACTTACGGTATGGGTGCTGGAAGCGGTCAAAATTGTTTTTAAGACTCTATTTTCCGCTATTTTACATTTTATTAGGACACAAATAATACATTTTGCATGATTTTTTTTAAAAGCATGACTGTTTTATTATTATTGTGTATGAGTTACATTAATTATTACATAATATTCATGTTCATAGTTATGTCAATTAACATTAATAATTTTTACATATTTATTGTTAATTTTAATGTTTTTAGACACTATTTTCTGCTATTTTCCATCTCATTAGGACACAAATAATACAGTTTTATGATAAAAAAAAAACATTACTTTTTTTATTATTATTTTAATGTTTGTAGGCCTAAATGTGATTCATTAATTATTACACAATTTATTCATGTTCATATTAATGTTAATTATCATACATCATAATTTTTTTTACATTTTTATTGTTAATTTGAATGTTTATATATATATATATATATATATATATGTATGTATTATACATTATTGTACTTTATTTATTAACTTTAATGAAATGTAATATTAACGTTAATTATCATACATGTATATTGCATTTTTATTGTTGATTTTAATGTTTTTATATATAAAGTATACATTAATTATTATACATAATGTATTAATGTTTATTTATTTATTTTCTTACATTTTTTATGTTAATTTAAATGGCAAATATTTGGCAAATAAATACAACAGGCTTTTGGTGGCTTTTAATCTGTCAATTATAATTGAATTGCATTTATATAAGCTATAAACACCTTTATACAATCTATGAAATATACATTCATACCTGAAGTATGAAATATGATACTCAAAACACACACACACACACACACACACACACACACACACACACACACACACACACACACACACACACACACACACACACACACACACACACACGCACACACAAACACAAACACCCATTTACATTTTAGATAAAATGGGAGTTTTACTTCATTTTACTTCAACTTCTAGCACTTACATCATGTCCCATTTTCTCTTTCATTTGATTCCTGTTCAGAGTGACCCTGGCTATTACTGTAATTATTATCAAGTCATGTTACTGTATAGTTTTGGAGATAAGTAAAGGCAAACTCAACCCCATCCATCAAAGTGCATTATAGCACGTACACCATGTCCCATGTTCAAACACTCATAAAAAGTGTTCCTTCATAGGTTTGCTCATTCATTCATTTGATTCCTGTTCAGAGTGACTCTGACTATTACTGTAATTATTTTCAAGTCATTTTACTGTATAGTTTTAGAGAAAAGTAATGGCAAACACCCCAATCATCAAACTGCATTCTAGCACTTACACCATGTCTCATGTTCAAACACTCATAAAAAGTGTTCCTTCTTAGGTTTGCTCATTTTTTCATTGGACTCCTCTTTCAGAGTGACTCTGACTATTACTGTAATTATTTTCAGGTAATTTTACTGTATAGTTTTGGAGAAAAGTAAAGGCAAACTCACCTCAATCATCAAACTGCATTCTAGCTTTTACACCATGTCCCATTTTCAAAGACTCATAAAAAGTGTTCCTTTATAGGTTTGCTCATTCTTTCAATATATTCCTGTTCAGAGTGACCCTGACTATTACTGTATGTATTATCACGTCATTTTACTTTATAGTATTGGAGAAAAGTAAAGGCAAACACCCCAAACATCAAACTGCATTCTAGCACTTACACCATGTCCCATTTTCAAACACTCATAAAAAGTGTTCCTTCATAGGTTTCCTCATTCTCTCATTTGATTACTGTTCAGAGTGACCCTGGCTATTACTGTAATTATTTTAGAGTCACTTTAACTGTATAGTTTTGGAGAAAAGTAAAGGCAAACACCCCAATCATCGAACTGCATTGTAGCACTTACACCATGTCCCATGTTCAAACACTCATAAAAAGTGTTCCTTCATAGGTTTGCTCATGCATTCATTTGATTCCTGTTCAGGGGGACTCTGACTATTACTGTAATTATTTTCAGGTAATTTTACTGTATAGTTTTGGAGAAAAGTAAAGGCAAACTCACCTCAATCATCAAACTGCATTCTAGCTTTTACACCATGTCCCATGTTCAAATACTCATAATAAGTGTTCCTTTATAGGTTTGCTCATTTGTTCATTGGATTCCTGTTCAGAGTGACCCTGACTATTACTGTAATTATTTTCAAGTCATTTTACTGTATAGTGTTGGAGAAAAGTAAAGGCAAACACCCCAATCATCAAAGTGCATTCTAGCTTTTACACCATGTCACATGTTCAAACACTTATAAAAATTGTTCCTTCATAGGTTTGCTCATTTGTTCATTGGATTACTGTTCAGAGTGACCCTGACTATTACTGTAATTATTTTCAAGTAATTTTACTGTATAGTTTTCGAGAAAAGTAAAGGCAAACACCCCAAACACTTTCTAGCATTTACACCATGTCCCATTTTCAAACACTCATAAATTAATCAAATGTTAGAATGGGCAAACCTACGAAGGAACACTTTTTATGAGTGTTTGAAAATGGGACATGGTGTAAGTGATTGAATGCACTTTGATGTGTGGAGTGAGTTTGCCTTTTCTCCAAAACTATACAGTAATATAACATACTTGTATATATAAATTGTGTGTATGTGTGTATGTGTGTGTGTGTGTGTGTGTGTGTGTGTGTGTGTGTGCGTGCGTGTGTTTTAAATATCATTTGTGTTTAATTCATCAGGTATGCAAGCATATTTCATAGATCAGGTTTTTATTGTTCATTTATGCAATTCATGGATAATTGACAGATTAAAGCCACCAAAAGCCTGTTGTATCATATTTGTCATTTACATTAACATGCAAAATGTAAGTAAATAAATAAATAAACATTTATACATGATGTAAAATAATTAAATGTATACTTTATATATACACAAACATAAAAATCAACAATACAAATGTAAAATAAATGTATGATAATTAACATCAATATTACAGATTTCATTAGCATTAATAAATATATTACAATAATTAATGTATACTATATATAAACATTTAAATTAAAAATAAGTAAATAAACATTAATATATAATATATAATGAAAATAAATGTATGATAAATAACATTAATATTCAATTTCATTAGCATTAATAAATATATTATAATAATTAATGTATACTATATGTATATATATATATATATATATATATATATATATATATATATATATATATATATATAAACATTAAAAAATGTAAAAATATTAAGGATGTATGATAATTAAAATGAATATGAACATGCATAAATTATGTAATAATTAATTTTAATCATATTTATGCATACAAACATTAAAATAGTAAAAAAATTATATATTATTTGTGCCCTAATAAGATGGAAAATAGCAGAAAATAGAGTCTAAAAATCAAGTTTGACCTCTTTCAGCACCCATACCGTAAGTACACGATTAGACGCGCATACTAAAAAAAATGTGTGGCTGGCTTGACCGTGTATTTTCAACGCGCGGCCCACTTGACCGCACTAGCTGACTGAGGAGGATGGGTGCCCGACCGATGCGGACTTGGCTGTCATGCTTTTGGACTAGTAAGTATATTGCTTGCATACTATCTCTTTGTTTTTTTTTTGTCTGCCTGACTATGTTACGGAAGCTATCTTATCCTCCGTTTATCTTCATGAATCAAGTAATGATAGTAGAGTAGCAAATTATCAATCTGGTAGCTAGTAAACGATATTCTAGTTTTTGATGGTTAGCTATCGCTAGCATTCTCGTTCTGATTTGAACTTTGCAATCGATGAAATGCAAATAGCAAATGTTTGACCTAAAAAGTGTACTCTACTCAACATGTACAAAGAAAAAAATCAAATGAAAGCCTATGTCTAAACGGCGTGTACAAGTTTGGTAGGGGCTACATTCTTGCAAGTAAATATATAAGATTTACAAAATCATATTTTAGGATACCTAACATGTCTGTGATATTTGTTTATTTGTCTTGCCTCAAGCTATAATGCAAATCGATTTGTAAAATTTGCAGATTCATATATGGTAGCTTGATATTATAATATTGACGATATATGGTTATTATCTACAACTCAAAGATTGCATTGAAGTATCATATAGATTCAGTAAAACGGTAACCATTGACTAGGCTACTATAATGAGGCTGGCTTGTAAACGTGATCATCGCGATCATTTGTCGTTAGAAAAAAAATAAAACCCATGAAATTATATCCATATGACATGCTGAAATATATGCCACTGTACCTGGGATGAAGACATTTCACACGCGAGGCAAGCAGAACACCTGCATGTGACCTCCTCCTACAGTGTTCAGGGCTATCATGGTTGTCAACAAATGCACGTGCATGTAGGATGACAGAGTTTACGACACTAGTAGAAGACAATACTGTTTCCCAACTGTAGGGGGACCCCGAGAGCAAAAGTTACCTGGTGTTACTTTAAATGATCTTCGAAGTTTGGTTGCACCAAAACTGGTTTGGGTTGGATGGACCCAAAAAAGAAAGAGAAAATCTAGAATGGGTGATGAATCGGTGTGAGTAAGCGGTTGTGTTGGACACTTTTGGAGTCAGAAATGGAACCGATTGTGACATCTGGTCAGCCAGGTTGGTAAATCTTGATTTTGGCGAACCCTATCCCGGTCAAGCTTAAGCCCTTGTCAAAATTTGACCAGAGCCCCAGCTTCACAAAATATTTTAATGTGATATTCTGACATTCACACACCAACTCTATGTTCCACACAGACACTGACTTTTCAAACACAATACAACACAAAATACCATAAGAATATCCCTTTAAAATATTTCAAAGTTCTCTACATGTGCGTCTTGTAAATGAAGTCCTTTTAGTCCGACAAGTTGTTGCAGAAAACTTTCGATGTACAAGTGCATGAGTCTTCAAGTTCATCTAGACTAGTGTAATGTTACGTACCCTCTTTTCGTTTATATATTCACTTGTTTGTCACTATCCTGTATTTTCTTATTAAAGGTTGTCGTTGTGCACCCTTTTAAGCGGTTTGCAATGGAAAGTGATCAGATTAATGTAGTTGCACATAAATTGTTACCCATTATTGTCAACTTTCAAGTCCATTGTACAATCAATACTTCTTGTCTATCTGTGACGTCAACTATTGAAACAGTTCAACACAGCTCTTCTGGCTGTGTTGGGTTGACTGCATTGACTGCATGCACGTCACAAGTTATGGCCCCATGTAATGTTCTGTCGAGGTCTTTGTGGAACGCGCTTTACGTGTCTATGCTTGAGTAGTCAATGGCCCTACAGTCAGACAGCTCAAACATATGTCATTTTTATCCAAAATGGCCGCCGTCCACGTTTGTTTCATGTTGCCTTGAGTCCTTCCCCAACAATGAACTTCACTGTTGGGATTTCGTCCATAAACCTGTATGCTCTTCTCATAAATACAGCTTTTGGAATGGTTTCTTGGAAATAACTTGATACACCTCCGCTTTCCACAGTAATGCCTCCATCAGACTTGAGGTTTAAGATTTTAAATGAAAACACAGTGCAAATGTTATGGAAGCAACCGCTGTCAAGGACCGAGGGCTTCAGAGTACAAGAGACATCGGATACAGGTTGATGAAACAGTGAAAGGTCTATACGTGTTGGAATTATAACGGCAAGCAACATGAAACATTTGCTTGGTTTTATGTCAGTAACCTGTTTCGGAAAAAAAAGTGACAGAACTAATTTTTTATCAATTGCCAATTGACTGGATTCTGAATAAGTTGGCACTCCATACCAGAAAATGTATAGCATTAAAGAAAACTCATATCGGCTAACATTAAGGGTTGTTTCTTGATCTACTGCTACTGAGCCCATGAGAGAAGCACTTAACCTAAGGTTACTCGTGGGGGACCATAGTAAGTGTACCTTATGTTGCTTGAGATAAGAAAGAATCTGGAATAAGACAAGTAACCTTTAAACTCACTGCCACGGCAACTCTCGGGAAATGCGTTCTGGCGTGCCCTTCAAAAAATGATTTAAACATGGACTGTTACTCATCGCTTGTCTTGGGAAGTAATTAATGTTTCCCTAATCTAGGTCTTGTGTGTCTAGACTAGGTGTATCTACTTATAAATGAAGGGTGGCTAGGTATTATCTTCATGTAGAATGTATATCATGATATGACATTTAAACGTTGAAAATGCAAATGTTCCCTTCTGCCTGTAGAAGAGCCTGTTAAGGAATTCACACTTCCCCCAACTTCAACCAAAACCTCCATCAGAGATTTGACCCCCGATGTGGATTATGTTGTTACAATTACTTCATATTTTGGATCTGAGGAGAGTATACCAATCTCTGGTCAGATTACAAGTAAGTGGCAGGGCATCTTATTCTTTAAATATAGGGATCATATAGGGATCCCATGGTCATGTAAGCCTGGAAGTCTCAGGGAATTTTTAAGTTGTGAATTTGAAATACAAATATTCTTTTACACTCTGTACACTTTAAAATTGTTGTTATGTTCAACTATAAGATATTTAATTGACTAGAAATGGCTTTTTGTATTGCAATCTCTATAAAACAGTGTGGAGAAAGCATGGCAATTTATTGGCCAAAGGGTATGGGAACCCTTTTAATGGAAGGAATACTTTTGCCTTAATATTTATTGCTGTATTGTTTTCTGTTTTTGTCCAATCAAGCAGTGTTGGAGGAGGTACCAGGAAACCTCAGGTCTCAGATTCAGTCAGTAAGTACACACATCCAGGCTCTTTCCATTGGTTCTGTGGTCTCTACATTTTATTGGGAGTTTCCATACTAGTCAGTACGCAAATGTGTGTATGCCTTCCTTTCTTTCCGAATTTATGATTCCTGATAACAATTTAGCTTGTTAGTCAGCATTAACTTTTCCAGACATGATAAATTCGAGCCAACGTTTCCAGCATGGCTTTTGGGTGAGAGTTCGTAAGTGGCCCCTTTCGCCTTGTTTGAAATAAAAACCCGAACCTCTCGCAGTGCAGAAAGCATTACAGCCTCTCTCTTTACAAGAGCCCTGTGGCCTCATTCTCCAGATGAAGGTGAACAGCTTTACTTTTCCTTTCCTACATTAAGCAGAAGTGGAAAATCCAAACACCCCCCCTCACACCCCACCCGAATACCATAATGGTTAGTTAGCTGCCTTCTGCAGACGACTCGCTAACAAAACCCAGTTTCAATGATCCAGTGCTTCCCTTCTGCAGGCGCAAGTGGAAAAAAGTTAATCTAATTACGGTAATAAAGGAAGTCAAGCTACGATATGTCAACAAAATCCTGTTCTTTAGTCAAGTCAAGTCAAGTCATCCTCATTTATATAGCGCTTTTAACAATGTAGATTGTTTCAAAGCAGCTTTACAGAGATAAACATATAATTTAAGGTAACAGAGATTGGTTTAGTTTTATAGTGGTTCTTGAAAAATGTTTTTTCCAGCTAAAGTTAGTTTTGATTGATTCACTTCCGTCTAAATGATTGTTATTAAATTAGGGGCCGCTGAGACAACACCGTTCTCTCTAAACAGACTTTAACCGTGAACCTGTGATAGACGCTGATGGCGTTCACATGCGCATTAAGAATTCATTCTATAGTTATGTGCGTTATGTGCTTTACCCATTTGCCAACATCTTACCAAAGATGTAGCCAACACAATCATTTCAAGGGCAGCAAATTCCACAAATCGTGATAGAGGGCAAATATGACTGAAAGATGAGGAATTTTTCCAAACCGTATAGAGGATTAAGATTCATGGAGTTCAACAGAGATGGAATGACTAGTAATGACTCGCCTAATAGCATTTCGTATAGAGACATACTCAACCCATGTGTCAGTGGGGAATGAGTTGTAACCGGTGTGTATTGCATAATAGATAAATGTGGTGCTGTTATAAAGGGGATTTGTATATGTTCATTTTCTAGATTTTGATAGACGCTGAAGCATATAGTATAAACTAACACATAAACCTTTTTGCATATTTACAACATTTGAGCCATCCAAATCTACAGAAACCTCCGGGATTGTCACAATCTTGGCAAAGTTGCTGTTGCAGGTGACCAATGTTCATTACTCTCATTTATCATTAAATGATGGAGAAAGATAATTAAAATTTAATTATCGTGAAGCTCAAAAAGTATGTAAACAATAGAGAAAAATATGTGAAAAATGTCACAATGGAGAATTAAACTGTCAAGTAAGAATTTAGTCAATGTTAACTATAAATGCGTTAATTTGTGTTAAACATACTTAAACTTAATCATCAACATATGTATTATATTAATTAAATATTATTTGAACCTCTAGGGACTCATAAAAATTCATCTCTAAAGTTGTACATTTGTAAAAGGGTTTATTTTGTAGCAGCATGCGATTTTTTATGTGCGGCATATTTTTTGTAATACATATAATATGTGCCACATATTTTTTTTGTAGCAGCAAAAAAATATATGTGCGATTTATAAACTTAGCATGCAAATGAAATCACTTGGTTTTATAATACTAAAATGTTTGGTCTTTTTCTGAAATGGAAAAATAGGTCAGAATTTTGAGTTATGTTCAAAATGTGTTTGCCAAAACTCTTGAATGGTTTATGTTTTAGAAGCTTTGCATCCTTTTCAAAAATTCATCCCCTTATCTGAAGTCAAACAAGCTTCTGACTCATTGACCTCTCACTCTTTTTCCCAGAATGCTCAGTAAGTGCCATTGCTGACCTGGTCTTCCTGGTGGACGGTTCTTGGAGTGTCGGGCAGGACAATTTTAAATTCATCCGCAGTTTCATAGCAGCCATAGCAGGAGCGTTTGACCTTGGAGAGGACAAGACTAGAGTGGGTGTGGTTCAGTACAGCACGGACACCAGAACCGAGTTTAACCTTAACCAGTACTTCAAAAAGGCCGACCTGCTCAGAGCCATTAACAATCTGCCGTACAAGGGTGGCAACACCATGACCGGTACCAAATTTATACTTTTGAATTTATACAGAAACCTACAGATAATCTTACTGCTGAAGCAAATTTTGAAACAAATCAACATTGTGAATTTCAACTTTGTGATTGTTTTTTTGTGTGCGTGTGCAGGCGAAGCCCTGGACCAACTGCTGAAAAACATGTTCACAGAGAGCGCCGGTGCTCGTAAGGGATTCCCCAGAGTAGCCGTAGTTATCACAGATGGGGAATCTCAGGACCCTGTGGAGGGTTACGCCAAGAGGTTGAAGAATGCTGGAGTTGAAATCTTCACTTTGGGTATGTGGTCATTCATTCTTTCTCGGTCTGGATTTCTTCTTCACAGAACTTGGCAGCTTTCGAGAAATCCATCCACACAAAAGAAATCCTTGAAAGTAATTTTGAGAAATAATGCTATAATTTAATATTTTTTTTTAGGGATCAAAGAAGCAGATGAGGAAGAGTTGAAACAAATGTCTTCAACGCCCTACAGAACACACGTGTACACTGTGCCAAACTTCGATATGATCAAAGCTGTGGTGAAATCACTAATCACACAGGTGTGCACCAGTGTGGATGACCAGCTCAACTCGCTGGCTAGCGGCGAGGAAGGTAAATAAACAATAACAATTGTAAATCTGCTTTAGCAGGTTTATTAAACACAACCCCGAGCATTAAACATGACCCCATTTTTCCTCTTTTTGTTTATTTGCAGTTGTTGAACCAGCTTCAAACTTGCAAGTCACAGAGGTTGCATCCAAGTCAATGCGGGTGACGTGGGATGCATCTATAGGGGAAGTGACTGGATACAAGGTGCAGATGGTTCCCATGTTGGCTGGTAGCCAAGAGCTTTACGTTGAGCCAACTCAGACCTCTGTGAATGTGAGAGATTTGTCCCCTGATACAGAGTACGATATCAGCCTGTTTGCAATCAAAGGTCGGACACCTAGCGAGGCAGTTATGGCGATGGAGAAAACCCAGCCTTTAAAAGTTTAATTAGGTGAGGAAAGGTCCACACTCTTTAACTATCCACAGTAATCCATTGATTAAATAGTTGTATGACCCGCAAGCTCTTTTTATTTCTAGAATGTTCTCATGGTGTGGATGTAGAAGCCGACGTCGTTCTCCTGGTCGACGGTTCCTACAGTATCGGTCTTGCAAACTTCACTAAAGTTCGAGCTTTCTTGGAAGCCCTAGTCAACACCTTTGACATTGGGTCGGAAAAAGTTCAAATCAGCTTGGTCCAGTACAGCAGAGACCCAGACACTGAGTTCTACCTGAACACCCACCACGATCTGAGTGCTGTGGTCAAAGCCATTAGAACGTTCCCCTACCGCGGTGGCTCCACGAACACCGGCAAGCTATGGCGTATGTGAGAGAGAGGATTTTTATTCAAACCAGAGGCGCTCGTGCGAATGTACCTCGTGTTACGATTCTGATCACCGATGGAAAGTCCTCGGATGCTTTCAAAGACCCGGCAGCTAAGCTTAGGAACACGGATGTAGAGATTTTCGCAGTGGGCGTGAAAGATGCTGTCCGCTCTGAGCTGGAGGCGATTGCTAATTCTCCAGTGGAGACCCATGTGTACACCGTAGATGACTTTGATGCTTTCCAGAGGATTTCCAATTAGCTAACCCAGTCCATCTGTCTCAGAATTGAGCAAGAGCTTGTACTTTCTGTACAAAAGTTCAAAGGGTTAGTTGACCCAAAAATTAAACTTCTGTCATCATTCACTCACTTTCACTTTCTTTCTTTCTTTCTTTCTTTGAATCACAAAATAACTTATTTAGCAGAATGTCCAAGCTGCTCAATTCCAAACAATAAAAATAGTAAACAAAGCTGTCAAGCTCTGAGAATAAACAACAAACAAGCACCAAAACATAATAGTTGTGTGCTGTATTTCAAGTCTGCTAATGTCATAAAATATAATGCAGAAAATGCTAATGTTTGGTGTTGAAAACAGGCCAATTTAAAATCTATTAGGTGCTGCCTGAGCTTGTAGTTGTTCTGTAACTTTTTTGGGCATTAAATTGGGGTGTGAAATAAATGCTCATGGGAAACCAAAGGGAAAAGTCTCATATATTTAAATTCTGCTCTCCCTTCTAGAACTGATTGCACCCAGGTCTCTGACCTTCTCAGAGGTGACCTCCAGAAGTTTCCGAGCTTCTTGGGTAACAGATGCCGTGGATGTGCAGTCATATCTGGTGCAATACAAGCCTGATGCTGACACAGAAGTGGGCTACATCTCCGTCTCTGTGCCGGAGAAACCACTACGGCCGTCTTACATCACCTTACTCCAGTCACAAAGTATGAAGTCAAGGTTTACGCCCAATACCAGAAGGGAGAAAGCTTTCCTCTATCAGACTTTAAGACCACACTAGAAGGTTAGTGACTGTTGTATAAATGTTAGCTTACCTAATTACTTTTAAAGGAATGTTGTTTTTTATGATTGTCTTACTTTTGTGCAACACAAAGGTTTTTTAAAGAATATCCTGGCCATTGTACCTTATGATTTTTAGGGTAAACTGTTAATTTAAGAGTCCCAACAGTGACCTTTTTGTGACTTTTATGTACCGATTTGTGCAGAACAAGGATCCGTAAACAACCTGAGGGTGTCCGAGGAGACCACAAGCAGTTTCCGTGTCTCATGGAGGGAGGCTCCCGGTCCAGTAGTGCGGTATAGACTCAAGTATGTTCCAGTCCAAGGGGATAGTGGGTTGCTAGAAACTGCAACAGTTGGCCTGAGACTACCGTCGTTCTGCAGTAACTTTATCCAGTTACGACATACCGTGTTTCTGTGGCAGCCGAATTCCCATCAGGTGTTGGACCTCAGATGCAGATTGATGGAACAACCAGAGAAGGTGATTGGAACAACTTAAAGTTTTTACATTCATCTAGGTCACGTGTGCCCACTCATTCTAGCATTTTCATTGGTTGTTTCCCAGGCATTTATAGACTCACAAATCGCTTGAAGGTGTTAATCTCTGGTATTTCAGAAAACTGGTGTAAAGTTTTACAGCGATTGCATGAGCAGCCAAACACCTTAATTTAATAGAAAATCAAAGTTGATTTTGACAAAAACTCAGAGACGTTTCCCAGAATTTCTTAAGTTGAGTTGGCGATAAATGTCTGTTTGGTTAGGCAAAACCTCTGGGTTCTTTATCAAGGCTGAGAGTAGTTAGTGTCCAAGCATGAGCCAGCTGTGTCTTAATGGCTGCCTACAGCAATGCAGCTGCAGTTTGTCCACAGTTATTATCTGTGAAGGACAAATTCCAGGTCATGACTTTTAACTGTGTTAAACTAGAGTTTAATCTCTGAATTGTCTCTGTTCCAGTCAACAGATTAGTTTTTTGCTGCTGGCTAAAGACATGATTCCTCAACTTGTTAAGGAGAGGTGAGCTGTTTATTTGGACCCGATTTGCAACGCCCAAAGATCTTGGGAGTGTAGCCTGATTCAAGGCTTTATGATAATTTGACCGCTCCCGATTGGTCCCAAATCGTAAAATATCAATCATGTTTGATATTTACGACTCTTGATCGGGCTGCCTCTGACTTGTTACCTGCAATAGCCAATGAGAGCGAGCAAGCTTCACCAACTCAACTGGATGTTGCATGCTTCTACAGCTGAATGGAAGTGGAGTATTGAGAAAGATCACCCATATCTTTTCTTCTCATTTGTTTTTCACAAGTGTGGGGTCTCGCAGTCCGGACGAATCTTCTAGTGTGTGCCTTTAGAGGATTACAATGCTAAAATAATTTAAAAAACCAAAGTAAAAGTAGTCCATATTACTTGTGCACTTTATTCTAAGAATATAGCATACAAGACATGTGGACTACTTTTTTTTGGTCATTTTTGGAGCTTCCCAGTCACCATTTATTTTCATTGTCAATCATTTGTAAATGAAAATATATGGTGGAATCGAACCAGCAACCTACCAGGTACAATTACTTTATCCAAAGAAGCATAAAGTAGCAAATGGCATCTGTTAAATGACATTAGCACTAAGGCTTCTGAGAACCAAAGAATATATCCCGGACATATCCCATTTCTCCAGAAGAAAAAAAAAGTCCACTCAAATGTGGAGTTGTTGTAATTATATATTGTTTGTGTAAATGCAAAAGGCGCCCAATGAAAGTCCCTGCGAGTGCATTGCAGCATAAGATTTGAGGATATTTTTGTAATAATTTGAGAAAGTACAGCCTTGGAAGGACAAGGGCATTTTTAATATCATCAGCTCCTGTCAGAACGGATAAACAAATAGGTTGAACAGAGTCAAGTGATTATAATGCTCTTTCTTTCCTTCAGCCCAGATAAACAGCTCACAGGTCTTCTGGGGTTTCAGAGGAACGAATCTTAAGCTACAGTAACATGGCTACAGTATACTCTAATGAAATTACCAGAAGCAAAGCTTACCCAAGACCTTAAATCACTGAATTCCGGTAATCTTATGTCACAGAATCTGCAGTGTGAGATTTGAGGGCCAAAGATTAGAGCCCAGAAAGAGTAAGATTTGAGTGATTGAAAACCATCCAAAAATGAAAAATCGGTCATCATGGAGCATAAAAGAAGTAATCTGAGATGTCAAGAGTATTTTTTGTCCATGCACTGAAAACAGTAAAGACCGGAAATGAGTAAAGTACCATAAAGGTTGTCCAAATGAATCATGCTCTATATAGTTCTAAAGCTATATTATACACTCACCTAAAGGATTATTAGGAACACCATACTAATACTGTGTTTGACCCCCTTTCGCCTTCAGAACTGCCTTAATTCTACGTGGCATTGATTCAACAAGGTGCTGAAAGCATTCTTTAGAAATGTTGGCCCATATTGATAGGATAGCATCTTGCAGTTGATGGAGATTTGTGGGATGCACATCCAGGGCACGAAGCTCCCGTTCCACCACATCCCAAAGATGCTCTATTGGGTTGAGATCTGGTGACTGTGGGGGCCATTTTAGTACAGTGAACTCATTGTCATGTTCAAGAAACCAATTTGAAATGATTCGAGCTTTGTGACATGGTGCATTATCCTGCTGGAAGTAGCCATCAGAGGATGGGTACATGGTGGCCATAAAGGGATGGACATGGTCAGAAACAATGCTCAGGTAGGCCGTGGCATTTAAACGATGCCCAATTGGCACTAAGGGGCCTAAAGTGTGCCAAGAAAACATCCCCCACACCATTACATCACCAACACCAGCCTGCACAGTGGTAACAAGGCATGATGGATCCATGTTCTCATTCTGTTTACGCCAAATTCTGACTCTACCATCTGAATGTCTCAACAGAAATCGAGACTCATCAGACCAGGCAACATTTTTCCAGTCTTCAACTGTCCAATTTTGGTGAGCTCTTGCAAATTGTAGCCTCTTTTTCCTATTTGTAGTGGAGATGAGTGGTACCCGGTGGGGTCTTCTGCTGTTGTAGCCCATCCGCCTCAAGGTTGTGCATGTTGTGACTTCACAAATGCTTTGCTGCATACCTCGGTTGTAACGAGTGGTTATTTTGGTCAAAGTTGCTCATCTATCAGCTTGAATCAGTCGGCCCATTCTCCTCTGACCTCTAGCATCAACAAGGCATTTTCGCACACAGGACTGCCGCATACTGGATGTTTTTCCCTTTTCACACCATTCTTTGTAAACCCTAGAAATGGTTGTGCGTGAAAATCCCAGTAACTGAGCAGATTGTGAAATACTCAGACCGGCCCGTCTGGCACCAACAACCATACCACGCTCAAAATTGCTTAAATCACCTTTCTATCCCATTATGACATTCAGTTTGGAGTTCAGGAGATTTTCTTGACCAGGACCACACCCCTAAATGCATTGAATTAACTGCCATGTGATTGGTTGATTAGATAATTGCATTAATGAGAAATTTAACAGGTCTTCCTAATAATCCTTTAGGTAAGTGTATCTGCCATTAGCTATACTCATCTGTTTCAGTAATGTAGACCTGGTATGGATCAAATAAAATGATCAAAAATGGTATCTCTTATCATATGTTTTTGTATTCACCACCATTACTTTGCCTAGCTGATGGACATACATATGGTGGATGAGGGGGAAAAAGTCACATGACTGAAAAAGATGAGCTTCTGAAGACTTGGAATATAGTACACAAGTGGTGCTTTTTGTCATTTGTGGAGAGATTTATGGATTTGGAAGAAAAAGAAGTAAATGATGTCAGAATTTTTGGTTGAATGTTTCTTTAACTGAGATTAAGGGTGTGTAATGAGGGTTTGCATTTGGTAGCCTAGAGATTTGTCCTGGTGCATCATAGTGAAGTTCAAGTTTAGTTCAGGGTTAAATCATGAAATGTGGACCATGTAGTGGTTCGTCTAGCACACAGAAGTCCCTGTTCTCAAAATATGATCTGTGAGGAGCGTAGCATTGTGGCTTGATTATGGACTGACATTGAAAATGTCATTGAACATGTGAGATGGTGATTTCAGTTCCTCCCTCCATCCATCCATTGGGACTCGTCGGTGGGAGCTGGGCTAAATTAAGTTCTCAATTGCAAAAAATTACATAATGGAGGAACTATGCAGCTCCGTCCCACTCCGGAACAAAAGAGTAGAGCAGTTACCCAGGCATCTCTGTTCCTTCCTTTGTGTCCTCAGGAGGATATGCATAAGGCAGAGCACAAAAGATTTCCGTTCTGTCCCCAATCTGATGCAGGTGTATATTGACCGGGCTCTGGTCCAGTTTATGACCTAGTGTGTCCATTTGTAGAGCAGAGATACAGTCCCAGATGCTATGTACATTTTGAGGTAATTCACACTGTCTTAGCTAATCATCTACTTGTTTGTGTCCAGCAATTCTTCAACAGGTTCAATTACTGCAAAAAAAGATGATTTCCAGCAAATCACTGAAGACCTTTAAACTTTCTGTAGGAAAAAATGTGAAATTCTACGTGACCAGTGGTGTAACTTTGTTTTTAAAAGTGGGTGGTGGGGGTGGGGGATGCGCTAATACAATGCTATATCAGATATGTACAATAAAAATTGTAGAAATAACATTAAAATGTCCAGAAATCAATAACAATAGTACATTGAGTTTAATGTCGACATAGAACTCATGTGATAGTTTCAATCTTACATCTACTACTTACAATACATTGTGCATAAACAATTACGTTAGTTCATAAATATGTAGATCCACGTACAATGTCCGTCTTCCCTTATGGTCAGATGTTAGAACTTTTGCTAAGCGTGTCAGAGGTTCCAGGTTCTAATTCGCCCTTGTATATATATATATATATATAATTTATTTTTTTTTTAAAAAAATTCTATTCGGTTACACTTTATTTCGATAGTCACTTTAGACATTCTACTAACTATATGTAACTTTTCAACTACATGTCAACTACCTGTCATTAGAGTATTAGTAGGCTGTAGTAGACTGTCAGTAGACTGTTAGTGGGGGGACCAACAAAATAAAGTGTTAGCAGATATTAAACAGACAGTCTACTAATACTCTAATGACAGTTAGTTGACATGTAGCTGCAAAGTTACTTATAGTTAGTTGAATGTCTAAAGTGGTCTATCGAAATAAAGTGTTACCTTTTATTCCTCAATGAAATTTAAGATGTTTATTAATGATTGTATATCTAAAGCAGGGACACGATTGTGTGCATTTTTGTGATTTTGCCGGAAAGAATAGAGAGTCCCCAATGGCATTAAGCAATAGGGTTGACATGCTCGTCTGTGTGGATACTATTGTGTGCACGAGCCAAAAGAGATTCAATTCAATTCAATTCAAATTTATTTGTATAGCGCTTTTCACAATACACATTGTCTCAAAGCAGCTTTACAGAAATTGCATTTCGGAAATGTACATAGAAAATACAGTTAGTTAATCAAGTATTAATTTATGGCATAACATATCGCCGGCTTTGAGTCGTCTCTTCACAGGCGTCGAGTCGTCTCTTCACAGGCGTTGGGGCATCTGAAGTCTCCGTGAGAGGCTGGATACAAACTGGAGCTGACGAACGCTATTTACCTCGGGACTAGCGTCCCGAGATAACAGCAGAAAGGCAGATGGGAAATAATTAGCATAGCTGATGTTCATAATGTTAATGCATTCGAACTGATTCAGCAGTATCAAAGGTTAAGCATTAAGTGAATGCTTGGTTAAAGAGATGCGTCTTTAATCTAGTTTTAAACTGGGACAGCGAGTCTGAGTCTCGTACAATATCAGGAAGGCTATTCCAGAGTTTAGGAGCTAAATGCGAGAACGCCCTCCCTCCTTTAGTGGACTTAGATATCCTAGGAATGACCAGAAGCCTCGAATTTAGTGATCTTAAAGAGCGCGATGGATTGTATGGCGATAGAAGGTCTGTTAAATACACAGGAGCTAAACCATTTAGGGCTTTATAGGTCAGTAGGAATACTTTGTAATTGATACGTAACTTAATAGGTAACCAGTGTAGAGATGATAAAATAGGTGTTATATGATCATATTTTCTTGATCTAGTAAGAACTCTAGCAGCTGCATTTTGCACTAACTGTAGCTTGTTGATTGAGGATGCAGGACAGCCAGCTAATAAAGCATTACAGTAATCTAGTCTCGAGGTCATGAATGCATGAACTAACTTTTCTGCATCAGAAACAGATAGCATGTTGCGTAGCTTAGCAATGTTTCTAAGGTGGAAAAAGGCTGTTCTTGTAATATATGAAATATGATTTTCGAAAGTCAAGTTGCGGTCTAGTATAACACCCAGGTCTTTTACTGTAGTGGATAAAGTAACAGGACATCCTTCTAAATTAAAGTTGTATTGTAAGGGATTTTGTGGGTAGTTTTTTGGACCAATAAGTAGTACCTCCGTTTTATCTGAATTTAATAGCAGGAAATTACACGTCATCCAGCATTTTATATCATTTAGACACTCGGTCAATTTAGATAAGTTAGTGTTTTCATCTGGTCGTGATGAGATATATAATTGAGTGTCATCAGCATAACAGTGGAAATTAATTCCATGTTTTCTTATAATATTACCAAGTGGCAGCATATATATTGAGAATAGCAGAGGGCCTAACACCGATCCTTGCGGCACTCCATAGTCTACTGACGTTATCTTTGATTTTTCCCCATTTAGACAGACAAAATGGTAACGGTCTGATAAGTAAGATCTAAACCAGCTTAATGCCTGTCCCTGAACACCAGTGTAGTTTTGTAGTCGATCCAGGAGTATTTTATGATCGATAGTGTCGAACGCAGCGCTTAGATCGAGTAGAACTAGTATTGAGATACAGCCTTGGTCAGAAGCTAAAAGTAAATCATTTGTAATTTTAACTAGCGCAGTTTCTGTGCTATGATGCGGTCTGAATCCCGACTGGAATTTTTCATAGATATCATTTTCTTGTAAGAAAGAGCACAATTGAGCGGACACAATTTTTTCTAGTATTTTAGACATAAATGGAAGATTTGAGATGGGTCTGTAATTTGCTAAGTTATTTGGATCTAATTGCGGTTTCTTAATGAGAGGTTTTATTACTGCCAGCTTGAATACTTTTGGAACATGACCTAAAAATAAAGACGAGTTAATAATATTAAGAAGAGGCTCTTCGACTACAGGTAACACTTCTTTCAGTAGTTTAGTGGGTATTGGATCTAATAAACATGTTGTTGGTTTAGATGCAATGATAAGTTTATTTAGCTCTTCCTGTCCTATAGTTGTAAAGCGGTGTAGTTGTTCTAGAGGGGCCATAATTGAGGCTGAATCATAAGACATCATAGAGGATTGTATATTTACAATTGTGTTTCGGATGCTTTCTATTTTCTCATTGAAGTAATTCATAAAATCATTACTACTATATTGTAATGGAATATTTTGCTCTGGTGATGTTTGTTTATTTGTTAGTCTAGCCACGGTGTTGAATAAAAACCTTGGATTATTTTGGTTATTTTCTATTAGTTTGCGGAGATCCCTGTATCCGCACCACTGATAACAGCGGCAACGAACGCTCAGCATGATTTAAAAAAACAATAGCAACACATTCCAGCGCCTCTTAAGACAAATTAATGTCAAACTGTACATGTTTCATTTGCATTAGGTATATCTGTGCAACCAGATACTTTCAAAAAAAGTGGTGGGGACAATATCGACCCTGGCAAAAAGTGGTGGGGACATATCCCCCCCACCCGTCCCACCCCCGCCCCTGCAAATTATACCCATGTACGTGACGTTATAATAGTCCCCATATTTCTTACTTAAATTATGTTATTTTTGTTGTAGCTTTTAAGCTATTCTGAACTAAAGAATTGATATATTTTAAAGTCAGCATGTAAAGGGATTTGCAACCCATTGTGGTTCTACAGACATTTCAATTATCATAACATAAACATTTAAAAATAATTATTTCCCTCCATAATAATTTAGGCTGTGTGCAAAGTAATGGTCTTGAGTCTGTTAAATCCGTTGCTCTGAAAGTGTCTGTCTGTGACATTGCTGGGTAAAAACCGTGAAACTAAAATCAGCTGTTTTGTTTCACTATCCAACAGTAGATTGAAAAATCATGCATGCATAAAAAGAGCTTCAAGAGTTATCATAATGAATCAGAATCAAGAGACGCGAGTTATCATAATGTAAATGCAAAAGTGCACGCATGTGGAACGCGTTACCTGCCTTGCACTTTAGATCGTTTTCAAAGGGATTTATTTTGTACTACACCTCGCTCTACGCGCTGCAAAAGCCGCTGCACAAGCCGTTGGGCGCAACATGGCCTCTCTCACCGTGGCTGAGAGACATCTGTGGCTAACGCTGTCTGAGATGACGGAAGCTGAGTGTTCTGTGTTCCTCGACGCGCCCATCTCCGCTGATGGCCTTTTCGGATCTGCCGTCAAGGATTTCACGGACAGATTCGTCGAGGTGCAGAAGGCATCACAGGCTATGAAGCACTTCCTGCCGAAGCGCTCTAGTTTCGCAGCAGGCCGCTCGAAACAGCCGTCTGCCCGGGGCTCTCAGCCGCAGCCTGCACCACCCGCCGCCGCCGCTTGTCAGCGCCGCCAGGCCCGAGACCAAAGACCACGCTCTCGCTCTGCTGGACGCCGCCCCCCTCAGCGCGGGCCCCGGCCGAGAATTGAAATCAAGCCCGAGGTCTCAAAGCCTTCCTAGCCTCCCTAGGAAAGCGACAGTGTTCAAATCTCGCTGCGGCCGGATTTTCACTGAAAGTTCTCGCTCGTTCAGTTCCAAACAATGCGACTGTCCCAGCGTACTTCGCAGTAAACAAGCCGATTCCACAGCCCGCTTGCCTGCACACAAAAGCCGTTTTTACCCTGGGTTTTCTACCCAGATAAATCCAATAAAGAGTGTATTTTCTGGTGTTCCGGCCACGGCCGATGGTGTTTTGAGTGTTGTAAGAATGCTCACGTCTCAGTGCCCATTCCCACACGCAGACACAGCCCGCCACAATACAGGGCTAGCACAAATAAAATCGACTCATGTCGATTGTGCAATAAATGTAGTGAACGTGCCCACGACACAGAGCCCACAAACACTACACAAAGCATGTCCCACGGTTTCTGTAAAAACGAAACCAACACACATTCAGTCGGCGCTAGCCGACAGTGTTCTCAGTGCAGTGAGTGTGCCCGCTGTCCCGCGCCCACATTCCCTCACAGACATGCCGAACTCCAGGGGGTTGTCCCGCTCGCCTTCTCTCCACAACCTGTCAGAGAGAAGCTGAGCGCGGTCGGGCTGCCCGCTGTGATCAGCACACCCCCCGCCTCGCACACTGCAAGCACAGTGTTTATTTCTCAGCACACCGGAGCTCTCCGGCCGCAGTTATAACGCGGCCAGAGCCCAGATTTCATTCTACCTCTAGCTATTCACGCAGATGCGTGGGCGAAGCTTCCCGGGGTATCAGAATGGGTGCTGAATACTATAAAAAGAGGCTATTCGCTGCGACAGCTGAACAAAGCGCTCGCGAAGCGCCAGTTCAGAATGATTACAACCAGGAAAATCCTCGCGAAAGTTCGCCAGGAGGACTGGTTTATGTCAATAGATCTGAAAGACGCCTATTTCCAAATACAAATAGCGTCGTGTCACAGGCAATTCTTGAGATTCGCCTTCGAGGGCCAGGCATACCAATACAAAGTCAAGTCAAGTCAAGTCAAGTCATCCTCATTTATATAGCGCTTTTAACAATGTAGATTGTTTCAAAGCAGCTTTACAGAGATAAACATATAATTTAAGGTTACAGAGATTGGTTTGGTTTTATAGTGGTTCTTGAAAAATGTTTTTTCCAGCTAAAGTTAGTTTTGATTGATTCACTTCCATCTAAATGATCATTTGTTATTAAATTAGGGGCCGCTAAGACGACACCGTTCTCTCTAAACAGACTTTAAACGTGAACCTGTGATAGACGCTGATGGCGTTCACATACGCATTAAGAATTGAATCTATAGTTATGTGCGTTTGAAAATATGTGCGCAGGTTTGTAATTCCTTACAAACCATGCCTAAACAAACTACTTTTCTTGTCTATAAATTTTGATGCAGAATTTTATTTTATCTTATCACTTTGGGTAGGTACGCGAACCAAAAAAGAAATCCACAACGCTTTATCTGTAGAGTGGTATAGGGATCCTGCATAGGGAGAGGCTAGTTGGCACTTCAACCGTTCAGCTGTTGGCACTTCAAGTCCTGCCGTTCGGCCTGTCCCTGGCACCCCGTACATTTATGAAGTGCATGGACGCGGCTCTCGCACCCCTGAGACTCCAGGGCATGCGAATTTTGAACTACTTGGACGATTGGCTGATTCTAGCTCGATCACAATCAGAGCTCATAGAACACAGGACCACATTACTCGAGCATCTCGAGAATCTGGGTCTCACAGTCAATTCGGTGAAGAGTTCGCTGTTTCCCAGCCAGAAAATGTATTTTCTGGGAACAGTACTGGACTCGCTATCCATGACAGCGCGTCTGTCACCGGAGCGCGGACTGGACATTCAGCGCGCCGCGAAATCCTTCCGCCGCGGCTCGATAGTCCCGCTCAAAAGGTTTCAGAAAATGCTGGGCCTCATGGCCTCAGCAGCTTCGGTACTCCAGCTGGGTCTGCTACGCATGCGCCCACTGCAGCTGTGGCTGAGAGCGCGAGTTCCGCCCTGGGCATGGACCGCTGGTCGGTTTCGCCTCCGGGTCGATCTAAAATGCGTTTCAGCTTTGGAACCTTGGAAAATAACCAACTGGTATCAGTCAGGTGTGAGTCTGGGGACTCCCTCGAGTGTGAAGGTGGTGTCCACGGACGCCTCCACCTCGGGATGGGGAGCGCTGCTCGAGGGCAGACCGTTCTTTGGCCAGTGGTCAGAATGGGAAAAGCTCCTACACATAAACTGTCTGGAAATGATGGCAGTCGACAACGCTACGGCGCTTCCGACCCCGGATTAAAGGGTCACCACGTCTTGGTCCGGTCGGACAACATGTCAGTGGTGGCATACATAAATCAACAGGGCGGCATCAGGTCCCGAAACCTTTACAGGCTAACGGAACGCCTCCTGGTCTGGGCTCAGCACAACCTGATCCGGCGCATGTGCCTAGTCGCCTGAATCTGGGACCAGACAGACTGTCCAGAAACACAGCAGGGGAATGGTTGCTGCACCCGCAGACGATCCGACTGCTGTGGGAGACATTCGGCAGAGCGCGGGTGGACCTGTTCGCGTCCCACGAGAACGCTCAATGTCCGAAATATTTCTCCAAAAGCAAGGATGCGCTGGCCCACGTCTGGCCCCGCTGTCCCCTCTATGCTTTTCCCCCTGTCTCGCTCCTGCCACAAGTGCTGGAACGAATCAGGGAAAACGGATGCCCAGTGCTGCTTGTGGCTCTGCTCTCGACAAACCAGACTTGGTTCCCAGTCCTGATGCAGCTGACCAGCACTGCCCCATGGGCCAATACCGTTGAGGAAAGACCTCCTCTCTCAGGCCAGGGGCTCGATTTGGCATCCTCGCCCGGAATTATGGTCCCTACATGCATGGGCCATCAATGGGTACCTGCTAACCTCCCGGAGGGAGTGTTAAACACGATCACGCAGGCAAGGGCCCCGTCTACTAGACCGCTCTATTCCTCGAAATGGTCTGTGTTCTCTGCCTGGTGTCAAGCTCAGGGCTTTTCACCCGCAAACTGCGGGGTCACGGAAGTACTCTCCTTCCTTCAAGAGCTGCTGGATAAGGGCAGGACCCCATCCACGCTCAAAGTGTACGTGGCGGCCATAGCAACGTTTGCAAAACCTGTGTCTGGCCAGTCACTGGGGAAAAACGACCTAGTCATGCGATTCCTCAGGGGAGCTCAGAGGCTGAACCCTCCCAGACCCCCTTCAGTCCCGGTGTGGGACCTTTCTATGTTTTTGGAAGCCATGAAAGGTGCCCCGCTCGAGCCAATCCATTTGTCAGACATGAAGCATCTGTCTTTCAAAACGGCGTTTCTTTTGGCTCTCGCTTCAGTGAAGCGCATAGGGGACTTACAAGCGCTTTCAGTAAGCGCGTCATGTATGGAGTTTGGGCCTAATGACTCAAAAGTCATACTCAAACCAAGGCACGGGTACGTGCCCAAATCCCTCAACACACCGTTCAGGGCCCAGGTTATTTCCCTGTGCGCCGTCCCGGTTCATGATGAGGAGAAGGATGCGAATCTCCTTTGCCCCCTCAGGGCACTGAGAGCTTATGTGTCCCACTCGTCTGTCTTCACAGACCGAGCAGCTCTTCGTTTTGTTTGGCGGACGCTCCAAGGGACTGGCCGCATCAAAACAGAGCCTATCCAGATGGATAGTCGACGCCATAGCGCTGGCTTACACTTCTAAGGGCCTGCAGTGTCCTTTGGGTGTCAGAGCGCACTCCACGAGAGTCGTGGCCTCGTCGTGGGCGTGGTATAGTGGGATTACCCTGCAAGATATCTATAAGGCTGGTTCTCTCTAGAGAGGGAACGAGTACTGCGTATCTTGCCGTGCATACAACAGCTCTGGTTCGCTTCGGCGATGAAAACCAGTTGTATCAGCCTAATCGAGCTATATTTATAGGATGAGGCCACGCCCTTTCTGGCGGGACGTGACGAAATGGGCGTGAAATGCCCCCATTGGACATGGTGTCACGCAGGGCCTCTCTCGATAGGCTGCTGCTGTTGCCGCAGGGCAGCCAATAGGCGCGCAAGCCGTCTTGCCTATGTCTGCATGCTGCCGCACAGCGTTTTACATTAATTCAAAATTAAGGATAATTTTTGGCTTCAATATTTCGTGGAAAAGAGGTTTTCGCCATAGCGTAAGATATTACGCAGCACTCGTTCCCTCACTAGGCAAGGCAAGGCAAGGCAAGTTTATTTATATAGCACATTTCATACACAATGGTAATTCAAAGTGCTTTACATAGAAGAAATTAAAATAATCAAAAGAAATCAGAATAATTAAAACAGTTTAGAATAAAAGATAAAATACAGAAATCAGAATAATTAAAACATAAAATAAAATACAGTGCAAACAGTCGGACGAACAGTGGCACAGTGCTCATTCAGTAAATGCACAATTTAACAGATGTGTTTTGAGTCTGGATTTGAATGTGACTACTGTAGGAGCACATCTGATCTCTTCTGGAAGCTGGTTCCAGGTGCGGCTGGCATAGTAGCTAAAAGCAGACTCGCCATGCTTAGAGTGAACCCTTGGTATTTCTAGCCGATGTGATCCTAATGATCTAAGTGATCTGTTGGGTTTATATTCAGTGAGCATATCTGCAATGTATTGAGGTCCTAGGCCATTGAATGATTTATATACCAGTAATAATACTTTAAAATCAATCCTAAATGTAACTGGCAGCCAGTGTAAAGACCTGAGGACTGGTGTGATGTGTTCATATTTTCTGGTTCTGCTCAGAATCCTAGCAGCAGCGTTCTGTATGAGCTGCAACTGTCTTATGGTCTTTTTGGGAAGGCCAGTGAGAAGTCCATTACAATAATCCACCCTACTGGTGATGAAAGCATGCACAAGTTTTTCTAAGTCTTGACTGGAAACAAAGCATCTAATTCTTGCAATATTTTTCAGGTGATAATATGCTGATTTAGTTATTGCTTTGACATGACTACTGAAACTAAGGTCTGACTCCAGAGACACACCCAGATTCCTGACTTGATTTTTAGTTGTTTGACCCCTAGACTGAAGGTATGCCTTCACCTTGAGAACTTCATCTTTGTTTCCAAACGCAATGACTTCAGTTTTGTCTTTGTTTAACTGAAGAAAGTTTTGGCACATCCAATTGTTTACTTCATCAATGCATTGGCAAAGGGAGTCAATGGGGCTGTAATCGTTAGGCGATAGGGATAAGTAGAGCTGTGTGTCGTCTGCATAGCTGTGGTAAGCGATTTGGTTCTTTCTCATTATTTGGCTCATTGGGAGCATGTACAGGTTGAATAGGAGTGGCGCAAGAATTGAGCCTTGAGGGACTCCGCATGTCATGGATGTCCACTCAGACTTATGGTCTCCTATACTCACATAATAACCTCTGCCTCCTAAGTATGACCTGAACCATTTTAGGACTATCCCAGAAAGCCCGACCCAGTTTTCCAGCCTGTCAAGAAGTATTTTGTGATCGACAGTGTCAAATGCAGCACTGAGGTCGAGTAGTACCAGCACTGATAATTTGCCTGTATCAGTATTTAAGCGAATATCATTTATTATCTTTATGAGCGCGGTCTCTGTACTGTGGTGCGGTCGGAAACCAGATTGAAAATGGTCAAAGTATCCATTCGAGCTTAAGAATTTGTTCAGCTGATTGAAGACAACTTTTTCAATGATCTTGTCTATGAAAGGAATATTTGAGATCGGTCTATAGTTGTTTAATATGGTCTTATCCAGATTGCTCTTTTTCAGGAGGGGCTTGACAACAGCAGTTTTCAGGGAGGTCGGAAAACTCCCAGAGAGAAGTGAGGCATTTACCACTTCTAGGAGATCTGCTTCTAAGCTGTGTAACACATTTTTGAAAAAAGATGTGGGAAGTGCATCAAGGGCGCAGGTTGATGTTTTTAGTTGCTGTACGGTTTCTTCCAAAATTTTGCCATCAATTTCTTCGAAATCAGACATAGTGGCTACTTTCTCGTGCTGTTGTCTGATCTGCCTGACACCAGCGCAACTCAAGGATGAGCTGATCACCTTTCTGATATTATTGATTTTCTCAGAGAAGAAAGAAGCAAACTGACTGCACTTTCTCACTGAGAGCATTTCACTGGGAATCTGGCTTGGGGGGTTTGTCAGTCTCTCTACAGTAGCAAAAAGAGTGCGCGTGTTGTTTATATTGCTGTTTATAATATTCGAGAAAAAAGTCTGTCTAGCTTTGCTTAGTTCCTTATTGAAAGCATGGATGCTGTCTTTGTAGATGTTATAATGGACTACAAGTTTTGTCTTCCGCCACATGCGCTCTGCTTTTCTGCATTGTCTTTTCATATTTTGCACTGCTGTTGAGTTTCTCCAAGGTGCTTTTTGTCTGCCACTCTTCTTCCTGACTTTCATAGGAGCAATATCATCAATTACACTCTTAACTTTTGAGTTAAAAGAATCAAGGAGAAAATCAACAGAGTCAGCAGATATGCTTGGTGTTAAAGATATAGCCTTCATAAATAGTACACTAGTGTTCTCATTTAAGCATCTCTTCTTGACAGACACAGATCTACCTTCAATGGCAGGAGAGATCAATATATCAAAGAAAATACAAAAATGATCAGACAGTGCTACATCCTTAATAACAATTGATGAAATGTTTAGACCCTTACTGATAAGTAAATCTAGAGTGTGTCCACGATTATGTGTGGCTCCATGTACATGCTGAGTCAGATCAAAAGTTTTTAAAACAGTTTTGATTTCTTTTGCCATATTGTTTTCTGCATTATCTATGTGAATGTTAAAATCTCCAGCAATGGCAAAGCAGTCAAACTCTGAGGAAATTGTTGATAACAGTTCTGTTAAGTTCTCAGCAAAAGCTGGAGAGTATTTTGGAGGCCTGTAAACAATGATAAGTAAAATGCGTGGAGCACCTTTTAACACAATACCCAGATTTTCGAAAGACGGGTAATTCCCAAATGATATTTGCTTACATTGATAGACATCTTTATAAAAAGCAGCTAAACCCCCACCTCTTCTGACAGCTCTGCAGACACTCATTAAAGTAAAGTTAGGAGGGGCTGTTTCATTGAGGACTGTTGCACTGCAACTTTCTTCTAGCCAAGTTTCATTTAGCAACATAAAATCCAGGTTGTATGTGGTTATTAAGTCGTTGACTAAAAGTGATTTATTTTTAAGTGAGCGGATGTTTAAAAGTGCTAACTTAACAGTCTTACTTTTTGTCCCCAAAGCAATCTTGGTATGTCGTGTAATAGGCACCAGATTAGATGGGTTTGCTGTACGGCTTTTGAAGGCCTTAGACTTTCTATCATGTAATCGAACAGCAATAGAAAAAGATACAGGCACACTGGGTTCCCGCTTGTTCTGTAAACATTTGAGAAAGTTATTGTTATCATAGCGGGGACCCGACACATATCACTGAGAGCTGGTATCAGTTGTTTTTGGTTCACCTCGAGCCGCTGGAGGAGGGTGTGGGCCCTGGCGCTGTGGCAGAGGCCGAAGAGCTCTCACAGGGGGAGGGGGAGGGCGAGCTGGGCACGTAGGCTTTGGTGGTTGTGGGGCCTGGCGTTTTTTGGTTGGTATCTGGGGGCTCGCAGCAAAAGAGTGGGATAGTCTAGTTCCAGCATGCACCAGTTGTTCCATTTTCTCTGAGAAGCACAGAAGTGGAGATGCTGGAGAGAGTGATAATGTTTCCGGTGAGAGTGATTTTTGCTCTGGTGTTATTGGAGGCTGTAATATGCTGTCTTGGTTTCCCTGGCTGTTTTCCAGAAAGTCGTCCTTGGGTGCTGTATATTGGAGCAGTACTGGTATGTCACAGTCTGTCTGTGGTGAGCTCTGTGGGCAGGGCTCAGCTGAGATTGTGTCCGTGAGCAGAGGTTGTTGTGTCTGAGTGGTGTTATCACTGTCCTTGTGTGATGTGTCAACCGCATGTCCATTCAGGGGCTGAAGTGAAATCCTGTGGTCATTCATACTGTACCCAGGTGTGTGTGTGCCATTCAGGTTGAGTGGATTGGCACACATTGCAGAAGGATGACGGAGGGAGAAGTAGATATTGTCCTTTAGCACTCTTGAACCAAGTTTGTTTGGGTGGTGGCCGTTCTGTTGAAACAGTTGCCTCTGACTCCAGAAAAGATTGAAGTTGTCAATAAAGTTCACTCCTTTTATATTGCAGGTTTTTTGCAGCCATGTATTAAGCCCAAGCAACCGTGAAAACCTGTTTGTTCCTCTTGCTGGGAGTGGTCCACTGATGAATGTTTGAACTTTCAGTCTTTTAAGTGTTTCAAAAAGTTCATTGAAATCCTTTTTAAGAAGTTCCGACTGCTCTTTATGAATATCATTCTTCCCCACATGAATGATGAGTCGATTTGCAGTCTTATGTTTCATCAGAATGTTCTGAAGTTCCCTGTTTACATCAGATGTTGTTGCTTGTGGAAGGCAGCACGTTGTTGTATCCCTGCTATTAATGTTTCTGATTATGGAGTCGCCCACTATCAGAGTCCTGGGCTCGGCTGCACTGTGAGCTGAGTGCCGCTGTCTGCTCGACCTTGAGCCCCAGTTAGCATCAGTGTTAGCTACTGGCTGATTCTGTCTGTGTGTGATCACATTCATCAAATTTGGGGATTCCTCATTCATTAATACTTCAAATCTGTTCTCAAGATGTATAGGCGGTGGTAGGAGACCAGTGTTTGCAGTCCTTGTCAGAGCCGTATTTGGGGTAGAGGATGCTACTGCAGTAATATGTGATGCTCGTGACAATCTGATGTCTCGAGTGCCTTTGGGTCTCGCACCCTGTTTGTGCCATCGATTAGTAAAACGATCGGCTTGTTTCTCTACACTCAGTATGGCCTGTCGAGAAGCACTAGATTCATGGGACTCACCGGCTGTATGCTGAGGACGTCCATGACGAAGCTCTGTTGTGTGTTCCGTCTGGTTTGGTGGTCCCGCAATTAACTTTGTTTCAAGAATTGCAATCCTTTGTAAAAGTCTGTGGCAGTTGGAGCAGCAAGTAGATTCCAGAGGAGGCATTTTCTTATCCTTATGAATGTAGGCAGTTTTGTTTTCTCTTCCCCGGAATGTAAGCTTTCAGTGGGAGGCTGGTTGAATAAAATAATTCTGCTTTTTTTTTGTAGTAAACCAAAACGTTTGAGCACTGTGCTGATTTGCTGAAGTTAAAATTAGGTGATAAAAGGAGATAAAATATAGAAATATAAAAGCGATAGAGCAAAGCGCGGAGCAGTAAGCGAGAGCGTCCGAACAGTAGCTGAGCAGGAATTCACTAGAGAGAACCGAGGTTACGTTAGTAACCGAGTACGATATTAATTTAAAATAAAGACTTAATCAGCTAGATACAAATGGGCCAAAAGATTTCTTTGTACTCCAGCACATGGGTATCCTCAGAGGAGGATTGTTCTTCCTGTTTGCCATCTGTCAAGGCACGTAATGCATTCAAGCTGGTCTCGCTGTCCGGCTCATGAACCCGGGGATGTACGTAAAGAACAGATGAAGGGGACAATCGAAAGCTCTTTCAGCACCTGCACTTTCCCGGTGATTGACACGAGGTTAAACTTCAAAAACACTGCGGAAAATTTACTGCATGTGTATGGCCTGTCTCGGCTTTGGATTTTGGAGCAGCATGGGATGCTGGATTGGCTTTCTGAATGGAATTGCATCTTTAAATGGATATAAAAGATCATTTGAATTTCAAGGCTCTTTTTAAGACAAAGTCAAAATAAAATGCTGCTGTTGGGCTGCAGAAAAACTCATATGAAAATCACATGTTGAGAAAAGATGTTAGAAGTCACATTGTTCAACAAGATGCACTGTTTCCAATTTGTGAAAATTGCAGGGACTTATAATCGTGTCAGGCTAGGATGAGACAGAACAGGAGGGGGTGAAAAGACAAGGATAGAGGGATGAAGAATTACTTGGGATTTGAGAATGTATCCGACATCTGAGGAGAGCACTTTATGGTGGTTTTGTGGGGATTTGCCTTGTTTTGGAAAAAAATAAGTTGGCAAGCGTTCACTTCTCTGCTTCTTCTCCATAGTCTCAGTATCTTGCAATGATTTAAAAGAGTGTATTTTTCATGTGTACAAGCACAAGCAAACAGTACATATATATATATATATATATATATATATATATATATATATATATACTATATATATATATATATATATATAAATATACACACACACATATTTGTTTCCGCTAGATGCCAAAGCAGAATTACTTTTTTATTTACTTTTACCTAATGTACTAAATTAACTAAAACTAAAAATGTATATAATAAAAAACAATAATTAATACAAATTTCAAAATGGGAAATACAAAAATAAAAACAAACAAAAATATATAATACTATTTTAAAAATGCTAAAATAGCAATGCATAAAAATACATTACAAATTTTCATTTTCACAGACATTTATTCAGAAACAATCTTTAACTTGTCTGCATTAGTCTATCTTTACAACACTAAGAATGCTTGGAGATCATACTGTATATCTGATGTTACATCAATCTTCCTGAGACTGTCACATCATTTAAGTAAAAGAATTGCATTACATGGGATGTAAAATATTTGAAGGAGTCCACTTAGAAGAGACTGTCCCAAGATGTATATGAAGTTAAGCTGCAATGACAAATTGCCTTTTGGACTCTGTGTGGTTGGTTTTGCAAGGTGTGTGTGTCTTTTTTCTTGCTTATAAATCTTTTTTTTTTTCTGTGAGTAAGTAGTCATTTTATTTTTATCCAAAGAAACGGCACAATTAAATATTACTGTGACAATCCACCATTTATCCAAATTTGTGGCATTTGCTAAATCAAAAATTGCAGCAAACTTCCACTTTGTGAGCTTTATCCATTCAGAAATTGAGTATATTAAAGTTAGTTTTTTTATTTATTTTGCCTGCAGAATTGGGTTCACCGAGAGACTTGGTAACCAGTGATGTGACCGACTCCAGCTTCATGGCGTCATGGACGGCCGATCCAGGAAGAGTGAGGCAGTATCGTGTTCGCTGGAGGTCTCTGTTCTCCGGGGAGTCTGGGGAAAAACTGGTGCCTGGAGATGTGACCAGCACACTGTTGGAGAACCTCACCCCTGAAACACGCTACCAGGTGTCTGTGTTCGTATCGTATGACAGCGGGAGCGGAGAACCACTTGTGGGAGAGGAGACCACTGATGGTATGTTTTAAATGTTATTTTAGTTATTATAGTAATCCCATATTCTCTAAATCAGAGTTTCCCAAATGGGGGTTCGGAGGGAACTGCAGTATTACAATAAATAAGTAGGTCTGCACAATTAATCTATTTAAAATACAATTTAAATTCCAATTTGGCTCAGAGCGATTATCAAATTTCAAAAGGCTGCAATTAATTAAGCTCGGCACTGTGTTCAATTTCCAAAACATTTTCAGCATCATCAAGTTTTCAGCGTTTTACCAGATTTGTAACAAGAAGCGTTTTTAAACTAGTTGTCAATGAAACAGAGCCTTAAATGTTTACCTCCAGTTTCTCAAAAATAAAAACTAGAGGGTTTAACATTTAACAGTGAAGTGTTGTGTAACAGTGTGTTGTGTAAGTGTTGTGTAACAGTGAAGTGTTGTGTAAGTGTTTAACATTTAACAGTGATTTATGAAATACCAGCATTGTAACATTATTTTCCCCTTTAAAGAATAATTCTAATAGTAAAGTACTTCTGTCTTAATGTTTTATAATTAGAATTTATAATAATATTGATAATAATAATAAAAATGTTAACTCTAATTATAAATGAAAGTTGAGGTTGAGGTTCTTCAGATAAACATTGGTTCAAGAGTACATACTGTAGAAGGCTTTCTGAGAAACTATGGAACCTAAAAAGTTTGTTTAATCATTTCATAGTCACTTAAAAAGATTCTCAAATGAGTGTAAAACTCTTTTCGGAAGATTTAATAGTGGTAATAGAACCCAATTATACAATTTGAGATGACTGACTCCTTGAAGGAAGCTGGCTGGAGGTTAGGTTGGGTTGGGTTAGATTAGGGTTATGGTTATCTTTAAATGATGTTTAAATGTTCCTAGGGTAATACAGACCTGACAGGACATGCACTCCTGCCTCGGGCTCAACCATATAAAGTGCATCAATCAACAACCTTTTACTGCAGTCTGTGGTACTCAGTTTGATCGAAGGAAGGGAATGGAAAAGGAAAGAAACTTTTGAATCTTAGCTAGTCGAAAAATTATTGAAAGTTAGCGTGACTTCTTCAAGTTGTGGTTTTGCGCTTGGCACCCAATCTTGGCGAGTACAGTGAGTTTTGAGTTTCTGTGCAGTAGTCACTTGCCTCCGAGTGGAAAAAGTGAGCTGATCGCAGCACGGGTGCAGTGAACATCACCACTGCGAGAAAGAGCAGATTTAAAGGGTTGCATGTGTGCAGGGCAGCCCATAATACGAGCCGTATGTCGACTGGGATGCTGGCTGAAGCGTGGATGCGTTTTCTCTACCCATACAAACCTGTGGAAACTTAACACCAGTGTGGGGATTGAAAAAGTATTAGAAATTGCTTTGCTTTCTTTTGCCTAACTTGTGGTTTCACGTTTACCTCGAACCATCTCTGTTTGTCTGTTTTTGATTTATCCAGGCCGTTGGGGAAAGTCTTGTAGAATTTCAGTCAAATATTCTTGTCTCTTTCGTCTGTTTATAGCTTCTGCATCTGCCAAGGCTTTAGTGGTGTTTGATGAAACCGAACGAAGCATGCGTGTGACATGGAAAGCCGCTCCAGGCCCAGTGGTCAGCTACAAACTCACTTACGTCTCTCAGGTCAGCGGTAAAGAGATGACGATGAAGATCCCAGCCAACGTCACCACCACCATGCTGAGAAAACTGCAGCCCCTGACCACCTATCTCATCACCGTGCATCCCATTTACAAACGAGGAGAAGGAAAAGCAAGGCAAGGAGTAGGAACCACACGTACGTTGGCCAGCAATTCAAATCCCATCTGTCACAGATCTGTACAGACACAGGCACACATCACCACTTACACTGGAAAAATTATGTTATTCCATTATTTATTATGTTAATTGTGTAACTGTACAGTACAGTATCACAATCCAGAATCACAATATTCAGGCTTTTGGCTTGGTCCAGTAATCAACCACCCAAGAAACTGCATAGCAACGTGTTAAAAAAAAACACTAAACACCTTAGCAACTGCATAGAAGTTTCCTGATAAAAATACCCAGAGCACCTTAGCGTCATTCAAGTCACTTACTATTTACTTAGAAAATACACAAATCTAGTTGCATAGAATTTGACCGTATGAAATACAAAGTAAAGTATACAAAGTATGCCCATGGTGATTGCAGTGTTTTTGCAGTATTTTGTGTTAGCATGTGCTGATATCGCCGCCTTCTCTTCATCCTACAGTGTCACCATATAAAGCCCCGAGAAACCTACAGACCTCTGAACCCACCAAAACCAGTTTCCATGTGTACTGGGACCCTGCTCCCG
Organism: Siphateles boraxobius; assembly: GCF_051911475.1. NCBI lineage: Eukaryota > Metazoa > Chordata > Actinopteri > Cypriniformes > Leuciscidae > Siphateles > Siphateles boraxobius. Next base: position 9,423,265 of record NW_027509186.1, on the reverse strand, counting down.
GTGATGTGCGAGGGTACAAAGTCACTTTCCATCCCAGCGGAAGTGATATTGATCTAGGAGAACTTCTTGTTGGAACATACGACAACACGGTAGTTTTAGAGGAACTCAGGTAATGTTTAGCATCAACTTTAGATGCTTTTCTCAATGCAATGATGCTAATCATACTTCTTGTTTTAAGATGGCACATATGGTTTCAGTTTTGTTCTTCTTTCACAGAGCTGGAACTAAGTACTCCGTGGCTGTTTTTGGCATGTTTGATGGAGGTCAAAGTATGCCGTTGGCCGGGGAGAAGAAGACCACCCTTTCTGATGCACCTATCAACGAAACACCTGTTGACTTCTCTGGTATAATCAGCACATCATTCTAAGACGTTGTGTTTATTGTATGTTCTTAGCACGCACTTTCTGTTGAAGTGCTTAGGTTAGGCCTCAAGAACTACAAACAACCCCAGGAAGAATGATTGCAATACAGCATCATATGAATCAAGATGAGCCATTAAAGCAGAATCGAGTCATGGAGGTTAGATTTATTAGTACAGTACAAATATTATAAATAATATAAACAATGTTATAGTAAATAAGATGATAAATATAAAATGCAAATATGTAGCAAATAAAAATGAGTAATATTAAGGATAATAAAATATGTTAATAATATATTAATAAAATACATTATTATTATTATTATATAAAACAAATACGTAACAATAAAAAATATAAATAATCATAAAATTAATTATTGAATATTATAATATTAATATAAACAGATTCATATTATTATTTTCTAAGAATACTGTATCTCACAATTCACCTTTACCTTCCCTTTCTAATGTACAAATTATTGATAAATTATTTTAAATGTACTGACACAAAATCGGGTTAAAAATAAAAAAACAAAATTTTATTTCTGTTATGATGACATGCCACCAAATGTTATCATGTAACTTCTAGATTCTTTAAGAAGTGTCTTTCAATGCTAGATTTAAAATAAATGAATGGGATTGTTCTGATGAACAAAAGTGTACAAATAGACACTGTTTTCATGGCGAGATCAGGCGTGTGGTTTGAAGTTGTGTGCTCAAAGCCTTTGGCAGCAACAGTGTCTTGAGTTTGATTCTGGCAGCTATTGGCGGGCAGTTTAAAGACATGAGAGTAGTCTTAACGTGAAAGACTTTCCAGAGGTGAAGTTGTGCATCAGTGAGGAGTTAAGCAACAGATGCACGGAGGATGATGGGAGTGTGCTGCAGGAGTTTAGTTGTGAAATGACCACAGTAAAGGTCACGTCAGGGCAGTTTTCCACATGTGTCGCTTCAAACTAGCCCAAACCAGTGGTCTGGTCAAGACGGATGTCTGCAAGGTTCAACATATAATCAAAATTAACCCTGTTTATGTTCCTTATACATCAAAATGCAACAACTTACTCAGTTTCTGAAATCACTTTCCTTTTCAACTGACCCCATCTAGGTCATACAGAATATCAGGTGGTGTTAACCTATTGCCTAATATCTGTCTAGTCTTTATTTTAGGATGCTATTGTTGGCATGTATGAGATTTGTCCAAATGTGTGTCTTTCTCCCATTTTTTTAGCACTGTGACACAAGTTCATGGAAAAAATAAAAGGTCCGTGAATAGGCTACCTTATACGCTGAGTTTCGGTTCATTTATGAGACGCGCTCCAGTTCACGCGCCGGCGCCTCCGTGTCGTGATCTATAATTGTCTGCTATATTTAGCCTACTTTTTATTTATGAAATCAAGGCAATTGGTTGATGAAACATTGATTAAAATTAAGATACAATTAATACAAAACGAAATTCACTTTAAAGAAAGGCTTCGTGTCTTCTGTGTAAGGTGTCTGTGAAAGTTTTAAAGCAGTCTTTTAGTGCCGCTTCAGAGCGGTCGCGTCCGTAACGGAGAACTGTCACGTCTGTAACATTGTTTTTTCCTCATAATTGCGAACACGAAAAATAAAATAAAATGAATATTTTATGTTCTGTGGAGAGCCAACCCTTCTTCTTTAGATTTGCGCAGTGTAATTCACAGAATTACAACAAAAAAATCGTTGCCTCCTAAAAGTTAAAGATTTTTTTTGTCACACATGACTGTCGATTTCCCTAATATTAAATATAAAACGCATGTGTTGACTGATATTTTTCTAATGTCTGGACTCCTTTCTAGGAGGAGCCTATGGATAAACAGACGTTTCAATATTTTGGTATTAATGCATTTTCTGAGAATTTATATTTCAAGTTTTGACTGCAAGTCTGCAAATGTCATGTCCATAACGCTGGAATTCCCAAATTTTAAATAATTTATCCTCAACTAGTTTTGTGGTGTAGGTCTACATATTTTATAATGTTAAGTTAACTTCAAATAATACTAATAGTAATTTAAAGATGTGGTAGCATTGGATCTGGACGGTATGGATAACGCTGGGAGTTGGAAGGGGTGTGTCGCGATTCTGTAGGTTCGTGGATCTGAGTGTCGCGATTTCGGTTTCATATCGCATATCGTTACAGCCCTAGTCATTTTAGAATGTTAAGTTCTAATTCTGTATAGTTATTTTGGTGAAAATAACTCAAAAGTAATACATGAGTAATGTAACGCATTACAATTCTGAGACAGTAATATTGTAAGGTAATGAATTACTTTTAAATAACAGTAACAAGTAATATATAATGTATTACAGTTTGGAAGTAACTTGCACAACACTGTCAGTTAGACACTATTTCATTGAGGAGAGAGAGAGAAGGTCACAGAATAGCACAAGTTTAGGAAAGTTTATGTTTCTTTGCTCTCCATCGCTGTCTGCCAGTGTTTTTTCAGACTAAACTAACAGTGGTATAATGGATCATACCAGCTTATGGCATACCATGCTGTTTTTTGAACATTTATTTATTTGTTTATTTATTTATTTATTAAATTAATATTTTATATGTTATTTCTAAGCCAATTTATTTTTTATTTCATTTTATTTCATTTTATTTCATTTTTATTTTATTTTATTTTATTTATTTTTTTAAACCAAAACCATTTATATATCTTTATTTTAAGGGCATATGTGTGTAAATAATCAATTTCACAAGCTATTTTTCACTTGCAGACCATGTGTCCAGTGAGATCACCAGTGCTCTAGCCTCAGTTTTGGGGCTCTTCTCACCCTCAATAGGTATCTGGAGCTCCACACGTTCTACCGAGGTGGAATGCTCAAAAGAGATGAAGCTCGTATGTCATGAATCTCAAAGGGCTACTTCTTTTCTCTGTAGAACAGAAGCAATGACAATTCCAGGAAAACTTCCTCCAGGGCCAGTTGCCAAAGTGGATTTGGATACAATGCAAGACTGAAGATTCAAAGGAGAAAAGTAGAAATTGAATGGAAAGATTCTGTAGCTCCAAGAAATTACAGAGAAATAAAAATCTTATCTAAAATTGTGATGTTTTGAAGTTATTGCGGTGTAAATGTTCCTTTTTATTTGGTGTGAGCATGTGTACACGTCTCTTTCCCGTTTCTCATCACTCTATTGTTGAACTATCGCCATCAGCGATTATACAATCACATCTAAGCTCCTCTTGGTGTTTCTCACTGTATAACTCTGGTGTGTTTTACTCACAGATGCTCAGTGTAAAACCACAGCCAAGGCTGATATCATCCTGCTGGTTGATGGATCCTGGAGTATAGGCCGTTTGAACTTCAAAATCATCCGGGCTTTTATTAGTCGCATTGTGGGCGTCTTTGACATCGGCCCTGACAGGGTTCAAATCGGCAAGTGTGCCCTGCTTCTGTTTACTTTATGTTTTTAGATATGTTGAAGGTATATTCCTGCATTTGGACTCCAGATGTGAGCTTTATGCAGAGCTCCTTATTGAGTTGTTAACAGGAACTTTTACTCATGGATTCATAATTGCGTGTGCTTCTCTCACAGGTTTGGCTCAGTACAGCGGGGATCCCAAAACTGAGTGGAATTTGAACTCTCACGCAACCCTTAAATCGCTGCAGGATGCTGTGGCCAAATTACCCTACAAAGGCGGAAATACAATGACGGGTACCGAGCTCTTACATAAGTGCTTTATAATTTACAGTCTTGAAGATGCACTCTTATTTGTTTATCTAAATCCCCGAAAACAACATTTAAAGGCGTTGTGTGCCATTTATGCACCTCTAATGGCAATTGCAAAAAAAAATAAAAAATGATAGTCTGCTATCTATAAAAATGCATGAATTTTCTCCATGTGGGAATTCATTTTTAAAAGATAACTTATAATAAACATTTAAAGACAGACCTACTCTGAGCTGTGGGGTTGCTGTTTAAAACCATATGGTTTTGTTGAAGCCATCAGTCTACATTATTTTCTTTTAACTGTTTTTTTATTAATTGTGTTTAACTGCAAATTTGTGAAAATTCCTGGTGAAAATTTACATTACCTATGATTCTGCAAAGAAATCTCCTCCAATCAGAGAATCGAAACTATCAAATTACACCAAAAGAACACTTTAGCACCTGCCAGTGACATGATAGTCAATCTGCCCAACCTCACAAACTACTTACATATTTGTATGCATATGCATATTTTGCTATATCTTTTAAATATGTTGCTTCTTTTAATGCCAGAATTACACACTTCACCTTTAAATCAGTTTCCACAGGTGTTTTGCACATAGAATATAGACAGATAAGAAATGCATGAATCCACAACAGCCATTTCTCATAGACAAATGCAATAGATCTAATAAAATAAGGTGACCATTCACCATTGTCTGTTATGAAACCAACATGCAACTTAATGTGTTTCCAAAGGTATGGCCTTGAACTACATCCTCCAGAACAACTTCAAGGCAGATGTGGGTATGAGACCCGATTCTCGAAAGATTGGTGTCCTTGTTACCGACGGCAAATCTCAGGACGAGATTGTAGTGAATTCCCAGAAACTGCGTGACTCTGGCATTGAGCTCTATGCCATCGGTAAGTTCTTCTTGACATTGCTGACATACAATCTATTCGGTCACAATAGACTATAATAGTTTGCATGCCAGTGATAGATATTCAACCCAGAGCTCTCCTGTGTCCAAATATCTCACAGCTTTTTATCTGGCAAGACTACAGCTTGATCAACGTCTCTTTGACCCAGCTGAAGTAATTGAGATCTTTCAGTAATGATCTCCTCTTGGCTTCTAGGTGTGAAGAAGGCAGATGAAAATGAGTTGCGATCCATTGCCACCGACCCTGATGATATTCACATGTACAATGTCAACGACTTCTCCTTCCTGTTGGACATTGTGGACGACCTCACTGTTAACCTCTGTAACAGTGTTAAAGGCCCAGGTACAGTCAGTCACATACTTGACTAGTGTTTGTTTTGACTGAAAAATATCTCGAGAGGCGCTCCAGTGACTGACTAAGTCACTGTCTTTATGAGTGATCAATCGAGTCATTCATTCAGTAATGAAGCAAGTGGCTTTATTTATATTATATTATGTTTTATGTATGGGGATATTTTTTACCCTGGGGAGAAAATCTAGCCTGGGAAAAGTTTCTTGCCAGGGACGTGAGATGTGAGCAAGCAGTGAATGTCTAAGGCTGAACTTACAGTCTCCGACTAAGATCCTTCCTTTTAACAGTGTAACATTGAACATTTATCGTACCAAAATACATTTAAAAGAGAGCTTAGTAATGCTACACTTGTTTTATCTCCTTAAGGCATATTGCATCATTAGAAATCCTCATTTGAAGATTACTTTTGTGCCTGTTAAATCTAGGAATGTAAAAGATCATGCTGGAAAACGCTACCTCTCTGGAGGTTGACAGATCTCCACACTACTGTTAGTGACCCGTACTCCATACCAGCCTTTCCAGAACTGTGTATCCTTCCCACCGTGAGTGAGGCGGATAAACCAAACACAGGGCCATAATCCTTAAAGACGTGGGTCATCTGAAATAAAGCAGAACCAAGTTTGACTTTAGAAGAAGTATTCCACTGCATGTGTTATTCGACTCACTTGACACCACGACTCATCATTCCACTGCTGAAAGAAAACTCTCTCAGGCTGAAAGGTTCTGATGGGGTTTTTCCTCTGATCGAGCAGCTCTACACAGATACTCACTCCCACAGTCACTGCGTGGGACATACCTGCAGATAAGACATCAAATCAATGTGCTTTCATATAACAACTGATTTAACACTGCTACTGTGTTCTTAAAGCGATAGTAAAACACATAAAAATGAAAGTTGTGTCATCATTTACTCTCCCTCATGTCATTCCAAACCTCTATGAGTTCCTTTCTTCTGTGGAACAGAAGTTCTTTCACGTTCACTTCTGAAAGTCGATGGGCTCAAACAACATTGGCCTCTATTGACTTTCATTTTTTTTTCTTCACAATACCTTCTTTTATTTCCCAAAGAAGAAATAAAGCTCTACAGGTTTGGAATGGATAAAGAGCGAATTAAGGATTAAAAATCTCAGTTTTAGGTGAACCATCCCTTAAATGGCATTAAAACTCAGTTTCTGCCCCCTTTTTTTGCATAAAATTACAATGTACACATATTCTTACAATAAAAGTACAAAATAATCTGCCAATAAGAAAACAAAAATTTAAATATGAATGTCAAATGACTTTGGGTTCTCATGCTGCCAAGCACAATTCCAGCAGAAGGCACATTTGAAGCAGATACAAGCTATTCACTAAAATTAATAAAAACATCCCGAGACCCTGCTTTATGTTCAAAGATAATATCTGGTTATTATATTATATGTATTGGTCCCTCCTAACCCCAAAAAGCTAGAAGAAATCTAAAATGCACGCCAAACCAAAACTCAGGTCTCAGGAGGATAAAGTTACGATAGACCCACTGTCCTCGCACGAGGATATCATTTTATGCAAAAACTACTTCCTGTACAAAAACAAATTTTAGTTATTATACTTATTAGGTCCTACTTATCCCAAATAGCAAGAACAATTATAAAATGCACACCAGGCAAACTCTCGGGTCTTAGGAGGTTAAAATAGGGTTGAAAGATTCATCAAAATAAAAACAAAATTGCGATTTATTTACATAAATGTATGTGTCTCAGAGTGAAAAAGAAGATTTACACGGATGCTGCTGATGATACAGTGTTTTATAGTCGGTTACCAGTAAATGCTGCTACACACAAACTTCACCTCTGAGTTTGGGTTGCTAATAATTTGGGAATTTGAGATTGACTACTGAGCGTTTATAAAAAAAATTGCCAATAAAAATAGATGAATTAACACTTGAAAATAAAGAAATTAAGACGCAAATATTAGTATTGTAATTTTACAGTCGTACTGTACAACAAAACAATTGTCATTATATACTTGTTTTATTTTACAGTGCTTATATAGCAAACACAAACGAGGATTATTAATAGAATACAGCTGACACGGATGAACTAATAATGACTGTAAACCAAGGAGACAGATGAGTGGCGGGAATCTGAACAAAGACACGACAAATGACAACAAACTGAAAGTCCATGAAAACAAAACTAAACTGAACAGTTCAAGTTCAAGTTCCGTTTATTTCTAAAGCACATTTACTACCGGCCACCGGCCGACCAAAGTGCTGTACAACAATTACAATATAGATAGACAATAAAGAACAATCAATAATTAAACAGATTATAGTAACAATAAACAGATTGGTAACAGGTGGCCAAGTGAGGTCTTTTAGGTCGTCTCTGCCTGGATATCTAAGCAGCAACAATATGAGATGTTAAATGTTTATATATACAGGTGCTGGTCATATAATTAGAATATCATCAAAAAGTTGATTTATTTCAGCAATTCCATTCAAAAAGTGAAATTTGGATATTATATTCATTCATTACACACAGACTGATATATTTCAAGTGTTCATTCCTTTTAATTTTGATGATTATAACTGACAACTAATGAAAACCCCAAAATCAGTATCTCAGAAAATTAGAATATTGTGAAAAGGTTCAATATTGAAGACACCTGGTGCCACACTCTAATCAGATAATTAACTCAAAACACCTGCAAAAGCCTTTAAATGGTCTCTCAGTCTAGTTCTGTAGGCTGCACAATCATGGGGAAGACTGCTGACTTGACAGCTGTCCAAAAGACGATCATTGACATCTTGCACAAGGAGGGGAAGACACAAAAGGTCATTGCTAAAGAGGCTGGGAGCTCTGTGTCCAAGCACATTAATAGAGAGGCGAAGGGAAGTAAAGGATGTGGTAGAAAAAAGTGTACAAGCAATAGGGATAACTGCACCCTGGAGAGGATTGTGAAACAAAACCCATTCAAAAATGTGGGGGAGATTCACAAAGAGTGGACTGCAGCTGGAGTCAGTGCTTCAAGAACCACAACGCACAGACGTATACAAGACATGGGTTTCAGCTGTCGCATTCCTTGTGTCAAGCCACTCTTGAACAAGACACAGCGTCAGAACCATCTCGCCTGGACTAAAGACAAAAAGGACTGGACTGCTGCTGAGTGGTCCAAAGTTATGTTCTCTGATGAAAGTAAATTTTGCATTTCCTTTGGAAATCAAGGTCCCAGAGTCTGGAGGAAAGAGAGGAGAGGCACAGAATCCACGCTGCTTGAAGTCCAGTGTAAAGTTTCCACAGTCAGAGATGTTTGGGGTGCCATGTCATCTGCTGGTGTTGGTCCACTGTGTTTTCTGAGGTCCAAGGTTAACATAGCCGTCTACCAGGAAGTTTTACAGCACTTCATGCTTCCTGCTGCGGACCAACTTTATGGAGATGCAGATTTCATTTTCCAACAGGACTTGGCACCTGCACACAGCGCCAAAGCTACCAGTACCTGGTTTAAGGACCATGGTATCCCTGTTCTTAATTGGCCAGCAAACTTGCCTGACCTTAGCCCTAAAGAAAATCTATGGGGTATTGTGAAGAGGAAGATGTGATACGCCAGACCCAACAATGCAGAAGAGCTGAAGGCCACTATCAGAGCAACCTGGGCTCTCATAACACCTGAGCAGTGCCACAGAGTGATCGACTCGATCCCATGCCGCATTGCTGCAGTAATTCAGGCAAAAGGAGCCCCAACTAAGTCTTGAGTGCTGTACATGCTCATACTTTTCATGTTCATACTTTTCAGTTGGCCAACATTTCTAAAAATCCTTTTTTTGTATTTGGTCTTAAGTAATATTCTAATTTTCGGAGATACTGAATTTGGGATTTTCAGTAGTTGTCAGTTTTAATCATCACAATTAAATGAAATAAACATTTGAAATATATCAGTCTATGTGTAATGAATGAATATAATATCCAAACTTCACCTTTTGAATGGAATTACTGAAATGAATCAACTTTTTGATTATATTCTAATTATATGACCAGCACCTGTATATGCAATATAATCACAATTTTGGCCAAATTGTGCAGCCCTGCAAAAAAGCAGATCAAATCTGGGCAATTTAAAATGAGATTTCAATCACAATTTTTGTCTGAAAAATTCGCAATTTGATTTTTTCCCAAATCTTTCAGCCCAAAATCAGAATTAAAACTACATTTTCAGCTTTTTTTATTTTATTTATTATTATTTATTTTCTATGCAGATGTTCGTTCTATGATTGATTCTTGAACATACAGGTATTCGAGTCATCTGCTGAAAATTCCTGTATTTTCCATAATCTAATTATACTGCGCAGATAAACAAAATATCGCAATAACACATGTTTCCCCCAATATCATGCAGCCCTATACAGTTTGCAAACACCACCTAAGATGCTGTAGCATAAAATGGAGATTCAGTGAACGCTCGCCAGTCTGATATTTCAATAAGAGGTTGCAGAAGATCCATGAAAGAGTCACTGTAACCTTTTTCCTTCAAATCAATCAGCTGTTGCTTCAAACATAACCTGAGGACACAGTTTATGGGTGATTCATTGATGATCGATTTAGTTTCTTATTATAACATTTCTTGAAGGATCTAAAATATCAAACATACCTGAAAGATGTTATAAAACATTTGGTGACCGTGTCGTCTGGATGTGGTTTCCTATTGTTTCCTGTCACCCAGCCGTCACCCCCATTCTGTACAATCTCCCATCTCTGAAGTGCGTCTAAAAACATCATCAGAAAAGAGACATTAACTGAAGAGATTAATTGAAGCAAAAAAGTATTTTTATAAAATAGTGACTCTTAATGTAGGTTAATTATTTGAATTATGTGAATCACCTTCAGCACTGGGATTTTTCAGCAAGTTGGACCTACAGGTGGAAACACAGAAGTTACATTTCATATTCTGACAATAATACAGTAAACCAACTGAAACACAAATAATCTCATTATCGGCTGACATTTTCATTTATTTTCATTTTGTTTCATGATATGCCTAAATATATCCTCGATCTGTATTGTGCATAAAAAATGAATCAACAAATTGAACATATGTCTTTCAGTAAAGTCTGAAGAGATGAGCTCTTTATACAAGGTTTAAGTTCTACTTTATAATGGTTATAAATATACTCTATATATCTAAATACGTGTAACGGAGGATAGTAGTCGCTGTGCGAGTAAACCTCACTCCTATGATCTCGAGAGGCGCTCCAGTGACTGACTAAGTCACTGTCTTTATGAGTGATCAATCGAGTCATTCATTCAGTAATGAAGCAAGTGGCTTTATTTATATTATATTATCCTTTATGGGTAACACTTTACTTGAAGGGGTGTGCATAAGACTGACATGACACCTTCATAACCATGACATGACATATGTCATGAAAATGAAGTAGTGTTTATGCATGTTTAAGACAACTGTCATTAAGTGTCTTTCGCTCAATAATGACATTTTGAATGCAAATATGACATTGTTTAAGATGTCTTTGTCATGAAAACTTGACATTAAATTAAGTAACTGTCATGTGGTTGGTTTTGACATTCACTGTCATGAGGCCATTATAAATATGTCATGAATATTTTTTGTGACCTCAACTACAGTGGAACAAATTGAATTTGTCATTAAAAAGTTATAATGGCTTCATGACAGCCAATGTCAAAACCAACCACCTGATAGTTTAATGTAATGTAAACCAATAAAGCTAAGTGGTTTCTTAAGATTGATAATTAATCTGCTATGTCATGTTTATGACCGGTTGTGTTGTCTTAGTAATGTCAAGTTGTCATGACAAAGACACTGACAGGTTATGATGTATTGGTTTATGTCAAGATGTCATAACAAAGACATCTCAAACAATGTCATATTTGCATTAAAAATGTCATAATTGAGCGAATGACACTTAATGACAGTTGTCACAAACATGCATACAACTTCCTTCATATTCATAACATGTGTCATGTCATGATTATGATGTTGTCATGTTAGTCTTATGCACACCCCTTCAAGTAAAGTGTTACCATTTTGGGTATAGGGATATTTTTTACCCTGGGGAGAAAATCTAGCCTGGGAAAAGTTTCTTGCCAGGGACGTGAGATGTGAGCAAGCAGTGAATGCTCTAGCCTCAGTTTTGGGGCTCTTCTCACCCTCAATAGGTATCTGGAGCTCCACACGTTCTACAGAGGTGGAATGCTCAAAAGAGATGAAGCTTGTATGTCATGCATCACAAAGGGCTACTTCTTTTCTCTGTAGAACAGAAGCAATGTCAATCCCAGGAAAACTTCCTCCAGGGCCAGGTGCCAAAGTGGATTTGGATACAATGCAAGACTGAAGATTCAAAGGAGAAAAGTAGAAATTGAATGGAAAGATTCTGTAGCTCCAAGAAATTACAGAGAAATAAAAGTCTTATCTAAAATTGTGAAGTTTTGAAGTTATTGCGGTGTAAATGTTCCTTTTTATTTGCTGTGAGCATGTGTACACGTCTCTTCCCCGTTTCTCATCACTCTATCGTTGAACTCTGCTTGCCATCAGCGATTATACAATCACATCTAAGCTCCTCTTGGAGTTTCTCACTGTATAACTCTGGTGTGTTTTACTCACAGATGCTCAGTGTAAAACCACAGCCAAGGCTGATATCATCCTGCTGGTTGATGGATCCTGGAGTATAGGCCGTTTGAACTTCAAAATCATCCGGGCTTTTATTAGTCGCATTGTGGGCGTCTTTGACATCGGCCCTGACAGGGTTCAAATCGGCAAGTGTGCCCTGCTTCTGTTTACTTCATGTTTTTAGATATGTTGAAGGTATATTCCTGCATCTGGACTCCAGATGTGAGCTTTATGCAGAGCTCCTTATTGAGTTGTTAACAGGAACTTTTACTCATGCATTCATAATGGCGTGTGCTTCTCTCATAGGTTTGGCTCAGTACAGCGGGGATCCCAAAACTGAGTGGAATTTGAACTCTCACGCAACCCTTAAATCGCTGCACGATGCTGTGGCCAAATTACCCTACAAAGGCGGAAATACAATGACGGGTACCGAGCTCTTACATAAGTGCTTTATAATTTACAGTCTTGAAGATGGACTCTTATTTGTTTATCTAAATCCCCGAAAACAACATTTAAAGGCAGTGTGTGCCATTTATGCACCTCTAGTGGCAATTGCAAAAAAAAAAAATGATAGTCTGCTATCTGTAAAAATCGCATGAATTTTCTCCATGTGGGAATTCATTTTTAAAAGATAACTTATAATAAACATTTAAAGACCTACTCTGAGCTGTGGGGTTGCTGTTTAAAACTATATGGTTTTGTTGAAGCCATCAGTCTACATTATTTTCTTTTAACTGTTTTTTTATTAATTGTGTTTAACTGCAAATTTGTGAAAATTCCTGGTGAAAATTTACATTACCTATGATTCTGCAAAGAAATCTCCTCCAATCAGAGAATCGAAACTATCAAATTACACCAAAAGAACACTTTAGCACCTGCCAGTGACATGATAGTCAATCTGCCCAACCTCACAAACTACTTACATATTTGTATGCATATGCATATTTTGCTAAATCTTTTAAATATGTTGCTTCTTTTAATGCCAGAATTACACACTTCACCTTTAAATCAGTTTCCACAGGTGTTTTGCACATAGAATATAGACAGATAAGAAATGCATGAATCCACAACTGCCATTTCTCATAGAGAAATGCAATAGATCTAATAAAATAAGGTGACCGTTCACCATTGTCTGTTACGAAACCAACATGCAACTTAATGTGTTTCCAAAGGTATGGCCTTGAACTACATCCTCCAGAACAACTTCAAGGCAAATGTGGGTATGAGACCCGATTCTCGTAAGATTGGTGTCCTTGTTACCGACGGCAAATCTCAGGACGAGATTGTAGTGAATTCCCAGAAACTGCGTGACTCTGGCATTGAGCTCTATGCCATCGGCAAGTTCTTCTTGACATTGCTGACATACAATCTATTCGGTCACAATAGACTATAATAGTTTGCATGCCAGTGATAGATATTCAACCCAGAGCTCTCCTGTGTCCAAATATCTCACAGCTTTTTATCTGGCAAGACTACAGCTTGATCAACGTCTCTTTGACCCAGCTGAAGTAATTGAGATCTTTCAATAATGATCTCCTCTTGGCTTCTAGGTGTGAAGAAGGCAGATGAAAATGAGTTGCGATCCATTGCCACCGACCCTGATGATATTCACATGTACAATGTCAACGACTTCTCCTTCCTGTTGGACATTGTGGACGACCTCACTGTTAACCTCTGTAACAGTGTTAAAGGCCCAGGTACAGTCAGTCACATACTTGACTAGTGTTTGTTTTGACTGAAAAACATCTCGAGAGGCGCTCCAGTGACTGACTAAGTCACTGTCTTTATGAGTGATCAATCGAATCATTCATTCAGTAATGAAGCAAGTGGCTTTATTTATATTATATTATATTTTATGTATGGGGATATTTTTTACCCTGGGGAGAAAATCTAGCCTGGGAAAAGTTTCTTGCCAGGGACGTGAGATGTGAGTAAGCAGTGAATGTCTAAGGCTGAACTCACAGTCTCCGACTAAGATCCTTCCTTTTAACAGTGTAACATTGAACATTTATTGTACCAAAATACATTTAAAAGAGAGCTTAGTAATGCTACACTTGTTTTATCTCCTTAAGGCATATTGCATCATTAGAATTCCTCATTTGAAGATTACTTTTGTGCCTGTTAAATCTAGGAATGTAAAAGATCATGCTGGAAAACACTACCTCTTTGGAGGTTGATAGATCTCCACACTACTGTTAGTGACCCGTATTCCACCAGCCTTTCCAGAACTGTGTATCCTTCCCACCGTGAGAGATAGCGGATATCTAATACTTGATAACTATTAAAATTATTAAACAACCCTCAATTCCGTAATGATGCGATATTGATATCACATTTTAATTTCAACTCAATGCGCTAAAGGTCTATAACTGAACTTTAACGTCTTAATATTTGGTAAAAAGTTACCTTAAAGCATGCGCAAAATAAAATACATCCCAGCTACTTTCTAATATATAATAATTTTTTACCTCCTATAGAGTAAGTTGTGTAATACTATTTTTATGAGCTCGGACATGACCACAAAATTCAATTTTGTCATATTTTATTTCAACATAGTGAAGTAAAACAATAAGGACATTTACAGGTGATCCAGCCAGAATACAAAGCAGTCATATTTTGCTCTAGGGAATAGCTGACCAGACTTTCAACTATTTCGGCAACATCTGTTTTTGCATTTTTTGACAACAGTGACACTGAGAGATCTGTTACAAACGTACACATACAGAGTAGTTCGTCGACTTCGATTTCCTCACGAGATTCAAGCATCACATCCAGAACTTTTCTGAGGATTACGCCGATCGGTTCTTTGCCGTTTAAAAACATGGGCGTAACATCTGTCCAGGATCCAACCAAGCCTCTTATGACATCCATTTCTTTTTTGAGATTTTTCACACGTTTGGTATCCCTCGCACAATCGTTATTCTCATCAAACGCAGCCTTGATGATCCTGTGCATCAAGCTAACCATCGGGCCTCTAAAATGATCTTTAAACATAGAGTCTACTGTATATCTTAAACGACAGCCATTCCCCGTGGCGCACTCACTCGCCGGATGATACTTGTGTCCCGCATCGCCAGAACTCGACGGGGAGTCGCTCTCCATCAGCTTTTGTGTCGCCATTTCTGAAGTTTTCAGATTTTTCGGTCCCCTATTCGATGGTGAAAGATTCTGTTAGTTCCAGAAATCTCTTGAGCGAGTCCTTGCAGCACAATCGTCCAGGCCTTGTGCGTTAACAAAGTTTTTGGGTTAGAAGTGTGAGTCGAAAAAAGTGTAGTTTGCGGCAGGCTCAGACAAACAGGAACTTCTGATCAATTCCTTCGACTTTTGATCAATGAGATGTTGCAGTAGCACAGCAGTCCGCGACTATTAGAGCTAGAGCCAGGGGTTGTGTGCGATAACTGAGGCTGGGCTCTGTGTAGAGTTTATCAGGACAACTGATAGTGCTCAGCCCGCCCCGTAGGAGGAGTTGTATAGGGGTGTCATCGTCATGACGTCGTAAACCGCTACGTAGGATTAAAGCCTCATTGAATCAGAAGTAAAGTCATGGAGAAGTTATGCATATACTGCCAGAGAGAATTCTATTAATTACACCAAAATATATATATATTATATATATATATATATATATATATATATATTTTAACATATGGGTGGGTGAATGTTTGCAACAAGTTCCGTAAAAAGCGTTTAGAAAGTAAGGCTTTAAGTTAACTTTTACCAAATATTAAGACGTTAAAGTTCAGTTATAGACCTTTAGCGCATTGAGTTGAAATTAAAACGTGATATCAATATCGCATCATTACCGAATTGAGGGTTGTTTAATAATTTTAACAGTTATCAAGCACCAGCTGATTAAAGTGTTTCTTCAAACAAAGCGACAAAAGTAATTTTCTGATCAATCATCGTACACGGATGCACTGTGTTTTGTTGTATGCCCAGATTTTGAGGGTCGCTGGTAGAAAGATTTCTTTGAATTTTAAAAACATAGATAGATCTACATAGATGTTTTACAGGAAAAAAATATTTCAGAGATCCTTGTTCGGTAGGCCTATTCTATATTTGCATAAAGGGTTAAAATATAAAATATACATTAAAGCGCTATTTAAAAATGGTATAATAAAATAATGTGGTTTAAACCATCATTTTATTAAATCAAGCCAATTCATGTGAATACTGCCATATATGAACAAAGAGAAGAACTAGAGTTCACTACAGCTAACTGTAGGAAACAGATATCCATGGGCTGAAAGTGTAAAGAAGACACCATACAAAACATTACAATCACACCCGGCAATACGATAAGTGTTGCGATAGTGTTGTTAAAAATGAAACCGTGGTAAACAATTTAAGAATACTAGCACTGTTAAACATGCGGTTCAATAACAATGTACAATATAAACAAGAATCCAAGTTTCACATATAACTGTTGATAGTTAGGTATAATCGTTAGATAATTTATCAAACAATTGAAACTTGCGCTATGTTAAAACATTTTGATGATGAGACCAAAACTGCTTATCACATGTTTTCATAACTTACTGCTTACCGTCTGTTTTCTGGATCAGACCTAAAACTCTTGTGTCAAAGTATCGGTGTAGACGGATTAAAAAATGAATCATCCCGCCATTCACATAAAAATATAGCCGGTAATTCATTAGCTTAACCGTTGTTTAGCCACACACATAAAATAACTGTGTATCTATGACTGTGCTGTGAAATGGGCAATAGCTAGACTAGTTTGAAGTATAATAGTTTTATAGGTAACAGAAAAACAGCAATACTCATCTTTCATGTCGATGTTTCGTAGACATAGCTGAAAAATGTTCTAAAATAAAAATCTCATGTAGAAATATCTGTTCATGTTTTTCATAAATTCCTATATGTTTGACCACGCTCGGAGACTATAGCTTTTGCAAACTGTACAAAAACAAAAAGAAGCAAGATGTAAACGGCCTAATTGACTATATAAAATGTCAATTACAAACATACAAAACTGATGTTTTGTGGCTTTTCGTATTTGCTTTAAATGGCTCATGTTGTATTTACTCTTTAGCAAGTTGATCACTAGAATTTACTTTTATGCAATTTTATCTGCATAGTCATATGTGATTCTGTTGTAATAGTTTAAGTGTGAAACAGCATACACTTACTTTTTGCGTTAATACTTTGTGTATTTATTATAAACGGTGCTTTTCACCCCCTGTTTTCTTAGTGATTTGGTCTTTTGAATTCATGTATAAAGATTATGTTCTAAAGTTAGACCACAGTCTTTACAAGAGTGTGGAACTTTGCATCACTAGGGTGTGACAAAATATGTTGGCATGTAAAAATACATCCAAATATTTAAGCACAACTATTTACACACATACTAAGCAGGATAATATCTAATTGTAGATTGTGAACACACCATTATCTGATTATTTAGGGTCAGAGAACGAATTTTGAACAAAATTTTGTGCTGGATGTAAAAAATAAAGGTATTAGTTAATAACAAAAACTTTAAATCAACATGAAAACCATAATATAAATAAATAAAATATAGTTTGAAAATTACTTCCATAATATTTTCCTTTAGTAAAGCTATGCCTGTATCACCCACCACAAAGTTTTGCGTTTGTGGTTGAGACCTCGCAGAGATTACACCAATATTAGGGTTCCCTTTCAGTCGATAACGTCGGACGTAGTCGACGCGACTGAAATGGGATCACGCTAGGGAGCCTATCATCTTCGAGTACTATTGAACGAGCCAATGTAATTGGCGTGCGTGATTCGCATCACACACTCCGCCCCCGCGGCGCGGGTATAAATACGGAAGTGGATGCACGCACTAGTTGCCTTTCGCTTCGGAGCCGATCGTTTGATGTCTCTGAGAGTGCTGTTGTCTACAACGAGCGAGTGTGTCGGTGTTCTTCAGGAAGACTCTCCCAGTGCTGGTGTTCTACAGCGCGAGTGCAGCGGTGATCGCGAGCTTTGAGCTCTCAACTGCTGTTTTAACAGCAACAAATTTCTAAATGTTTGTGTGTGTTGATGGCTGGTTAGAGGGCGGAAAAGTGAGTGCTTCACTGTTTCAGTTCTCTGTTCAGTGTTGCCGCGGTCATTTCCCTGTGTGCTCCGGCACTGGTGACGGTCCTATTTTCTGAAAGAGCAACACGGGTGCGTTTGCGTCTTTTTCAAGATGTCATTCCGCCCGTGCGTTTCTGGGTGCGGTCGTTCCCTGTCTCTCTCTGATGGTCACAACTGTTGTGTCACGTGTTTGGCTTACAGCACGCTGAGACAGCTTTTGTGGACAGCTCATGTTTTCACTGTGGGAACATGACTGTCGCAGTGTTGAGGGCGAGACTCGCCTTCGTTCGCGGAGAGCGAGTCCCCATTACCATGCCCCACCCTCGGGTGCTGTGTGGGATGGGTGACCGGAGGATAGTGTTGGATGTCCCGCCCGGTAACCATTCCCTGTGGGCTCCTCACTCCTCCCTTCCACTGCAACCACTGGAGCCTCCTCTGTTGTCTGCTGGTCCATCTGTAATGGGTGGGCCAGCGGTTTCACTCGGGGCTCCCCTGGAGGACAGGACGCCGATTGCAGCATCAGAGGGTGAGCTGACTTCTGGAGATGATGACTCGGCTGCATTGTCTCCCTCCGGGAGTTCAATGTTGCCCGAGCCGGATCCAGAATTATCAGCTATGCTGAAACGGGCCGCCGAGGCTGCCGGGCTCGAGTGGAACCTCCACCGTGTCCCGTTCAGTCTCGGTTGGAATCTGGAGTTTGGTATCTTGGGGCGGGCCGCGCTGGTTCTCAGCTCGCCGCCCCAGTGCCTTTCTTTCCCGAAATGCATGGAGAGCTTATCAGGTGGTGAACAGCATCTTTCTCTGCCAGAAACTGCCTGAATAGCTTTTCCCCCTCATTACCCTTGATGGAGGAACGGTGAAGGGTTGCGAGGTGTCCCTCCATTGGAGCGGTCTGTCGACACAGGTGCACCTGTGTCCGGCGGCCGCTGCCTTTTGGGGGGATCCTCGTCTTCCCCCTAAGGCCTGTGAGTTTCGTCCGTTCCGACGGGCAGAGCTTACAAAGCCTGTGGGCAAGCCCCTTCCTCTTGCGTGCCATGGCGTTGCTGCAGGCTAGGGCACCCATGGCATGCACGAGGGTAATCCAGACCGTGCGCTCATAGGTGAGCACCGCACTGCATCCGACCTCACCCTCCGGGGTACGGGTGTCGTAGCGTGCGTGATCGGTCTGGCGATGTCCACCTTGGTGGTCCAGTAGCGCCTTCGTTGGCTCAGCCTGGTTGGTATGGCGGATGCGGACAAGGTTCGGTTCCTGGTCTCCCCAATTTCCCAGGTTGGGCTGGTCGGCGACGCGGTGGAGAACTGCATCAAACAGTTCTCTGCCGCTCAAGCGCAGACGGAGGTCATCCGGCACATCCTGCCCCGGTGGCCAGCTGCTGCCTCCACCCGCCGCCGGTGGCAGCTCCTCCGCCTGCTCGTCGCTGTGGGCGTTCTCCGGCCGCCGCTCCTGCTGGCCCTCCGCAGCAGCCTCCACCCAGGCCTCAGCAGAGAGCCGGCCGCAGTAGAGACGCCCAGCCCGCTCCAGGCGCTGCCAAGCCAGGTGGCAAGCGAAAGCGAAAGCATTCCGGAGCGGGCCGCCCAGGAATGGATGAGATGCTCTTGGAGTGGCACGATCACTCCCTCCCCCCGGGTGAGGGCCGGGTGGAGCCTTTGTTTGTGTGTGTGTCTGTTCCGCCGCTGGCTCCCTAAAAAAAAAAAAAAAAAAAGCGGAGCAAGCGGTACCCACACTTCAAAGAGAGAGCAATTTCATCTGTTCCTGGGTCCCAAGAGGGCCAGTCTGGCGGGTGTGACCCTGTATAGCCTTACACCCCTCAGCTCCCCCTTGGTCGCCAGCAGGCAGCTTGGTGCATTCGAGGACCCGGTCATCCGCCTTCTCATGCGCCCCCTGCCGCTTGTGGAGACAGGTAAGTGTTGCACAGCACACTAACACCACTCTCTCTACTTGGCTGCCCCACCTCAGGCTCGGCTACCCCGCTCAAGTCAGTGATAGTCATCACATTAGGTGTTGAGCAGACGTGCTCCTGAAAATTCAGTGATATTCATCACACCGAGTGTTGAGCAGTGCTCCTGACTTGTGCGTGCTTATCTTATCCTGCTGGCGAAGGATTTGATATAGCCGCTCCTCCAGCCGGTACGAAGGCCAGTTGTAAACTCGTTCTTCGTGCTACTAGGTGGTGGGTCGTGACCATCTTGGCCCAAGATTGGTCTGCAGCTTTGACCTGAAAGACATGTGCTTCAGATCTCTACCTCCCGCACCGCAGGCCATCCTGTGTGTTGCGTCTAAGGGTGGAGTATCAGTACAGTGTCCTTCCCCTCGAGTGCTCCAGAGCCCGTTGGGTCTTCAGGTCAACTGGAAGAGAGTAATCTCGCCCACGGGCTGAGTATCTCTTTTCTAGTTTTGGAGAGGTACTCGGTCCAACATGTCTCTCCAATGAGAATGTGTTCAGCTGGTGTTGAAGTGAGAAAGGGTCCCACTGAAAGAACTTTCAGAGGCTCCTGGGGTATATGGTAGTCGCAGCCTTTGGCTCCCTCCATATGTGACCGCTTCAGCGCTAGCTTCACGATCGAGTCCCGAGGTGACCGTGGCAGAGCAGCTCACCCTGTGTGACTATAGTTCATCCCGGTCTGCTGCCAAACCCTCTTCAACAGAGCGGCCATGTACAAAGGGCGTGTTTTAACGGGGGCCTGGGCGACCCCCGACTACACGGGCATTCGTGCCTCGAGTTGTTAGACATTGCGACCGTTGCGCAAGCTTCCCCTGCATGTCACAAACTCACCCGTCACCTCCTCCTTGGAGTCAGACGCTTCTGAGGGCGCCTTATTCCACTCCTCCCGCTTACTCAATCGTGCCGCCATCGAGCCTCACGACAGTTATAGCCAGGGCAAGTGGAGACTCCATCCCCTGGGTCCGGCTGGGTCATGACCATTCCGGGGCCGCTCAGTTGCCCCCCCGGTTTTATTTTTCCGCCAGTGTTTGGGTAAACCGAGCGGACTACCCTTGGACAAACACTGGGACTCAGCGGCCCCAGGGGCCCGCAGAAATGCGTTTAACCCCAGTGAGCCTTCTAAAAGTGACTGCGACTCATGGTCGCCTTGCGCCTGCAAGTCAGTGAAATCATCACTCTTCATGTTGAGCAGATTTGCTCCTGAAACTCAGTGAAGTTCATCGCACTCTGGTGTTGAGCAGCAATGCTCCTGTAGCTCAGTGAGTCCATCACAGGTAGCTCAGTGAATTCATCACACGCAGTGCTGAGCAGAAATGCTCCTGGTGCTCAGTGAAGTTCCTCGCACTCAAGTGTTGAGCAGAAATGCTCCTGAAGCTCAGTGAGTTTATCACACTCAGGTGTTGAGCAGTAATGCTCCTGAAGCTCAGTGAACTTGTCACACTCAAGTGCTGAGCAGAAATGCTCCTGTCGCTCAGTGAGGTTCTTCGTACTCAAGTGTTGAGCAGAAATGCTCCTGAAGCTCGGTGAGTTTATCACACTCAGGTGTTGAGCAGGAATGCTCCTGAAGCTCAGTGAACTTGTCACACCCAAGTGCTGAGCAGAAAATGCTCCTGAAGCCCAGTGATCTTCACATGTTGTGTTGAGCAATGCTCCTGTCTTTTGCGCCCGTCACTTGCACCTACGTGCCATGTCAGGAGAGGAACAGGTCTTCATAGTTGCCCCTCATTGGCCCAACTAGACCTGGTTCCCTTCAACAGCCTTCCTGACTTCCCCTGGATTCGGGGACGGGGCACGATGGCACACGCGTTCTTCCCCCGGAGATTCCGGGCGGTCTTACATCCGAACGCGGAGGTTCAGGTGGCTATCACAAGAACATGTGTTAGTTACCATCACTTCTGCGAGCACCCCCTAGAATTGGGTAGCGTGCTTACGCCTTTAGAAGTGGAACCTAGTCGTTGAGTGCGTCTTCTCCCCTGAGGAGATCCTGAAAGCTTTCGATCACTTCAGTGCTCTCTTTCCTGCAAAATGGGTTGCAGTAGGCTGTTTTCCTAAATCACCCTCAAAATGATGTTGCCTCGGTGTTTAAACGACGCTCATCGTGTTGCAGAAGTATGCAGAAGCACGTTCTGATCGTCAGGTTCCTGAGGAGCAAGGTCTTGTAAATCCTTGTGTCCCTCTTTATCCTCTTGGGCCTTGTCCCTGGTGCGACTGCACTGCAGAGACCGCCCCTGAGCCACTGCGGGTAGTGAGTTAAAAATTCTGTTATATCAGTTCTCCTGCTCGCGTGGTCTCTACTAGAGGGTAGGGACTTGCTCGCTTTCGGTCAACGTATTGTGCCTGGAGTCTGGGCCGGCTAACTCTCACAAGCTGAGACCCCGGCTCGGATTGTGCCCAAGGTTCCTACCTCTCCCGTAATAGGAGCAGGTGGTGAGCCTGCAAGCGCTGCCCTGGAGGAGGCAGATCCAGCCCTGGCTTCTCTGTCCGATTCGCTTGGACGTGTACAGAATGCAAGTCATAGACCTCAGACCAGCTCTTCAAATATCTGTTGGAATTCAGCAGAGAGGGAAGGCTGTTTCCATGCAAAGTTGCACTTAGTGCTTGCCTTCATTTCGGCAAAGATCCGAGATGCAACATGTCCACTTAGGTGTTGAGCTCCTCTATGATGAGTGTAAAGTGCTCCGCCTGGGCGTTGACGATATACTTTGCTAAACAGATTCTAGAGTTGGGGGCTGGACGACACCTAGTTGAACCGCTGCTTCCCATGGGCTCCCTTCTCATGAAGCCAGTTTCACCGTGAGCCCGGTTCAAGTGTCGGCTTGCTGCGCCATTCCCCTCCTATGGACTGGATACGTGCGCCTTTCTACTCCAGTTGAGTTCCCTTAAAATTGAACCCTGTTGAGTTCCTCCACACCCCTCCGACGTCGGACGTGCGGAACGTCTGGTGTTAGGCCTACCACTCGTAAGCAGTGTGGAACCTGTGTTAGGCTGGGTCCATATGTTGCGGTCCCTTCGGTGACCCCATATGTGTATTCTTCCACGATACGGCTCCCTGCGGTGAGCCCGTGTCTTCCCTCGGCAGAGTCTCTCTGCCGTCACTGTCCGGTGTGTCTCCCCCCGTCTTAGGCTGGAGCCACCCCAGTGACATTCCATATGTTAGACTGCCCGGTTTCCGCCCAGTTCATATGTGTATTCTCCACATTTCCTCCCTCGGGTTGGATGTGGCTTCCGCAGCGTCCCTTCCTTCCAACGTACGGGGAACGCTTTCCCAGTGCTCCTGTAGGAACAGCAGTGACTTCCCTGGCCTAAGCCCTGTCCTTCCCCGCCTTAAGTTTGCGGGGGCATCAGGAGGCTTTGGTTTAGGCACTGGAAGGTGGCAGCGTTAGTGGCGTGTTCAATGGTTGATCCCATTTCAGTCGCGTCGACTACGTCCGACGTTATCGACTGAAAGGGAACGTCCTGGTTGCGTATGCAACCCACCGTTCCCTGAAGGAGGGAACGGAGGACGTAGTCCCCTTGCCACTACCGCTGGACCACCGCTGACCCCGGGTTACTCTCGGCTCCTCAGCGAAAAGCAACTAGTGCGTGCATCCACTTCCGTATTTATACCCGCGCCGCGGGGGCGGAGTGTGTGATGCGAATCACGCACGCCAATTACATTGGCTCGTTCAATAGTACTCGAAGATGATAGGCTCCCTAGCGTGATCCCATTTCAGTCGCGTCGACTACGTCCTCCGTTCCCTCCTTCAGGGAACGGTGGGTTGCATACGCAACCAGGACGTTCTCAAACATTGCCTGTTTTTTATGGAATACAAACTTTGCCATTGTTTATTATGTGCAATATATCATTATATGGCCAGTTTGGTTTCTTCTTACTTGTACAATATACTTGGTTCTAAATACAAAAATTAAAACTCCATCACCAATCAATTATTAAAAACATTTTATTTTTAAAAAAACTGTTTAAGTACATAATGCAAAACAATAGGCTACAACAGTTGTTATTGCAGTTTCTTCATGAGAGATTCTTCATGCTTGAACAAAGCGTTGACCAGGTCGTTGGCAATGCTTTCACAATTCACATAGTCCAGCGGTTCCCTCGTCTTCATCTGGTGTGTTGGATTCGCTCGCACATTTGTAACTGATTCATTGAGCAATCAAGATTGTCAATTATTGGATCAATGTTCTTCACTTTTTCAACCAACTGACTGGTGTTTGCTTTCAGAAACCTTTGATGATCTGAGAATATAAAAATTAAAACAATAACAGGAAAAATGAAAATGAAGGCAAAATGGGAAAGAATATAAAGATTGAATCTAACCTTGTTTTATCCTGTTTCTCTTCTTTCCCAGTATCCCCGTTTGGGCAGTATTTGGCTTTGATCAAATCTGCAGTAATCCCCTTAACGCCCACTGTCATAAATATGCGACAAACCGTTTGACTCAATCAACCAGCCAAGATAACGTCTGCAATAAATGATGCTGCAGATTTTAGTTACATCAGATAAAAAATACAACAGTTAAAACAACATAGCATAATGCAAAATAAAACATTGCTGTAAAACAGTCATGTTAAACTGATACTTTTGTGATATCGTTTAAAAAAAACGTAGCATAATGAACATAAACAATGTTGTACATTTTTAAAATCATACTTTATGATAAATTAATATAGTAGATACATGTTAATACCTGTATCACATCGATATCATAATACAATGCTCCATATTTTTAAACCCATACTTTGATAAATTAATATAGTAGATACATTTTAATATCTGTATCACCAGTTACAGCAGATAAAAATACTAATAGCATAATGTGGATAAAACAAATACGTAGCCTGGGCTATTTAAAACACTAATGAATTATACCGTCTTTTCCTTATGTATAAACAATTTTTCAAATTAAACATCATTGCATAATACAGATAAACAGCACCGTAGCATAAATTAATTATAGAGAAAGTACTCACTGTTTTGCATTTTTGATGAGGTGGTCATAGAAGAGAGGGTGCAAAAGTTTTTGGTCCAGACATGGGGTATGGCACACGTCCATGTGTCTTGGCTATTTTATAGCCTTTTACAGTAAGAGCCTGTGGAAAACTATGGGAAAACGGTGGAGCTGTGTGTCCACTATATTCTTTCAGTACTCTATGAATGGAAGTGTTTAGGTTCAAGGCCAATTCACATTCCCAGGGGGTAGCCAGACCTTTTGATTACACGAGCGCCATATTTCACTGATAACTGTCACTCCTGAAAATAAGTCTTATGAATTAAAAGTAATTTATTACCGGTGGTACGAAAACAGCGATGATATCACTTATTTGTCACGCACACTGTCCATGCTGGCAGGCACTACCTGTGTGAGTTTTTTCTTCAACCCTGGTGAAAATGTACGATGATTTTATTTTTATCTAAATCTAACATAATTGGTACAGTAAATTTGTAAAATATTTACTTTAAATGAACAGAATGCTTTTCAACTTCAGTAATTTAGTAAGATTTTTTAATGAACAGCATGATTTTCAACTTCAGTAATTTAGTAAGATTTTAAATGAACAACATGCTTTTCAACTTTAGTTAAATTAGTAAACTGTTTATTTTATATATGATATATTTTAATTTATACACTTTTAAAGGAACACAATGCTTTTCAACTGTTGTGTAAGATATTTCTCAATGGGCTCAGGAACGTGATACTAGGCCAGCCACACGCTGGTGTGACAGAGAGAAAAGACTTCAGGGGAAACACTTGTGGGGTTTTTTCAACCATGGTGAAACAGTAAGATGATTTTATTTTTGTTTAATTTATATACTTTTAATTGAACAGCATGGTTTTTCGACTTGAGTCAGTGTCAAATATTTGTGAATGACTAAATGTAAATTTTATAACCCTTTCATTTAAATGAACATAATGCTTTTTCAACTTCTGTGTGAGATAAACTTCCAACGTCCTCAGCAATGCGGAGGGAGGGGAATTCCTGCTTTGACACACACACACACACACACACACACACACACACACACACACACACACACACACACACACACACACACACACACACATATTTTTAACTGTTTGCAATTTTTTGTCGCTCCATTTTATTTAAACTTTTTGTGTGAGGTTTTACATAAGCTGTATGTTTTTCTTCAACTCTCTAATACATTTTTTTAACCGTTTGGAATGTTTTTGTGGCTCCATTTTATTTAAACTGAAATGCTTGGTTCAGTGAATAGTTCTACATTTATTTTAAACTTTTTGTGTGAGGTTTTATTTTATATTATTTTACAGAACAGATAAACTTCCACAATTTTTTGATAAAGTGATAAAGCTCAGGGATATTTAGGGGATGCGGTGACAAAACACCAACTTCAAACGATCAAACTAACTATCACATCACTTTGTAACTGTAACATCAAAGCTTATGTTAACATCAAAGGCCAATACCTCCCTTTTCTTGATCAAACTAACTTCAAACAATCCATCATTTTGACAGAAGCTGTAACCGCAAGGGGCGGAACTAGATTAAAGGTCATCATCCATCATTTTGACAGAAGCTGTAACCGGATGGGGCGGAACTAGGTCAAAGGTAACAGGAAGGGGCGGAACTAGGTCAAAGGTAACAGGAAGGGGCGGAACCGGAAGGGGCTGGGCAGGAAGGGGAGGAACCGGACGGGCGGGGGAAGATCAAAGGATAGACACGCCCACCTGTCAATCAATCATTTTGACAGTTGCTGTCTCATATATACTACTCAGACGTGCTCCTGAAAATCCAGTGATATTCATCACGCCTAGTGTTGAGCAAGGCTCCTGATTTGTGCGTGCTTATCTTTTCCTGCTGGCAAAGGATTTGATATAGCCGCTTCTCCAGCCGGTATAAAGGCTAGTTGTAAACTCGTTCTTCATGCTACTAGGTGGTGGGTCGTGACCATCTTGGCCCAAGATTGGTCTGCAGCTCCGACCTGAAAGACATGTGCTTCAGATCTCTACCTTCCGTACCACAGGCCATCCTGTGTGTTGCGTTTGAGGGTTGAAGTATCAGTACAGAGTCCTTCCCTTCGAGTGCTCCAGAGCCCGTTGGGTCTTCAGGTCAACTGAGAGATAGTAATCTCGCCCACGGGTTGAGTATCTCTTTTTCAGTTTTGGAGATGGACTCGGTCCAACACGTCTCTCCAATTAGAGTGTGTTCAGCTGGTGTTGAAGTGAGAAAGGGTCTCACTGAAAGAACTTTCAGAGGCTCCTGGGGCATGTGGTAGATGCAGCCGTTGGCTTCCTCCATATGATGACCGCTTCAGCACTAGCTTCACGATCGACTAGCCACGATGTGGCTTCCGCAGCGCCCCTTCCTTCCAATGTACGGGGAACGCTTTCCCAGTGGTCCTGTAGGAACAGCAGTGACTTCCCTGGCCTAACCCCTGTCCTTCCCCGCCTTAAAATAAGGGGCATCAGGAGGCTTTTGTCTAGGCACTGGAAGGTGGCAGCTTTAGTGGCGTTTTCAAAGGTTATCCCCATTCAGTCGACCGTCGACTACGTCTGACGTTATTGACTGAAAGGGAATGTCCTGGTTGCGTATGCAACCCACCGTTCCCTGAAGGAGGGAACGGAGGACGTAGTCCCCTTGCCACTACCGCTGGACCACCGCTGACTCCGGGTTACGCTCGGCTCCTCAGCGAAAAGCAACTAGTGCATGCATCCACTTCTGTATTTATACCCGCGCCGCGGGGGCGGAGTGTGTGATGCGAATCAGAATCAGAAAGAATCAGAATCAGAAAGAGCTTTATTGCCAAGTGTGCTTGCACACACAAGGAATTTGTTTTGGTACTGAGGCTTCCAGTGGACATATACAAATACAAATACAACAAGAAACATAATACTACAAATTATAAGAATAAAAAATAAAAATATAAATATATGAGAATAAAAGTATCACAGTTGGGTTTAGTCAGAATAGACATTTTCAGATTTACAGATTATGAACATATTTACAGTGTTTTGAATATTATAAATAAATAGTTGTAAGATATTGCACTAAACAGTGGGAGTATTGCACTTAAAGGCATATGCCTTGGGAGGAGTGTTAACTGTTCAGAAGGGAAATGGCCTGTGGGAAGAAACTGTTCCTGTGCCGAGATGTTCTAGTGGCCAGTGATCTGAGTCTCCGTCTTGACGGTAACAGTTCAAACAGGTGGTGTCCAGGGTGAGTGGAGTCTGTGATGATTTTACCTGCTCTCTTCCTCACTCTGGAAGAGTACAGGTCCTGGAGGGATGGCAGGGGGGCACCAATAATCCTCTCCGCAGTCTGGACTGTCCGTTGTAGTCTCCTGATGTCTGATTTGGTAGCTGAACCAAACCAGACAGTGATGGAAGCGCACAAGACAGACTCAATGACGGCTGAGTAGAACTGAATCAGCAGCTCCTTTGGCAAGTTGAACTTCCTCAGCTGGCGAAGGAAGTACAGTCTCTGCTGGGCCTTTTTCACAACAGAGACAATGTGATTGTCCCACTTCAGGTCCTGAGAGATGATAGTGCCCAGGAACCTGAATGACTCCACTGCTTCCACAGTGCTGTTCATGATGGTGAGTGGGGGGAGTGCTGGGCTGTTCCTCCTGAAGTCCACGATCATCTCCACTGTTTTGAGCGTGTTCAGCTCAAGGTTGTTATAACTGCACCAGGCAGCCAGCTGTTCAACCTCCAGTCTGTAAGCAGACTCGTCACCGTTTTGGATGAGACCGATGACAGTGGTGTCGTCTGCAAATTTCAGGAGCTTGACAGTGGGGTCTTTAGAAGTGCAGTCATTAGTGTACAGGGAGAAGAGCAGTGGGGAGAGAACGCACCCTTGGGGGGCGCCGGTGCTGATTGTGGGTGTCTTGGATGTGTGTTTCCCCAGTCTCACTCGCTGCTGCCGGTCCGTCAGGAAGCTGGTGATCCACTGACAGATCGAGGATGGCATGGAGAGCTGAGTCAGTTTGGCTGTGAGAAGATCAGGCATGATGGTATTGAAGGCCGAACTGAAGTCCACAAAGAGGATCCTTGCATAAGTCCCTGGTCTGTCGAGATGTTGCAGGATATAATGCAGTCCCATGTTGACTGCATCATCCACAGACCTGTTTGCTCTGTAAGCAAACTGAAAGGGATCCAGCAGGGGTCCGGTGATGTCCTTCAGGTGGGCCAGCACCAGTCTTTCAAACGACTTCATGACCACAGACGTGAGAGCGACAGGTCTGTAGTCATTAAGTCCAGTGATTTTGGGTTTTTTGGGGACAGGAATGATAGTGGAGCGTTTGAAGCAGCAGGGAACTTCACACTGCTCCAATGATCTATTGAAGATCTGCGTGAAGACCGGGGCCAGTTGGTCAGCGCAGGCTTTTAAACAAGCAGATGAGATGCCGTCTGGGCCTGAGGCTTTCCTAGTCTTCTGTTTTTTGAAGACTCTGCTCACGTCCTCCACACAGACCTTAAGCTCAGGTTGGATGGCAGGAGGGGGGAGTAATAATGGGAATGCAGGAGGCGATGGTGAATGTGTGAAGTGCAGATCAGACCGGGTGTGTGGTGTGAATGAGGGCTTTTCAAACCGGCAGTAAAATGAATTTAAATCGTCAGCCAGGTGTTGATTGTCCACAGATCGAGGGGATGGTGACTTGTAGTTGGTGATGTTCCTCAGGCCATTCCAGACTGATGATGGGTCGTTGGATGAAAACTGTTTTTTCAGTTTATCAGAGTAGTTCCTTTTAGCAACTCTGATCTCCTTTGTCAATCTGTTTCTGGCCTGATTATATAAGATTTTATCCCCACTTCTGTAAGCATCCTCTTTGGCATGACGAAGGTGTTTGAGTTTCCCAGTAAACCATGGTTTATCATTAGTGAATGATAAGAATGTCCTGGTAGGAAGCAATGTATCCTCACAGAAACTTATATATGATGTTACAGTATCTGTGAGCTCATCCAGATCGTTGGTAGCAGCTTCAAAAACAGTCCAATCAGTGCAATCAAAGCAGGCCTGTAGATCCTGCTCTGCTTCATTAGTCCATCTTTTAACAGTCCTTATTACAGGTTTAGCTGATTTCAGTTTCTGCCTGTAGGTCGGTATGAGATGAACCAAACAGTGATCAGAGAGCCCCAAAGCTGCCCGTGGGACCGAGTGATACGCATTTCTTATTGTGGTGTAACAGTGGTCCAGTATATTACTGTCTCTGGTGGGACATGTAACGTGCTGTCTGTATTTTGGTAGTTCACGGGAAAGATTTGCTTTGTTAAAATCCCCAAGAATGATTAAAAGAGAGTCTGGGTACCTTTGTTCCGTTTCAGATATTTGTTCAGCCAGCTGTTGTAGCGCCGCGCTCACGCACGCATCTGGAGGGATGTAAACATTCACGAGAATGAAAGAGGAAAATTCCCGAGGCGAGTAGAAGGGTTTACAGTTTATGAAATGTGCCTCTAAATTAGGAGAGCACATCTTCTTCAGTGTTGTTACATCTGAACACCAACTTTCGTTAATGTAGAAACACAATCCACCACCTCTCGTTTTCCCCGTTAGCTCCGCGATGCGATCCGCTCGGAACAGCTGGAAGCCCGGCAGATGTATTGCGTTGTCCGGTATGGCTTCACTCAGCAAGGTTTCAGTGAAGCACAAAGCAGCAGTTTAAAAAATCCTTGTTGGTGTGGGTGAGGAGAAGAAGTTCATCCGTTTTGTTAGGAAGGGATTGGAGATTCGCGAGATGAATACTGGGAAGTGCAGTGCGGAGGCCGCGCTCGCGGAGTTTAACCAGCGCGCCGGCTCGCTTCCCGCGTTTGCGTCTGAACGCGCGTTTGAACAACACCGCTGCCCCTCCGACGAGAATGTCCAGCAAAACGTCCGAATAATCAAAAACTGTAGAAAAGATTTCTGGTGTGTGTTTCCTAATGCCCAGTAGTTCGTCTTTGGTGAAGCTGATAGGAAAAGAATGACTAAACGCAGAACAAACGAACAAAAACAACACAATAGCTGGAGAGCTCCACACCGAGGCAGCCATCCGCGGCGCCATCTTGGTGTTTTACGCACGCCAATTCCATTGGCTCGTTCAATAGCACTCGAAGAACATTGGCTCTCTGACGCGATCCCCATTCAGTCGACCGTCGACTACGTCCTCCGTTCCCTCCTTCAGGGAACGGTGGGTTGCATACGCAACCAGGACGTTCTTTCACTTTCACTTCTGAAAGTCGATGGGCTCAAACAACATTGGCTTCAATTGACTTTCATTGTATGGACAAATTATTATTTATTTTTTTCACAATACCTTCTTTTATGTCCCAGAGAAGAAATAACGCCATACAGGTTTGGAACGAATTAAGGGCAAATTAAGGATTAAAAATCTCAGTTTTAGGCATTAAATTTCAGTTTCTGCCCCTTTTTATTTTTGCATAAAATTACAATGTACGCATATTCTTACAATAAAAGTACAAAATAATCTGCCAATAAGAAAACAAAAATTGAAATATGAATGTCAAATGACTTTGGGTTCTCATGCTGCCAAGCACAATTCCAGCATAAGGCACATTTGAAGCAGATACTGGCCATTCACAAAAATTAATCAATTAAAATAGGGCTGAACGATTCATCAAAATAAAAACAAAATTGCGATTTATTTACATAAATGTATGTGTCTCAGAGTGAAGAAGAAGATTTACACGGATGCTGCTGATGATACAGTGTTTTATAGTCGGTTAACAGTAAATGCTGCTACACACAAACTTCACCTCTGAGTATGGGTTGCTAATAATTTGGGAATTTGAGATTGACTACTGAGCATTTATAAAAAATGTTGCCAATAAAAATAGATGATTTAACACTTGAAAATAAATAAATTCTGACGCAAATAGTATTGTAATAATGTTACAGTCGTACTGTACAACAAAACAATTGTTATTATATACTTGTTTTATTTTACAGTGCTTATATAGCAAACACAAAGGAGGATTATTAATAGAGCACAGCTGACACGGTGTTGTGAACTTTTTTCTCCCAAAGTGTAGAAAACTCAGAAGCGAAAACCAGGAGAGTCGGGTTTGTATCTTAAGAAGGTTTCTTTATTGAGAACATGAGCTGTGCGTCGCTGTAGTCTTCCAAGCTCGTCTCGAGTCTGACTAAAGCCCCGTTCACATCGCCAGCGACACGCAGCGACAAAGCAACATGATCCCATTCATTTCAATGGAGCGCTGGCGACTTCCGGCGACACGAGTGACATTGACCGTTGGGGCGTGTGGGCGTGTCAATGTGGGCGTGTCAAGCGACAAGAGACAAGCGACACAAGTTGAGAAATTTCAACTTTATGCAAATGAGAAGCGATTTTCGAAAGCGACAACCAATAGGAAAGAAGCCTTTCAGTGGAGCTCACGTCACCGTCTCGAGTGCAGGCAAGACAGAATAGTTCGAGGACGATTTCACTGTTTTATATGATTTGACTGTGACCACATATATGGATATAGTAAAATGATGCATGGAAAAGAAACTGTCGACATCTCAGTGAGTGTAATTCATACATTTATAGTTCAAGTGGTGTAATTTCATGATGCAAGTTTAGTACTGCTGCAGTTCTTTTTACAGTTTCCCCTGCATTATATTGACTATTAGGGACAAGAAAATTTATTATTTGTCAAATTCGAATGACGTTTTAGTAATTTATGACAGTATGAGTTAGTTTAATTTGTTGATTGATCGATCGTTAATCTAGTAAATTATTTAATCCACGGAACACTGCTGTGGAAATATAAAAACACTCTCCCAACAGCATACTGTTTCTTTTGAGCCTAATTCCTAGTCAAATTAAAATTATATAGTTGTATATATCACTTGTGATGGTATTTTCTATAGATATGTCCAGACGTGCAGTCTACCAATAACATTAGAGCGACAGCATACGAATGCCCACAAGCGACTTCACAGTACAGAGTCTAGCGACATACAGCGACAAAGTCGCTGGCGGTGTGAAAGGGGCTTAAAGGTACAATATGTAGGATTTTTGCAGTAAAATATCCAAAAACCACTAGGCCAATGTTATATATTTTGTTTTGTTGATTACTTACAATATCCCAAATGTTTCCAACTATTTGTAAACAGTGAGAAAATTGCGATTTTAACCAAGGAAACGTGGCGTGTGAGCAGGGGTGAGGAGTCACAAGTCAATGGCGTCATATCCGTGTTAGCCTCGGTTTCCGCCAGGTTTGCGCTCGCACTGCGTTAGTAACCATGGCGACAGACGTGGACAACCGGGTTATTGCCGTCATGCCTATCAGGACGCTCACGCTGTTGTTGTTTTGTTCAAACATTTTGGATCATGGCAAGCAGACTTTGAGACAAAAAGAGGACTAAAACGAAGATCAACATCTTTCGAGATGCCGAGAGCTCCTCGTCTGCGACTAACTTCGACTTGACAGAGACGCGAGTGTTGCATGTACTTTTAGACAGGTGAGCAAATGTACATAAAACTATCAATGTTATTTAGTTCAACATGATGAAATGTTAGAATATGATCTGTATGTTATTCTAATGTTGATCTAGCTTAACGTACTTAGTCTCATACAGCCAACACACAACCTAACTAACAACATTCAACACACTCAAATGCCGTTTAGTATGATAGTGTAACTGTTAGAGCAAGTGAAACAGCGCTGCATTACCTCAAGTTTGATTCGTCTAATAAACTGTCCTCTGTGAGTATTAATTCAGCACTTGCATGTAGTTCGGTAACGTTAGAATGAAATGTCCTTATTCCTTTATATTCGCGGGACTCGGAGTGTGGCGCTGGTATACGTCTAGCAATTGCGCCCTGCTTCATACCACAGTCATGTTTAAAAAACATCAATGTATTCACTCATCCATAAAAGATCCATCAGCTTGACGACAAGATCCATAATTCAGCTTAATGTGGAATATACGTCATCAGTATACGCCTTTGTTATTGTAAGAGGTTAGCGACCCCTGGTGGCAAAAAATCCTTGCATATTGTACCTTTAAGGGAAACGTTCCCTTGCAATTTATATACATTTTAGGGGCAGGGCTTAACATTGTGATGAACAAAGCATGTAAATGATGTATACAGGTTTAGGAACCTGCCCTATACTGAGAGTGTTACCAATTCCAATCCAATCAGCATAACTATTCAAAAAAGTGAGAACTCTCACGCTGAGACAGAAGCTACCAAAGTTTCAGTAATCTGCGTACAATAAAGAGAAACAGGAATAGCAGGCTCGATAGAGAGCAGAAATCTGACAGATACAGAAAACAGGATTTGCCGGACTCTCTTGCTGGAAAACTGTTTCACAGCAAATATCTTCACCATCATAAATTTAAATGCTAAATTCAGTATTACAGTATTTACAAGATGACGATCGATCTGATTGGTTTTAAGGTCTATGCAATTGCTTACAGAGGCAATTGAGCGATGTCCGTTGGTGACGCCCCTTTGGAAATGAGCTGTGAATGAACCTTCCCCAGACCCTAACTCAGTTACGACTGGGAAGGGTCTGGTTTTAACCAGGCTAATGTTTAATAGTGAGCCAATGCAGTGTTGACAGAACCGGGCTCACATTATATACAAATTTAAACACTTAAAAGTTCATTCTTGGTTAAAAGTTCATTCTTTGTGTTTGTGATTGTTACAGGCACATAACGCATGTTCTGTGTTTGCTTTTCTCTAATTGCATGCTGACACAGAAACAAACATGCAATTAGGGTCCGTGAAGTTCTTACGGATAATAGTCTTTTCTGGTTGGAAATGTCATTTTCTCGTGAGAGGCGTGAATCATTTGTTGAATGAAACACTTGATACTGTGGAGGCATAGATAGTACGCCAGTAGAACAAACAACGGATTAACAACACTACAATGGATTAATTAATAATGAATGTAACCAAGGAGACAGATGAGTGGCGGGAATCTGTACAAAGACACGACAAATGACAACAAACTGAAAGTCCATGAAAACAAAACTAAACTGAACAGAATGGTAACAGGAGGCCAAGTGACGTCTTTTTGGTCGTTTCTGCCTGGATTTCTAAGCAGCAACAATATGAGATGCTAAACGTTTATATATATATATATATATATATATATATACACACAACATAATCACAATTTTGGCCAAATTGTGCAAAATAACACACTTACACACCCTTGCCACTAACAATAATAATACAAACAAATATTATATTTAAAAAAAATTGGGTGGAGAAGTGGTAGGCGGAGTTTGTTCTGGTAGGCACTACTCAGCAGTTCGCGCGAGTCTCTTCAAACGAGCAGCAGGTAACGTTTACGGAAAATTACATTTAACCTACCATCACCATATTCTTAAAGGGTAACTAAACCCTTAACCAACTTTTTTTAGTTAATGATCTGTAAGACTTGTGCTTTATTATTGCTGTTCATTGATTCAAGTAAATTTTTTTTAAAGTGTTTTAATTCTACAATACATGGTGTAAAAACGTCCTATTGGATGTTGCGGTGGTTCGTGACGTAAGCAACCACCAGTTAACCACACCCTTGCCTAAAGAAAGACACGCCTCAGGTCCACGCCCCCCCACTGCTGGCCTCTGCCCACTTTTCCAGCATTTTTCAAATATTGCCAGTGGGTGGAGTCAGGCTCTGACCAGGGGTTTAGTTACCCTTTAACTATAATAAAAGTATAACTCAATTTCAGACGCATTCTGAGTGACAATGTCATTCATTTTTATCCAAGGAATAAAAGTGCAAGGGGAAATACATCTAACAGTTAGTTAAATTAAATCTTAAGTCCATGTCCAACTCTAAATTGTAAGGAAATTATATCTTTGATAACCATGAGCAACACATTTGTTACTGTAGGCTATACCTTAGTTAATACTACAACTGTTAATTGTTTATTCATATTATGTCACAGTCAGTGTATTAACTAATGATAAAAAATACAACTTTTGATTTTAATGTTTTAGTAAATGCTGTAATTAATATTAACTAAGATTAATAAACGCTGTAGAAGTGCAGTTCATTATTAGCTAATTTTAACTGATGAAACCTTATTGTAAAGTGTTAGTGATTCATGATAGCTAACACTGTCTTTCATACATATAATACATGCATTCAATTTACAACATCAACAAAACTAAAAATATATTTTCCATAATTACCTTCTTGATTCTCACTGTTTTGTTTGGTAAAGTAAATAATATTTAGTAATATTATCATAATTTCCCAATTTTCATTTGATGTGTTATGAATTCTAATAATTGTATCAACATATTTTCTTAAAATGCCAAGGAAAGAAAGAATAAAAACAAATAAAACCAAGAAGTAATAATTTTTTTTATTTAGTGCCCTTTTTGGTCCCTCCGCCCCTGCCCATGAGGAGGTCTGTGCACACCACTGTTTTGTGGTGCAGGTCTACGTATTTTATAATGTTAACTTCAAAATTCAAATAATACTATTGTAATTTAAAGATGTGGTAGCGCTGGATCTGGACGGGAAGGATAACTCTTGGAGTTGGAAGGGGTTTGTCGCGATTCTGCAGGTTCGTGGAACTGAGTGTCGCGATTTCGGTTTTATATCGCATATCGTTACAGCCTTAGAATGTTAAGTTCTAATACTGTATAGCTATTTTGCTGAAAGTAACTACAGGAGTAATGTAACGCATTACAATTCTGAGACAGTAATATTGTAAGGTAATGAATTACTTTTAAATAACAGTAACAAGTAATGTATAATGTATTACAGTTTGGAAGTAACTTGCACAACACTGTTGATAATACCTAGAATATCAAAATTGACTGCAAGCGGTAGATCCTTTTCCTATTTAGCACCAAAACTTTGGAACAATCTTCCTAACATTGTCCGGGAAGTAGACATAGTCTGTCAGTTCAAATCTAGATTAAAAACACATCTAACACATTTAACATGGCATACACATAGAACACTATACATTCCTATTGTTCAAATCAGTTAAATGATTATTAGGCTGCATAGATTAGGTCAGCCGGAACCGGGAACACTTCCTGTAACACCTGATGTACTCGTTACATCATAGAAGAATGGCATCTATGCTAATGTTAGTCTTTCTGTTTATTCCAAGGTTTACTGTAATCAGCCGGACCTGATCAGATGGACCTGGACCTGCGCCTGGACACGACCACGACGCATCCCTGAAGTGTCAGCAGAGATTGTGTCCACTAGACTCTCCCCTGTAAAGGCCTCATCGACACGAAAGCCATCGGCACTGATGCTCAACAAACTCGTCCCCATACGCGCCTGACTCTGGTCTTCAACCAGATGAACTGCATAATATAATGTTCCAATCCAATCTGACCTCTGACCTGTAATGCTGTTTTTTTTCTGCATGTTTTTTTTCCTGTAATGCTGTTTTTTTTCTGTAGCCTTTTCCGCCTTTCTCCGCATTTGTCGCCATTGGCTTTTGGCTTGCTTAAGTTGGGGACATATAATTTTATATTTAACAATATTATTACAATATTATTTTCCTGCTATCTCTGTAAAGCTGCTTTGAAACAATCTGTATTGTAAAAAGCGCTATATAAATAAAGGTGAGTTGGTTGCCCTGTGCCTGGACATGACGACAACACAGTCCTGAAGTGTCACTAGTCTCTACCCTGTGAAGGCCTCCTTCCCTTTACATCTGTACAGATAAAACGTTATCAAAAAGATTCTGATTTGCATAGATATACAGAAACGACTAACACTATGCAGGCAAAATGATGTCAATTTGTAAAGAAAGTATACATGCCTACGAACGTATATTCAAATGCGCATACTTATGGACTAATCACG
Organism: Siphateles boraxobius; assembly: GCF_051911475.1. Taxonomy (NCBI): domain Eukaryota; kingdom Metazoa; phylum Chordata; class Actinopteri; order Cypriniformes; family Leuciscidae; genus Siphateles; species Siphateles boraxobius. The sequence continues at coordinate 9,385,528 of NW_027509186.1, read as the reverse complement.
AGATGTGCACGTGCGCGCGCCATCACTGTTTTCATGGATTCACGTTTTTGAAGTTTACACGGAGATGATAACGTTTTTCCAAACTTTCCAAAACTTGCACCATGGAACATGTTTCAAAGTTGGCGTTCTCGAACACCAAACACTGTTGTCTTGCAAATGAGCGGCCAGAACACATTTAAAGTTTTCCGTTTTCAGTTAAAACAGTGTTGTGTTAGCGGCCCCTGAGTAAATAATTAATGATCTTTGCAATGGAAGTGAATAAATCAAAAACTAACTAACTAACTTTAGCTCGACATTAACTTTATTCTAGAGCTGCTGTAAAGCCAAAACAATCTCTGTTACTTCAATTTCCTATTATCACTGTAAAGCTCCTTTGAAACAGTCTATATAGCTAAAAACGCTATATAAATGAAAGTGACTTGACTTGACTTCTTCTAAGGTAAAGTCTTCTTCCAAAATCGATGAAAAGTAGAGGAACCTGATGAAGCTTGATGCTTTGATTCGTCGAGGTAATGGAGGCATTTACATGTTCGTGTGGATGATTACTGTATGAATAGCCTGCGCTGCACCTGGGTGTGGACATATTACAGACAAAGAGCTCAGACGGGACAGACTGAGATGGGAAACTCGCAAAGAAACTTTCTGTCTTACATTAATATCTTACATTTCAATTTCAGTTTAAAGTAAATGTTCAAAAAGTTTTACAAAAGTACATTTTCTTTTGTTCACAGATTTGAGGAGAAATAAAACAAAATTAATTAATTAATTAATTAACTCATCTGTCTGTGTGCATTCACTGTGTTTTTGACTCCCATAGTTAATTTACCCACTACACGTTTACCTTGGGTCAGAGGTCACTGCTTCATTACTGAAATTAGGAGGAGGACTCAAGGATTGATCACTCAATTGGTCTGGTTCTGGAGATGCTCTGTTCCCTCCATTCCCCATAGTAAGAAACTGACTTTAGGCCTGCATATGGAAAGAACAAATCATACATTAAACCAAAAAACTAAAATAATTCTGTATTTTCAGCTTCATAATCATGAATATTGTTATTCTGGTGTCTCTATTGTCCTGCATTGGGTTTCCAGCACCAAATCCAATCCTATTCATTTACACACACAATGTAATACCAAATTTAGCATTTTAATCAACAAAGTTTTTATTAATCTTTTATCATATGTCTTGGAGTATCGCAATAATATGGTATCGTGAGTTCAGTATCGTGATATGTATTGAATCGTGACATGAGGGTATCATTACACCCCTACTTGTTTTAGATTGTGTCTGATTTGTGAAAACGTTCACAATCTCGTGTCAGTGTTTCTCAATGTTCTGGCCTTGTTGTTTTGTGTAATAATGACATACAGTCTGAGAACATTAATAAAAACGGTCAGAGCCATTAGATAAATCAGCTTATAAGATCTTGTTGGGTCATACATGGCTCAAATGGACGATTTGATTTCCTTCAGATTGTAACGTATCCGCAAATGAACCCAAATAGAATTAAAACCGAGAAGGCTCAATATCAATATCATTATGATCCTGAGAATGATTGGTCCAGCTTCATCCACTTTTACATGCATGTTACTCTATAATGCTAGTTAATATCTGAAGATCGAGTTTAATATGATAAAACATTATACAGTAATATAACATGATAACAGAAACTGATAAATGAACTTACCGTGAAAGGTGATATTTATGAGATTTTAAGTCTTCATAATGCGCACTTCCTTTCAAGTTTACTGTCGATTTTGACACAAAAACAGTGAAGAATGCGCATGCTAAGAAGCACCAAACACTGTTGTCATGCAAATGAGCGGCCATAACACATTAAAAGTTTTCTGTTTTCAGTTAAAGCAGTGTTGTATTAGCGGCCCCTGAGTAAATACTCTATCATACTATAATACTACAGGTAGAATATTTTTTTTAGACTCCAGACTTTACAAAAGTGTAGGCTACTAATTCTTGGTGTTGATTTTAATTGTACGGAAAAAAACATGGATAGAAATCACATTGAACCTCACATGTTGTCACGTAAAAGGTTGATACAACTTAACACAAATGAACTTAGTGATATATGGAGGATTTTTCATCGGGATTGTAGACAACATACATGGACTCATGTTCGAGATAAGATTGTGTCTTTGGCAAGGTTGGACAGATTAGATTGTTATAGTCTTCAGAGTAATGTTTTTAGAAGTTGTAGTGATCGCTGTATGGGTTCAATGTTCTGTTTTTTTTAGCTTTGTAAAACCACAGAGTGCATACTGGCACTTTAATAATGCTCTTTTAAATGATAAAGAATTTAAAGATATTTTTGAATTTTTTTGGAAGGATTTTGGAGACTCGAAGTCAACGTTTAGCTCATTTAGTACAAGATCGAAAACAATTCTGGACAAGATGTATTGATGTTTTTTTCCTATCTAATCAAGTCAAGAATAATAACAGATTTTATTTTTTTCAAGACTATGAATGATTTATCATTGTTTGAAATTAAATGGTGTAGTAGAGAGGTATTATGTTCTGTTCATGAAGGGACACTAATTTTTGCTATTTGGTTGCAGTAAAAGGAGTATTTTATGTATAAAGAGTGTTTATGTATTGTTTTTGTTTTTCTCTTAATGTAGAATGATGTAATGAAATGTTTTATTTTTAATTGTAATAAAATGTGTTTTCAAATTCAATTCCCTCTCCCTCTCGTTAGTTGCCCATATTTGTGAGAGACGATGTATCAAGATGGACATCCCATACAGTACACACACCTAATATCAAACCATTTTACTGTAGCATTTTGGGGATATGTCACATTAACTGACTTTAGAGGTGTATAAAGACCTAATTTCTAATAAGTAGAAGAAAACAATGGTCAGGTTTAGTTTTTCTGAATTGCTAAAACACATTTCTTGAAACCATCACTCACTTTTTCAATGCTCTCAGATCATACAGCGAGTCAAAATTATAAACACTGCAGAGCATTCATTACACTACATCAAAAAATGGAGAACACATGTTCTAAAGCATGCAGTTACAGAAAAAAAGTATATTTGTAACAAAACAAATTTTGCAATTATGTAAATAGTATAGTAATGACAACTTAAAGTAGTAATACATTTGTATATTGTATGCACAGCAAGTATAGTATTGTACTGAATATTGATTATATGTCACAGTGTCTGGTTGTGTTTCCCTGGGTTATCACTAGAGGTCCTCGTTCTCACGGTGTCATTCACATTAGACTACAATTCCCAGCATTCTGTTCTGTCACTTATCTGATTATTGCACTCAGCTGTTTCCCATCACCTTGTTAGTTCTGTGTGTATATATTCCCTGTCTGTGTTAGTGTTTGTTACAGAGTCCTTGGTTTATGTCACCTCACTTTCTAGTCTGTATCTGCCTGTTTCTTGTTTTTGTCTTGTGTTTTGGATTGCCTTATTGGATTTTGACACCTGCCTGGATGACTACGAGTTTGGATTGCCCTTTAAGTAAAAACTACTGCTCTTGGATTTTCTGCCTCCTGTGTGTGTTCCGTGACAGAAGGACTCCGTCACACCTAATCCAGCGGTATGTTTTGTAACATCTCTTCCTCAGCCACCGAGCGGGAGAGAAGGGAGTTTTTTAAAGGGACCCGGTTGGTCAAGTTTCGCGGGACCCGTGCAGGTCGCAGTGGAGGAGGTGGTCGAGAGACTGTTCAGGTTCCGTCTGCCCAGTCAGAGACTGTTCACGTCACGTCTGCTCACCCAGAGACTGTCCACGCCATGTCTACCCGGTCAGAGACGGATCAGGAGACGCGAGGGCACGGATGGACTATTTGGAGCATCTGATTCGGATCCTAGACATGCCTGTGCTCGCTGTTCCAGAGCTGGAGCCAGTGTCCATTCCAGAGCCTGAGCCAGTGTCCGCTGTTCCTGAGCCGGTGTCCGCTATTCCTGAGCCGGAGCCGGTGTCTGCTGTTCCTGAGCCGTAGCTGGTGTCTGCTGTTCCAGAGCTGAAGCCAGTGTCTGTTCCAGAGCCAGAGACAGATCAGGAGATACCCATTCTCGCAGCCGGGGGAATACCGAGCAACTATCTGGAGCGTCTGGCACGGATCCTGGAAGGACCCTTCAGACCTTTTGTGTCCCTGGTTCCAGAGCCGGATCCAGTTTCTGTTCCTGAGCCGGAGCTCGTGTCTGCTGTTCCTGAGCCGGAGCCCGTGTCTGCTGTTCCTGAGCCGGAGCCCGTGTCTGCTGTTCCTGAGCCGGAGCCAGTGTCTGCTGTTCCTGAGCCGGAGCCAGTGTCTGCTGTTCCTGAGCCGGAGCCAGTGTCTGCTGTTCCTGAGCCGGAGCCAGTGTCTGCTGTTCCTGAGCCGGAGCCAGTGTCTGTTCCTGAGCCGGAGCCAGTGTCTGTTCCTGAGCCGGATCCAGTGTCTGTTCCTGAGCCGGATCCAGTGTCTGTTCCTGAGCCGGATCCAGTGTCTGTTCCTGAGCCGGATCCAGTGTCTGTTCCTGAGCCGGATCCAGTGTCTGTTCCTGAGCCGGATCCAGTGTCTGTTCCTGAGCCGGAGCCAGTGTCTGTTCCTGAGCCGGAGCCAGTGTCTGTTCCTGAGCCGGAGCCAGTGTCTGTTCCTGAGCCGGAGCCAGTGTCTGTTCCTGAGCCGGAGCCAGTGTCTGTTCCTGAGCCGGAGCCAGTGTCTGTTCCTGAGCCGGAGCCAGTGTCTGTTCCTGAGCCGGAGCCAGTGTCTGTTCCTGAGCCGGAGCCAGTGTCTGTTCCTGAGCCGGAGCCAGTGTCTGTTCCTGAGCCGGAGCCAGTGTCTGTTCCTGAGCCGGAGCCAGTGTCTGTTCCTGAGCCGGAGCCAGTGTCTGTTCCTGAGCCGGAGCCAGTGTCTGTTCCTGAGCCGGAGCCAGTGTCTGTTCCTGAGCCGGAGCCAGTGTCTGTTCCTGAGCCGGAGCCAGTGTCTGTTCCTGAGCCGGAGCCAGTGTCTGTTCCTGAGCCGGAGCCAGTGTCTGTTCCTGAGCCGGAGCCAGTGTCTGTTCCTGAGCCGGAGCCAGTGTCTGTTCCTGAGCCGGAGCCAGTGTCTGTTCCTGAGCCGGAGCCAGTGTCTGTTCCTGAGCCGGAGCCAGTGTCTGTTCCTGAGCCGTGGCCGCCACCGCACTGGCCGGCCGAGGGTTCTTCGCCGCCCCGGCCGCCCGAGGGTTCTTCGCCGCCCCGGCCGCCCGAGGGTTCTTCGCCGCCCCCTGCCGCCCGAGGGTTCTTCGCCGCCCCCTGCCGCCCGAGGGTTCTTCGCCGCCCCCTGCCGCCCGAGGGTTCTTCACCGCCCCCTGCCGCCCGAGGGTTCTTCACCGCCCCCTGCCGCCCGAGGGTTCTTCACCGCCCCCTGCCGCCCGAGGGGTCGTCTGCATCGCCCCCGGCCGCCCGATGGACTGTCTGCTTCGCCCCCGGCCGCCCGATTGGTCGTCTGCTTCGCTCCCGGCCGCCCGATGGACAGTCTGCTTCGCCCCCGGCCGCCCGATGGACTGTCTGCTTCGCCCCCGGCCGCCCGATGGACTGTCTGCTTCGCCCTGGTCGCCGGCTGAGCCATCACCCCCTGTTCTTGTTCCCCTTCATGGTCCTGGCCCTCCCATCCCTCCCTTGGATTTCCCACCTTCCTCTTGGACTCTTGTGTTGTCTTGTGTACTGTCATGGAGCGTCTGGTAGCCGCTCCGTAGAGGGGAGGTTCTGTCACAGTGTCTGGTTGTGTTTCCCTGGGTTATCACTAGAGGTCCTCGTTCTCACGGTGTCATTCACATTAGACTACAATTCCCAGCATTCTGTTCTGTCACTTATCTGATTATTGCACTCAGCTGTTTCCCATCACCTTGTTAGTTCTGTGTGTATATATTCCCTGTCTGTGTTAGTGTTTGTTACGGAGTCCTTGGTTTATGTCACCTCACTTTCTAGTCTGTATCTGCCCGTTTCTTGTTTTTGTCTTGTGTTTTGGATTGCCTTATTGGATTTTGACACCTGCCTGGATGACTACGAGTTTGGATTGCCCTTTAATTAAAAACTACTGCTCTTGGATTTTCTGCCTCCTGTGTGTGTTCCGTGACATTATAGGCCTATCGACTGTAGCCTATATTCAGCACTTGCATGCTGTGAAAATACAGTGACCTTACTGCAAAAGCCAAAACGGTTACAGTAAAAAAGTCTAAATGAAAAGCAAGTTACAATCACTCAGAAGAGTTGTGCAACTGCAAAATCACGGTCAGTTAGAGAGATTTATTCTGCTTCTGCATCATGTCTTCATGTTGGTCCGGCTGGAGGAGTTTCTCCACATCTCAGACAATATCATCTCTTCAGGCAAAGGGAAAAACCCTAAAGCAGATCCAGCCTTGACAACATTCTCCACACCTGCTCTTCCTCGTCCTCCTCCTCTTCCTGCTTGTTCACCTCCTCTTACTCCTCTCCCTCTTATATTGCTTCTATCCATTGCTGGCATCAACATTCTAGTTATGTAGTACTCGAGTCCGGTCTCGAGACCGATTTCTGCTTTCTCGGACTCGTCTCGGACTTGTTCCTTCAAAGACTCGGTCTTGACTCGGACTCGGCCCCATCACTAGTTATGGGGGAATAAAGTTTTAAAAGATACTGAATTCGAGTGTATTGTCAAAATATTTAAAATTGGGAAATATTGGAAAATGTTATAAAGTAGCTACGCCTACTAATTTAGACATGCCACTAGAAAATTTTAATTTGCTCTGCATGTCCTAACTATGATTAAAAAAGTTAGGGTGGGCTTAACATGTTGATGACAGAGCAGCACTGTTGAAGCATTTTAGAAAAATAGGCAGAAGATGATGCATGTGGTAGGGATTTTTTTAATGATAGTAAAAGCATAGTCCATATTAAGACATTAAGACTGCTCCTCTCAGCAATTCCCATTCTAGCTTAGTCTGTAGGCCTAACTGTTGATTATTAACTGGGGTGATATTAAATCATGAATATCAAAACTGACATGTCGAGACAAAATCTCGACTCGGACTTGCTTCCTCAAAGACTCGGTCTTGACTCGGACTCGACTGTATTTGAAAACCAACGGACTCGGTCTCGACTCGGACTCGACCCTTCAAAGACTCGGTTTTGACTCGGACACGGCATAGGCGGTCTCGTCCCCATCACTACAACATTCAGTGTAACATTTTGAGTAAATGTTGGGACTCTGAACTGACTTGTATTATGTACAGTTGGTTTGGTCACATCATTAGAAATAAGTGTGAACAATTTTGAGTCGTTGTGTGTAACCGATGACAACTGTGTTGTAGTTGTGTTTAACTTTTGCCTGCATGTGTTTAGCATTTTGAAACATAAGTGCATCACAGTGCAAAATGTGTTCTAGTGAATGAGAATGTGTTGAGTTTTCCAAAAAGAGATTTGCAAACAGTGTTTTAACTACCTGAACTTGTTTAATGTTTTATAGAAAGAGTAATTTATTCGACAAATTGGTTTAGACTATTGAGAATCTGGTTCAGAGAATTGGGTTTAGTGTTTAAGCAATTCATAAAAACTGTACTAAAGACGTCCCATACACTATACATGTTATTATATGTAAAAAATGAGTCACCTATTGCCACCCTGAAGTATAAATGTAATGTTGGGGTTACGGGGCGGGGTCAAGAGATAGATAAAAGAACATGGCTGAAACCTAAAACAGGCCTCGTGTTTTCTCCTTAACGCACACCAAAACATGGTTTCAGAAGTAAAGTACTAAAGGAAATAAAGCGACAAGAAGAGTAACGAAAATGGAAGGATTAAAGCCACCTGCAGGACTTGATCTACTGCACAGTAATTTGAAGGAAAACTGGAAGAGATTTCGGCAAAGATTTTAGCTGTATTTAGACGCGACTGGAACCGCTAGCAAGCCAGCCAAGGTAAAGTCCTCACTATTTCTTCATGTAGCCGGCGAAGAAGCGGTTGAAGTGTATAATACCTTTACGTTCGAAGAAGACGATGATAAACATAGTCTGACGAAAATAATGGAGAAATTTGAAGAGTACTGTAACCTGAAAAAGAACATAACCTATGAGAGGTATAAGTTTTTCACAAGGGGACATGTCCATTAGCCAATACATCACAGAACTAAAGCTAAAAGCGAAGTCGTGCGAGTTTGGACTGTTGCAAGAATCTCTTATAAGAGATCGAGTTGTCTGTGGAATCACGTCAGATGCCATGAGAGAGAGACTTTTAAGAGAAGTTGACATTAGTCTTAAAAAAGCTACCCAGCTGTGTATCGCGTCAGAAATGACAAAAACTCAGATGAAGCAAATGCATGACGAGGATCACAACGCACAAGCCTCTGCACATGAAAGCAAGCACATTGATGCAGTGAAACATAAGCAGACACGCAAAAATGAGCAACTAAATAAATACAAACCAAATGAAAAAGACAAAGCAAGCACTTTTAATTGCAAAAGATGTGGAACGGAGCATGCATCACGCAATTGCCCCGCATATGGCAAACAGTGCAAGAACTGTGATAAAATGAACCACTTTGCTAAAATGTGTAAATCGAAGAAAGTGCATGCTGTTGATGATGAAGTCACAGATCAGAGACCTGGTCTGTTCGTTGGTGCAGTGCCAACGTAGACAGGGACAGATGAATGGACAGTTGACTTAAATTCTAGCACAAACATGTAAAATTTAAACTAGATACTGGTGTGCAAGCCAATGTAATCCCGTACAGCCTGCTGCAAAGAATTGGAAAGAAGAACATTCTAAGACCCACAAATGTGAAACTGTCAACTTACACTGGAGACAAAATACCTGTGAAAGGAAAGTGTAACTGGACAGTGAAATTCAAAAAGAAAACACATGTACTGGAATTCATTGTTGTGAAATCAGATGCTAAACCAATATTAGGAATTAATGCATGTGAACAAATGGGGCTCATACAGAGAGTGATGGAATTGAGCAAAAGTGACAAAATGGATATCTTCACGGAGTATGCAGATGTGTTTGAGGGCATAGGTTGCCTGGATGGCGAGCACACAATCCGAATAGATGAAAATGTGAATCCGAGAGTTCATCCACCTAGAAAAATTCCAGTTACCCTGAGAGAAAACCTGAAAACAGAACTGAACAGAATGGAAAGAATGAAAGTAATAGCAAGAATTGAAGAGCCCACACGGTGGGTCAACTCAACCCCATTGTGATTGTGGAAAAGTCTAATGGGAAATTAAGAATATGTTTAGACCCCCGAGATCTCAACACAGCGGTTATGAGAGAACACTACCAGCTACCAACGGTAGAGGAAATAACTAGCAGACTCTCAAAAGCCAAATATTTTACAGTGTTGGATGCAAGTTAAGGTTTTTGGCAACTCAAATTCGATGAAGCCAGCTCTCGCGTTTGTACATTCAGCACTCCTTTTGGCCACTTCACATTCCTCCGACTCCCATTTGGGGTCAACTCTGCTCCAGAAGTTTTTCACAGGACGGTGAAGCAACTTTTTGAGGGAATTGAAGGTGTTGAGACATACATTGATGATCTTTTGATCAGATGATCTGGACTGGGTGCTGTTCTACTTCAAGAAGACAAGCCAGTGGCTTATGCATCACGTGCATTGACTGAAACAGAACAGCGTTACGCGCAAATAGAGAAGGAGATGTTGGCGATTGTGTTTGGAGCAGAGCGTTTTCATCAGTATGTTTATGGAAGAGAGGTAGACGTACAATCCGACCACAAACCGCTTGAAGCAATAATGAAAAAGCCGTTGAGCAGTGCTCCAGCTAGAATACAGAGACTGTTAATGAGATTACAAAAAGATCAAGTGAACGTACAGTACAAGCCAGGTAAGGAGATGTATATAGCTGATGCGTTATCCAGAGCGTACTTACCAGAGACCGGCTCTCCTGATAAAGATATAGAAGCCCAGGTGCATATGGTAATGTCAAACCTACCTGTGTCAAATGAGACACTAGATGAATTCAAAAAGGAAACTAAAGAGGATGTGATTCTGACAAAACCCACAGAGACAGTGCTAAATGGATGGCCTGAGATGAAGAGCCAAGCAGCTAAAGAAATACAAGGATATTGGAAATTCAGAGAGGAAATCTCAGTTGTGGATGGAGTTTTGTTCAAAGGAGAACGGCTCATAGTTCCAGCATCAATGAGAGCAGAAATGCTGAAGCGAATTGCTGAAAGTCACCTAGGCATAGAAAGCTGCAGACGGGGAGCTAGAGATGTGCTCTTTTGGCCTGGAATGTCACAAAGCATAACAGAGATGATAAACAACTGTCTAGTGTGCAGGACACACCAAAAACGCCAAACTAAAGAGCCATTACATCCACACAGTGTTCCTGAAAGACCCTGGCAGAAAATAGGTGTTGACTTGTTTACCTTTGACCAACAGGAGTATCCAATCTTAGTGGATTGCCACTCCAAATTTATTGAAGTAGAGTGGTTGAGATCAGAGTACAACAGTCATTACCCATTTGAAGTCACAATTCGCCAGACATGGAATTCCTGAAACAGTCATTTCAGACAATGGGCCACAGTTTAGCTCGCATGAATTTCAAGCTTTTGCGAAAGAGTGGGAATTCGGGCACAAAACCTCAAGCCCCCATCACGCACAGTCGAATGGAATGGCTGAAAGAGGGGTACAGACTGTTAAGCATATGCTTAAGAAGGCTAAGGCTGATGGGAAAGATCCTTACCTGTCTCTGCTGAATTTGAGAAGCACACCCATGGAGGATATTGGAGCATCTCCAGCCCAAGACTATAATGAGAGGTGGCTATCCTGAGTTCTTTAAATATCTATACAATCAAATAAGTGAGGTTTCACTAATAAACTTAACAGTGTTTAACTCATGTGTGTAACTGCTAACTAAATATATGAAATACTCTTTCCCTTTAAATCACTAAGCAGTAATATTTACACTTTAAACGGAAATGAAATGTCTTGGAATTATTATCCTGTAAAAACTTTCACATTTAAACCGAAAATACTCTTTTTCTTAATTAACTTAAAATATCAAAGAGTCAGTAACCACAACTGTTATATAGAAAAAAAGTATAACAGATTTACTCGAAAAAGTAGAAAAAGTTAGAAAGAGTAATTAAATGTGTCTTGTCAAAATCACCTCATATCACGAATGCATTCAAATTCACAATCAACACATAAGGGCCCAAGAAAATAAAATAGCCGGCAAAACCCTAGTTGAAATTCCCTTCAAATGATCTACTGATGCACGCCTGAATGTAGCTCGGGTACGTTGTAGCCTCAAATCAAATGACTGCTTCACCACACAGGCCAAACAAAAAAAATGGTACCTTTACTCAATGTGAATGTAACCTCACACGCACAAAATCAAAGCGTCAGCAGCAGAAGACAGGACGAGAGGATTCGCAATGAAGAGAAGATGAAGAGTCACATGGTTGACGATCTGGGCAAAGTACACCACTCGGTAACGCTATCCGGCTCCGTCAGGGTCTTTGATCATCGTCGATCTCAGCTCCACACAGGCTTAACTAATCGAGGTCGATGGTCGCTAGCTTGTTAGAAAAGTCCATGCACAAACACTAACCACTAGATCAGCGGTTAACTTAAAGGGATAGTTCACCCAAAAATGAAAATTCTGCCAGAATTTACTCACCCTCATGTTGTTCCAACCCCATAAGACTTTCGTTCATCTTCGGAACACGAATTAAGATATTTTTTGATGAAATCTGAGAGCTGGATCACTCCTCCATAGGCTTCTAAGGGACTGACACTTGCCGGGCCCGAAAAGTTATTAAATACATCGTTAAAATAGTCCAAGTGACTACAGTGGCTCAATCTTAAGTTTATCAAGCGACGAGAATACTTTTTGTGCGCAAAAACAAACAAAAATAGCGACTTTATTTCAACTATACAATTCTTTCTCTGTGGACCTCGAGTCAGTTAGCGTAGTGTGATTCCATAAAGCTACGTCACACGTAGGCTCACTACTGGCCGACGCTGGTCATGTGTGTGATGCGTGTGACGTACAACAACAGAAGCTCTACGATATTACACTAGTGAACTCACTCGAGGCCCACAGAGAAGGACATGAATAGTTGAAATAAAGTCGTTATTTTTGTTTTTTTGCGCGCAAAAAGTATTCTCGTCGCTTCATAAACTTAAGATTGAGCCACTGTAGTCACTTGGACTATTTTAACGATGTCTGTAATAACTTTTCGGGGCCGGAAAGTTCAATCCCTCAAGAAGCCTATGGAGGAGTGATCCAGCTCTCAGATTTCATCAAAAATATCTTAATTCGTGTTCAGAAGATGAACAAAGGTCTTACGGGGTTGGAACAACATGAGGGTTAGTAATTACTGACAGAATTTTCATTTTTGGGTGAACTATCCCTTTAAACTTATTTCTGTCTTCGTGTGCAGAGTAGGCCACTCACACAGACAGAATTATCACCATTAAAGTTTCGCATAAGAGTCCTTGTTGAACACTTTAACTAAACTGGTACATTACATTAACATTTACCGTGTTTCTCTTTCAGCAAACCACTCGCGATTTTTTTCTTACTCCTTCGACACTCTCTCTCCGCAAACCACACACGAGTTCATTTCTCACTTCTTTTCCCTTTGACCTCAACTGTGATTGGATCATTCACAAAACTTTTCAGAAATAAATTCCCAAAACATTTGTGTAACTCTTTCTTCCTATTCTTGCAAGCATCTTTAAAGTACTTTCACATATATAATTGCCCAACAAATATTTAACATTTTAAATGCTGTATTCAGTAAACCATGAACATTACCCAATAGGCATTTCTCTCATTGCGCTAAATCACAACTTCATTGCTAGTCAATGAATTTTAACTTTTAAACCTTAAATTCTATTTATTAAACTATGAAATAATTTATTCAAAACTGTATATTACCCGAATGAATAGGCTATATTTCAACAGGGTTACATGTTGATGGGTCGAAGATTGAGAACAAGACTTCCGATTACATCCGAGTTGTTGAAGCCTCGCCTGGTAACTAACCCAGTACAGCAGCTGCTAGAAAGCAGGCAAAAGAAGCAGAAGGAATATTTCGACCAAAGATCCAGACCTCTTCAGAAACTTCAGGTTGGCGACAATGTAAGAATATGGCAAGATGGAACATGGAATCCAGCTGAAGTTACTGGACTTTCTGAGCAACCAAGATCTAATGTCGTTGAGACACCTGAGGGGAAGGTGTACAGAAGGAACAGAAAGTTTTTAATGAAATCAAAAGAACAAAGTGGCACACCAAGGAAGGACGCGGACAATCCAGATGAGACTCTACAAAATGGGTGTGACAACACAGAGAAAAAGCAGGAAATGGACACTCAAACATGGAAAAGAGATGTCAGTCCCACCAAGCTCTCAAGTCTACCTGTGAAAACTGCATGTGGACGAGTAGTCTCAAAACCAAGAAGGCTTATTGAGAACTAGTTCCATGATTTTTTCATTTTTTGAGTTCTTAAATGGTCTAGTGGATGATCTTTTGCCAAGCGTGTCAGAGGTTACAGGTTCTAATCTGCACATATAGTTTTTTTCTCTCTCATATGTTCATCAGTGGTTACAGTCTATATCAAGCAGGGACACTTTGTGTGCATTTTATTTTGTGATTTCACAGGAATGAATAGAGTCTCCACAACGGCGATAGATTGAAGAGCGCGTCCGAGTGAAGACTGCGCGAGCCACAGAGAACACTGTATCCATGATAGCAGCGGCAACGGCGCTCAGATTGATTTAAAAAAACTACACATTTAAGCATTAGATCTCTTATTTAAAAGCGAATTAAATGGGAATGCATGGCGTTGTTAGAGTTTGATTTATTTAATTTGCTACAGCTACTGCAAATACACTTTATATTATTTAACTGTTTACTTTTGAAGAAAATAGGCTACTTGAAGTAGCCTACAGAATGTTTACCAGACCCGTTGTCTGACATTGGGAGTTTGATTTATTTAATTAAGAATAAGACTACAGAGCTAACAACACTTTTTTATTGTTTAAAAGTTTACTTTTGTTGTGAACAAAACACTTGGAAGTAGGTTGTTTACTTGACCAGTTGTCTCAGGTTGAGAGAGTTTTATTTAATTTGCTAGAGTTAAATGCACTTTATATGGTGAAACTGTTTACTTATCTTACAAAGATAATACTTGAAGTGCAGGATAAACCTCTTGCTGTCTGTCGACGTGCAATAAATATCGAAAGTTATGTACAAACACCTTTCTGTACTCATTTCAACTGACTTGTGAAAACTGCTCAAAAAAATCCAAATTCTTTGACATATAGCAACTTTTTTTAACAGTAACGCAAATAGTTACTTTCCCTGGTAACGAGTTACTTTTATTACAGAGTAATTCAGTTACTAACTCAGTTACTTTTTGGAACAAGTAGTGAGTAACTATAACTAATTACTTTTTTAAAGTAATGTTCCCAACACTGAGATTGCTTTAAAGGGACAGTTCACCCAAAACTGAAATGATTCTCTACGGAATCTAGATGTCACGGAACACACACTGGAGGCAGAAAATCCAAAAGCAGTAATTTAATATAAAAGGGCAATCCAAACTCTTAGTAATCCAGGCAGGGGTCAAAAGTCCAATAAGGCAATCCAAAACATAAAATACAAACGAGAACCAGTCTGATACAAATAACGGAAGTGTGGGGACATAATACAAGGACTCCGTGACACATACTGAAACAGACAGGGTTATATACACAGGGAATCGACAATGATAATGGGGAATTGGCTGAGTGCAATGATCAGTGATAAGAAACAGCTGAGTGCAATGATGAGACAAAGGATCGTGGGAAATGTAGTTCATAAGTGAAGGACACCGTGGGAAAGGAGGACATCTAGTGGACATCAGGGGAACACAAACCCAACACTGTGACATAACCCCCCCTCTACGGAGCGGCTACCAGACGCTCCATGACAACAACAAGAAACACAGAAAACACAACACAATATAATACAAGAGGTTCAGGAGGGAGGTGGAACGGTGGAGGATCAGGGGGAGGGAAGGTGGGCCAGGTCCATGAAGGGAGACAGGAACAAGGAGTGAGGGTTTAACCGGGGACCGGGGCAAAACAAAAAATCTATCGGGCATCCAGGGGTAAACACAAAGTCTATCGGGATGCCAGGGCGAAACGCACAGTTCATCGGGAGGCCAGGGCGAGACGCAAAGTCCATCGGGCGGCCAGGGCGAAGAAGACCTCTCGGGCGGCCAGGGCGGCAAAGACCCCTCGGGCGGCCAGGGCGGCGAAGACCCCTCGGGCGGCCAGGGCGGCCCCTCGGGCGGCCAGGGCGGCGAAGACCCCTCGGGCGGCCAGGGCGGCGAAGACCCCTCGGGCGGCCAGGGCGGCGAAGACCCCTCGGGCGGCCAGGGCGGCGAAGACCCCTCGGGCGGCCAGGGCGGCGAAGACCCCTCGGGCGGCCAGGGCGGCGAAGACCCCTCGGGCGGCCAGGGCGGCGAAGACCCCTCGGGCGGCCAGGGCGGCGAAGACCCCTCGGGCGGCCAGGGCGGCGAAGACCCCTCGGGCGGCCAGGGCGGCGAAGACCCCTCGGGCGGCCAGGGCGGCGAAGACCCCTCGGGCGGCCAGGGCGGCGAAGACCCCTCGGGCGGCCAGGGCGGCGAAGACCCCTCGGGCGGCCAGGGCGGCGAAGACCCCTCGGGCGGCCAGGGCGGCGAAGACCCCTCGGGCGGCCAGGGCGGCGAAGACCCCTCGGGCGGCCAGGGCGGCGAAGACCCCTCGGGCGGCCAGGGCGGCGAAGACCCCTCGGGCGGCCAGGGCGGCGAAGACCCCTCGGGCGGCCAGGGCGGCGAAGACCCCTCGGGCGGCCAGGGCGGCGAAGACCCCTCGGGCGGCCAGGGCGGAGCAGACACCGGCTCAGGAACAGCAGACACCGGCTCAGGAACAGCAGACACCGGCTCAGGAACAGCAGACACCGGCTCAGGAACAGCAGACACCGGCTCAGGAACAGCAGACACCGGCTCAGGAACAGCAGACACCGGCTCAGGAACAGCAGACACCGGCTCAGGAACAGCAGACACCGGCTCAGGAACAGCAGACACCGGCTCAGGAACAGCAGACACCGGCTCAGGAACAGCAGACACCGGCTCAGGAACAGCAGACACCGGCTCAGGAACAGCAGACACCGGCTCAGGAACAGCAGACACCGGCTCAGGAACAGCAGACACCGGCTCAGGAACAGCAGACACCGGCTCAGGAACAGCAGACACCGGCTCAGGAACAGCCGACACCGGCTCAGGAACAGCAGACACCGGCTCAGGAACAGCCACAAGAACTGTAATAGTCACAAAAACAGACACACACACAGAAACAAACACTGGCTCTGGAACAGGCACTGGCTCTGGAACAGGCACTGGCTCTGGAACAGGCACTGGCTCTGGAACAGGCACTGGCTCTGGAACAGGCACTGGCTCTGGAACAGGCACTGGCTCTGGAACAGGCACTGGCTCTGGAACAGGCACTGGCTCTGGAACAGGCACTGGCTCTGGAACAGACACTGGCTCTGGAACAGACACTGGCTCTGGAACAGACACTGGCTCTGGAACAGACACGGGCTCTGGAACAGACACGGGCTCTGGAACAGACACAGGCTCTGGAACAGACACAGGCTCTGGAACAGGCATTGGCTCAGCCTCCGGCTCTGGAACAGGCATTGGCTCAGCCTCCGGCTCTGGAACAGGCATTGGCTCAGCCTTCGGCTCTGGAACAGGCATTGGCTCAGTCTCCGGCTCTGGAACAGGCATAGGCTCTGGAACAGGCATTGGCTCTGCCTCCGGCTCTGGAACAGGCATAGGCTCTGGAACAAGCATTGGCTCTGCCTCCGGATCTGGAACGGGCAATGGCTCTGGAACAGACACTGGCTCTGGAACAGACACAGGCTCTGGAACAGACACTGGCTCTGGAACAGACACAGGCTCTGGAACAGGCATTGGCTCAGCCTCCGGCTCTGGAACAGGCATTGGCTCAGCCTCCGGCTCTGGAACGGGCAATGGCTCTGCCTCCAGCTCTGGAACAGCAGACACTAGCTCCGGCTCTGGAACAGCAGACATGGGCATGTCCAGGATCCGAACCAGACGCTCCAGATAGTCCAGATCCAAGAAGGCAGATGGCACTGGCTCTGCCTCCGGCGCTGGAACGGATACTGGCTCTGCCTCCGGCTCTGGAACAGGCATTGGCTCTGCCTCCGGCTCTGGAACCGGCAATGGCTCTGCCTCCGGCTCTGGAACCGGCAATGGCTCTGCCTCCGGCTCTGGAATGGGCACTGGCTCTGCCTCCGGCTCTGGAACGGCCATTGGCTCTGCCTCCGGCTCCGGCTCTGGAACAGCAGACACTGGTTCCGGCTCTGGAACAGCAGACACGGGCATGTCCAGGATCCGAGCCAGACGCTCCAGATAGTCCCGGCCCAGGAAGGCGGACGGAACGTGAACAGTCTCTCGCTGGGCAGACGTGACGTGAACAGTCTCTCGCTGGGCAGACGTGACGTGAACAGTCTCTCGCTGGGCAGACGTGACGTGAACAGACTCTCGCTGGGCAGACGTGACGTGAACAGTCTCTCGCTGGGCAGACGTGACGTGAACAGTCTCTCGCTGGGCAGACGTGACGTGAACAGTCTCTCGCTGGGCAGACGTGACGTGAACAGTCTCTCGCTGGGCAGACGTGACGTGAACAGTCTCTCGCTGGGCAGACGTGACGTGAACAGTCTCTCGCTGGGCAGACGGAACGTGAACAGTCTCTCGCTGGGCAGACGGAACGTGAAGATTCTCTGACTGGGCAGACGGGACGTGAACAGTCTCTGACTGGGTAGACGGGACGTGAACAGTCTCTGACTGGGCAGACGGGACGTGAACAGGCTCTCGACCACCTCCTCCACTGCGACCTCCACGGGTTCCACGAAACTTAACTAATCGGGTCCCCTTAAAAAACTCCATTCTCTCCCGCTCGGTGGCTGGGGAAGAGATATTGAGAAACATACCGCTGGATCTTGTGTGACGGAGTCCTTCTGTCACGGAACACACACTGGAGGCAGAAAATCCAAAAGCAGTAATTTAATATAAAAGGGCAATCCAAACTCTTAGTAATCCAGGCAGGGGTCAAAAGTCCAATAAGGCAATCCAAAACATAAAATACAAACGAGAACCAGTCTGATACAAATAACGGAAGTGTGGGGACATAATACAAGGACTCCGTGACACATACTGAAACAGACAGGGTTATATACACAGGGAATCGACAATGATAATGGGGAATTGGCTGAGTGCAATGATCAGTGATAAGAAACAGCTGAGTGCAATGATGAGACAAAGGATCGTGGGAAATGTAGTTCATAAGTGAAGGACACCGTGGGAAAGGAGGACATCTAGTGGACATCAGGGGAACACAAACCCAACACTGTGACACTAGAGGCCCATAGAGAAGGAAATGAATAGTTGAAATAAAGTCGTTATTTTTGTTTGTTTTTGCACACAAAAAGTATTCTCGTCGCTTGATAAACTTAAGATTGAGCCACTGTAGTCACTTGGACTATTTTAACAATGTCTTTAATAACTTTTCGAGGCCGGCAAGAGTCAATCCCTGAAGAAGCCTATGGAGGAGTGATCCAGCTCTCAGATTTCATCAAAAATATCTTAAAGGATAATTCTGGTATTTAACACTTTGAGTCTATTTTGTAGTTTGTTTTGAATGAACTAGAGTGGTGTTCCGTAGATGAACGAAGGTCTTACGGGGTTGGAACAACATGAGGGTGAGTAAATACTGACAGAATTTTCATTTTTGGGTGAACTATCCCTTTAACGCGCTGTCAATTACACCAATTGCATTAAAACTTAGTAAAACTAAGTAACTATTAGTAACATCGACTTACCAGTGACATTTTGCCAATACCTCCCTTACGTAAAGGGTTATTTTTTAATGTACTGTATGTACAGTACACAAATATTTATATGAAAATATTACTGTCATTCACCTAAAATGTTTTTTTTTTTCATTTTTCAAAGGTTGTAGTAATTCCCTAGTGACCAGACTGACTTACCACTGGTGAAATTTTGACACTACCTCCCTTGTACGTACAGTTCACAAATATTAATATGAAAAAATTACTGTAATTCACCTAAAGTGTTTTTTCATGTTTCAAAGGTTGTAGTACGTTCCTAGTGACCTGACTGACTTACTACAGGTGACATTTTCACAATACCTCCCTTATTTTCCGTACAGTACACAACTATTCATATGAAATTATTACTGTAATTCACTTAGTGTTTTTTCATGTTTCAAAGGTTGTAGTACGTTCCTAAAGACCTGACTGACTTACTACACGTGAAGATCAGAATGGAGGATCTGGGGGAGGGAACACCTTTAAGGGACACATCACTTTTCACATATTTTATAACTTCTTTTAGCTTTTCATTATGGTTGGGAGAATGAGACCATTTTACCAGTCGCACTGAGATACTTTATGATACCAAACATGTATAGTTACTTTTTTGTACACACTTAACATTTCATGTTATGGTATGTCAATCCATTTTCAGCCCATGCCCACATCTGGGGTTTGTCACTTTTTTCTTCTGAAGATGGCTCTGATCTGCGGGTCTATTCCAAGCTCCCACCGATTAAGGAAGCTATTGCTGCCCATCTTTGCCCCTATGCTGAGGGTATGTCCACAGTTGCGTACCCCAACAAGCCGTGCCGCACCACGCTAATATTACTGGGAAAGCGTACGCAGCATTGGGCAAAGCAACGTCAGTGTTCCACCTGATGGCTATTCAGCAAGTCTTTCAGGCGAAGATGCACCTAGAGCAGGGCCCTGATCCAGATAGAGCTTTGCAGTGCCAGCAACCTTGCCCTATGAGCCACAAAGATTCTCCTAAGGCACAGTCCATTGGCTGTACCATGGGTAGCCTAGTCATGCTAGACAGGCACTGGTGGTTAACCTGTATAGATATGAAGGATGCAGAGAAGGTCTTCCTCCTGAAGGCCCCTGTCAGGGCTGCCAGGCACATTTAATCCCAATGTGGGGTGGTGATGGCGCAGTGGATAAGACACATGCCTTTGGTGTGAGAGACCCGGGTTTGAATCCACTGTGAGACACCAATGTGTCCCTGAGCAAGACACTTAACCCCTAATTGTTCCAGAGGCGTGCAACCTCTGAAATATAGCAATTGTAAGTTCCTTTGGATAAAAGCGTCAGCTAAATGAATAAATGTAAATCCCTCACAGAGAGAGATTAAATAGCCTTCTCGCCCAGCGCTCTTCTTAAGACCACTTCAAAACCTTGCTCTCAGACAGAGCCCAATGACTCTTTGTCTCTGGGTCATGCACTTCCTAAGCATCAGGGACCCTGCCCCTGGAAGAGGAGTCTGAAACTCGACACCAAAGATGGTCCGGCAGCATGTTCGGATGCTGCTCTACATGTTCCCCTCGCCTACCTGCCTGTTGCAGATGACAAGAACAAAGAAAGTTGTTGTGTGATTGTTCCACATGAATATGCAATAAAATCAAACAACCTCACAAGAAGAACTTTTATCCTATTCCCTCTCTTACTCACACTCACGCCTTACACAGTTCCCTGTCTACTCATCAGCGAACTGTCAGACCAAGCCACACTGAAACCTCTTGCACAGTTCACAGAGGTGTGGGTGAGCGCCTCCTGGCATATCAAGGTGGTTGCTAAACATGATCATAAGTGGTTACACACTTCTGGTTGCACACATACAAACCCACTTTTTCAGAGTATGAGCTATGAATTATTTGGACGATTGGCTGCTTATGGCTCCTTCAGCGAACAAGCTGTGCAGCCACCGAGATCAGCTTATCAACCACCTTAAGCGTTTGGGGCTTACGATCAACCTGCAGAAAAGCCAGGCAATGTATTCCATTTCTGGCCGTGAGTCTGAATTTATTGTTATGCGAGCCCACCTGTTATCTGAGCGTTCGCAGGCTATCATGAACTCTCTTGCGATGTTCAAGGAAGGCTGGGCATTTCCGCTTTTGATGGAAGCTGTCTCAGTGTTTTGTCGCATGGGACTGCTTCACATGCAGCCAGTTGAACTATGGTTGAAAGCACGTGTCCCCATTCACTCTTGGCACGCTGGCTCTATGCACGTCTTAGAGACTTCCAGGGCATACATGCTGTCAAAACACATGGTAGGGAGAATGGAGACTACACACTCAGACTGTGAATGTGATATGGAGCATATTCGGGCCAGTAGAGGTGGATCTCTTCACATCAGCAGAGAACACTCACTACCCGTTGTTCTTCTCCCTAGTTGAGCACTCCACACTGGGAGTGGATGAACATGCTCCCCTGTGAATATATTGCACCAAGTACTGTACAGGATCAAGGAGGAAACGGAGTCAGTTCTGTTAATCACACTGAAATGGCCCACACAGCCATGGTTCCCGGAACTGCTCAAGATACTGTCAGATCCCCCATGGCCCATTCCTCTGGGGAGGGATCTCCTCTCTCAAGCGAATGGTTCAATATGGCACCCCAACCCAGTTGTGGATCCTTTACATCTGACAGTTCAATGAAGCCCATCAGTCTCAGTCTCAGTCTCACTTCTACAACTCTTTCAAATCAGGGCTTTTACTTACGCTTTTACTTGCGCTCACGCTTCTATCAAATGAGTTGGCAACATGCATGAACTCTCAGTCAATGAGTCCTGCATGGACTTCGGCTCTAATGATTGTAAATCCATGCTTAAGCCAAGGAAGGGCTATGTGCCTAAAGTGTTCTCAACGCCGTTCAGAGCCCAGGTGGTAACCCACTCATCTTTTACCCCTCAGTGAACCCGCGGCCGGGGAAGAACCCACTTCTGCCCTGTGTGTGCTTTGCGTATTTATGTCAAGTATACTAGACAGTTAAGACTCTCTGAACAGCTCTTTGTGTGTTTTGGTGGTCCCCCTAAAGGCCTACCAGGATCAAAACAAAGACTATCCCATTGGATTGTGGATGAGATAGCTTTGGCTTATGATTCACAGGATGTGTCGTGCCCCATAGATGTGCAAGCCCACTCTACAAGGAGTATGGCCTCCATGAACAAGTGGTATGTCTATATAGGTTTTCTCCTCAGCAGCCGGATGGGCTTCACAGAACACTTTTGCCAGGTTCTGTGAGTTGGGCTCTTCTTCAATAGCTTCTCCTACCAGTGCAAGAAGGCTAGCTAAGGTAAGCTTGTTTTTTACTGCTCTCAGTGATTATTGCTTTTGCTACAGCATATGTCTTGGATTTGCTGTGTGCAGTGACCTGAGAGCAGATGGTAAACTCTAGGGCTGCAACTAACGATTATTTTGATAATCGATTAATCAGACGATTGTTTTTCGATTAATCGATTAATCGGATAAAAGTTTTTAGAACATTTAATTTGATTGTTTGTTTATTATAACTAAATAAAACCCTAAATCAGGGTACTCATGTGTAAAAGTGTACTTTAAAAAGTGCAAAAGCCACACATTTTACTAATATAATCTTTATTTTTTACATTTTAAACCTTAATATATTGATAAATTAAATATAGAAAGACTGAAAACAAGCATGTGAATGTAGTAGAGCCGCAGTAGATTGCGTTTGAAAAACAATTAAAACTTAATAGTAGACAAATGCTATAAAAAGAGAATGGAATGGAGGTACGCAGCAAGCTAACAGGCTTGATTAAAAGGACAGGAAAAATGATGCATTAGTGCACAAGCATTCGCTGAAAACCACTGACTACAGTGACTAAAAACAATATTTTACTGCTGCTGTTATTAACTGCCTTTATATTTAGTGCTTCACTTTGTAAACACCGTTTTAATTTCTTTGGTAGCGCTATTTTAATCCATAACTTATGTTGCGAGCGAACTGATTGCGCAACCTGATGCTCGAGAAAAAAAAGATCTAGTGTGACTGTCCCGAAGTTATAAAACAAAGCTGTTTACACAGTAGCATTGTTTTCTCAGATCGGATAGCTATCTAATCGTGAAAAGACCAGGTGTAAATGCACTCCGAAACGCATTCGAGACGGATTTGAATCTGATCGCTCAAACCGCTTCAGGAGAAGATCTGAGACTCATTCCAGACGAAACTGGACAAGTGTAAATGCATCTGGTTGTGAAACCACATGTAAATTTTACTCCTCCCAAAAATGCTAAAAAATAAACATGTGAGAGCGTGTTATATAGGCTATATGTAATGTTATAGCCAGATATGACGGCGCTACTGCAAGACGCATTACCGCAGATGAGAAGCTGAACATCTATTTATTTATTCATTCATTTATTTATATATTTGTTGGTTAATTCGTTCGATTAGTTTTATCTTCCGCTTTTTTCTTTCTCTTTCTCGAGCTTACTCCAGTGTCACTTGCCTCCGTCATCTCGCTGAATGCTGCAGAGACGCAGAGCCGCTGTGCGGGAAGCACGCGACATAAAACGATGCCAGCTATTGGCTATTCGCTACTTCTCCTGCTGTACTGGCTGATTAAAACCTCCGGTGGCTCATTACTGCCACACTTTGATCACCGCAGATTTAAAATATTTACGAAATGAGCCGCTTACGGCAAATACAAATTATTTAGCAACTAATCGATGACTAAATTAGTTGACCACTATTTTAATAATCGATTTTAATCAATTAAATCGATTAGTTGTTTCAGCCCTAGTAAAGTCCACCTCCATCTCCTGGGTGCAGGGTTCCTCTAAGTCCGCTAGGGTCTTACGTCATTGTACAACAGCGCCAGCATCCTCGCTGCCTAATACATCAACCCACAGTGCTGTTACTTTCTGTCTATGACCTCTTAAACGCTGAGCTTTGCCATGGTATGCATTGTAGCTTCAGTGGCTGATGGCTCCTAAACAACATGTTTACTGCATTGATTCCACTAACTGGCAGTAGTGTTACACCAAGCAGCGGGTTCGTCTCTTGTTGATGCATTTGTTGTTATGTTGTCAATGGCAGCTTCAGCTTTCAGATGGTTATAAGCGGTTCTAAGAAGAGTTTCACAACTTTCTATCTTTACTGTTGTGTGCACACACATACAGCGGCTAAGTTGGTCCGATTACATTAAACAAAATTATGTTGTAGGTGAAGAAGGCGCTGCTGCCGCATTGCCAACCTGTAACATAACGGATCCCCAAAGAATCATTTGTGTTTCTTGATCCCAGTAAGCTCCTCAGCTGTAGGTGAGTGAGAAGCTGTTGTCAGGTATGTGCTACTTATGCTACTTATGGACAGTGGCTTTACCATTGGAGTTACTGCTTATGCAAAGCTGCACTATTAATGTCTCTGCTTATGCCGAGCGCCCCTTCCTAGTAACACGACGTGAATGTACACATTCCCCATAGCGTCAGCTAGTATATATTTATCAATCATGATTAGGGAGACTAAATCTGCTCTTGCTGCTGCAGAGCAAATATGGACTTGCTAATGCTAATAGGTACACAGACACACCGCTGTGAGCATGTAAGATTTGCTGCTGCTGCATGAATAGACACATGAATCTCGTAGCAGATCTAGGCCGGTGGAGCTGGGGAGGTGGAGAGTTTCAGAGGAAATCTGGTAGCACACTGCAGGACTAGCCTATACAGCAAACACAAAACCAGACATAATTAAATGTCGAGCACGCAATCTCTTTGGCTGCAGGGGCCAATTAACTTGCTCCATGTGGTAATGATGTGATTGCTTGCAGATTGCATGAAAAGGACCATCAGCTTGCGCCATCTAGAGTTTCAGGACTGAACTATTATTTTCATATATTGTTAGATACTAAAAATATATGCCAATAGATATTATACATTTTTCTTTAAATTTTGAAAAATGTTGTTCTCTTTTTTTGTGATTTTGTTTAAATTCTCTAGATATACATCTTTAGAGAACTGTCCTCTGACAGCAAGAAGTTTCCCGGTCCAAGCCCTGGCTGAGCCCCTGTTCAGTGTCCGTGTCATTGATTGTCGTAGGAGTGTGTGTGTATGTGTAAGAGAGTAAGAGCGAGAGAATGTGTCCCAGGCCAGCACTCTCAGTACTGTGTCAGGAAAGGCATCCTGTGCCAAATCAAATGTGTGTGTGAAGTGGACCCTGCAAATGACCAGGAATAATGCAAGGACGATGGATAGTATACGTTAAAGCTTGGTCTAAAAGTAAAAGTGCACACACACACACACACACACGTCTGGCTAAATCAAATGATTTGATTCATATGAACTTTGATATCCTAATATCCTATTTGATATCTCAATAAAACACACCTAATATTAAACTGCATTAATCACCTTGTGAAATTATTATTAATTATTAATTAGTGCTGAGATTATCAGAAATCATTTTATTGGGCTTATTAGGTTTATTTGCTGCATTGAAATCCTCCCATGGAGGACCAAAAGAATGTATAAGGTTAAAGCTGTTTATTAAAATTGCTTTAATAAATATCCACAGTGCACAGCTCAACTCCAAACCCAGGAGTGAATATCCAGTTATTATTTAGGGAGCATTAGTTTTTCTTCTTGAAGACTTGACGGCAGACTTTGTCCAGACAATGGATCTCCTAAAAAAGAGAGACACAGTGTGTTAGTTAGTATGATAACTATTCACACTGAAACATTTGGTAACACTTTATTTCGATGGTTCACTTTAGACATTCCACTAACTATAAGTAACTTTGCAACTACATGTCAACTAGCAGTCATTAGAGTATAAGTAAACTGTCTGCTTAATATTTCTAACACTTTATTTTGATGCTCCCCCAAAAGACATTCTACTAATACTCTAATGAGAGTTAGCTGACATGTAGTTACAAAGTTACTTATAGTCAGTAGAATGTCTAAATTTGACACGAAATCAGGCATAACCAAACATTTATTACTACCCACTTAAAAAGTGCCAAATTCAGATTTTTTTAGGAAGTGTTCTTTTGTAACATAAAGTGCCATGATATTACCATGTTCATTTGGGTATGTAAAACGATATATTCTCTAAAATATATAAATAGAACAGTACATCAATATGTTAATAATTCTGTACCATGTATTAAAATACCATACATATTCATGGTAACACTTTATTTTAAGGTGATGTAGTTATACTACTTGTACTTACTACAGTATATACTCATATTACTCAGTATTTATATGAGTAAGTACAATGTTACTACATAACCTTAAAATAAATTGTAACCCGTATTTGTCTACTAATGGTTGTAGTTTACCAGGTAAAGCTGGCCTCCTTCAATCCACTGCCTCCAGCCACGGTTCTCCTTTTCTCCCTTCTGCACACAAACCAGTTTATCTCCATCCCACGTCACCAGGGTCTGAAAACAAATATTTCAGCAGATGTAAAAGACGTTTAGGACCTCACCTGCACATATTAAAAAGCAATTATTATTTGGGTAAATTTGCCTATCTAGAACTCAAGGGGCATTAAAGAAGCAAATATGCTGTATTTATCATTCATAACAATGCACTCAAAAATGTTTAGGTCTAAATTTAAAGGTACACTATGTAATTTTTTGTTGAGCTGCTTTATTGATGAAATGAGCTCATTTCATAATTGATGCACTTTACACCGTTATTGAACCAAACTGGATCAACACAACTGACTTCAGCTGAATAATGGCTGTTTACAATTGTCTTTTTAGATTTGCTTTACAGCCGAATTGAACTCTTTTTGCATCATTGGTCATTTTTTTCCTGTTTATCCCTGTAAAGCTGCTTTGAAACAATCTGTATTGAATAAAGTGCAATATAAATAACGGTGACTTACGTCAAATTATCACGGTATTATCATCTGATCCACTGTACCACTATAAGTATATTTTTTCTCATTTCAGAGATGCCAGAACAAGAGGGACAAATGTGATCCTGTTTTTTAGACACCTACCTTTACAATTCTGTTGTCCAGGCCTTTGGTGTTCTCCTCGAACTCCTCTCCGATGATGAAGTTCACCTCATAGTTTCTGAAGGTGCTGAGAGTTTTGGTCTCGAATTTGTCTCCATTCTGCACAATGACTTTAGTCTGTTTGAGATGCACTGCAATCTTACGGGTAGCGAAGTCAATGTCTGTGGGGGAGGAACAGAATCATATACTAAAACCTCGACAGGGAAAGCTTGTGCAAATACATCAGTTTAAGCATGAATGTGTGAAACTATGGATGCTTGGAAAACAGAGGGTAGAAAATGGGCCCATGATGCAACAGAATGACCTCACACACATTCACACACTGGGACGAAGGTCGCTGAAGTCGCTCATCTCTCTCCTTTATCAAATCGATTGATAAGATACTGTGACCAGGGGCCGGTTGCATAAACATAGCATTACATTAACCCTTGTGCCTCCTTAGGGACATTTTTGGCCTTTTCAGATATTTTTTTTTTATCACTTTGCCTGTGTTAATGCTAACTGCATAAAATTTGGCACAGATGTGTATTTTTATTGTAATTTTACTATTTCACCGCTATTACCTTAAAAAAATCTTTTTTGCACTAGGTACTCAAAATACTCCCACTCAGCGCCTTTTGGACAAAAATGGCCCCATTGAAACCCATTGAAACTGCAATTTTTAATCCCAGGACCATTTAACTATAAAATTATGCAATCTTTGATAAGAGGCTTTCATTCTGTTGGCAAGGC
Source organism: Siphateles boraxobius (assembly GCF_051911475.1). Classification (NCBI taxonomy): domain Eukaryota; kingdom Metazoa; phylum Chordata; class Actinopteri; order Cypriniformes; family Leuciscidae; genus Siphateles; species Siphateles boraxobius. The sequence continues at coordinate 9,357,922 of NW_027509186.1, read as the reverse complement.
TTCAAAATTTAAATTTTTACTATTTATTATCAGATGGTGCCATGGTTTGGTCTATAAAGCAAATACTCGCTTTATTCCTGTTTTCTGCTTCGGCATATTATAGAGCCAATTGGATAAATTATGCAACGATATTTGTGTGGGTGTGTTGGTATGGATGTCAGAGTGTAGTGTGTGTGTGTGTGTGTGTGTGTGTGTGTGTGTGTGTGTGTGTGTGTGTGTGTGTGTGTGTGTGTGTGTGTGTGTGTGTGTGTGTGTAATATTGAGAGAGAAAAAACTGCAAATCTAAAATCCAATCACTGCGTGCACCAGTGGAGTTTTGCTGGCACCCAATGGGGAAAATGTGTTACTGCGCCCAAACAAAATCTTACTGAAAGCTCATTTTTTGAGACGTCAACCTCAAATTTGGAACACAACTTATTTATATTTATGGCTTTGATTTTCTAGCCGTTTTAGAGTTCAACTTGTTTTATAAAGTATATATTTTATATAAAGTAATGCTCATAAATAATTTTCATAAACTTAAACCTATATAACTTTTTTTTTGATTTACTTATTCATTTTTTTTTTCATTTATATCTGCCACGGGTCTTCTTTAAAATGTTACCAAACTTAAGTCTGTGCTCCCAAGCTTAAAATTTCTATGACAGTGTTTTGACATAGACAGTTTTGTCTTCTATGGACATATGTTTAACTTTTTTTAAATGAGGCGACAGTGTCTTAACTGGCAGTCAGTCTTACTTTTCGCTATTAAATTAGGCCAATCTACGTTTTTATGTAACTGATTTAAAAAAGCTATGAACAGTTTAAAAGAAACTAATTTGATGTCTAACTTGTAGGTTTAGTCTTAGATGTTTATGCACCTGGCCCTTGGCGTGAACTTTGACCCTAGAACAAGCACTACTTTTGTTAATTAATTTATCGCACTTGTAAAAATAAGGTTGATTTTGTCTATAATTGTCCTTAACTTGTCTATATAAAGTCTACTCAAGTCTTTCATATTAATCCCAATGAATACGTACATTCAAATCTGTTGCAAAATGAATATTTCTCATGCAAGACTGAATATTGTGCAACCCCAGTGCATGAAACGTCTTACTCTGTCACTTTACACTGCATCCTCTTCTTTAAACTGAGATTTCGCAACAACTGCACTTTCATTTAAGCAGGATTATAGAGAGCTTGATCCTCTAAGAACAACTTAATATATAGATATACGAGCCTAATCTGCATTTCTGGTGTGTGTTGATAACTTTATGATTCAGTTTAGGCGTATAGTAGAAGAACATCACTTACCCATAGCCTTCATAACATCTTCAAAGTTGTCGTTGGTAACCATCTCCCACGTTCCATTGAAATCAGCCGGCATTGTGAAGCTGGATGTTGTGTGTGTGTGTGTGTGTGTTTGTGTGTGTGTGTGAGAGAGACAGAGAAGAATAGGATGAGGAGGACCACGGCCTTTTATAGCCGTGTGTGTGTGTGTGTGTGATGAAATGAACCATAGGGACAGAGTTCTTGTGATAAGACTCTTTATCTTCATTAAAAGAAGGGATGGGCTTTAGAAAGGGGATGTACTTGTGTAAGCTTTTAATATGGTCTGAGAGAAAGATACAGACAAGCTGTGCAGATATTGCAGTTGTCATGAAATTTTAAAGCTGTGACAGCACTGTCCCACGTCTTATACTTCCTCGCCACTGTTTTAATCAGCAGTAATCTCGTATCTAATGCTTCAAACAATTGAAAGAACATTCCCAAATCAAACGTTCAGCACTTGTGGAGCTCATGTCATCTGTTGTTGGAAAAATCAAATATTAACATGACATTTAGAAAGTCATGAGTTCAGCTTCTCATTTAATTTTATTCAGATCATTTGATATGCAATTAATACTTATATAATTAAAAATTATTTGGACATTGGTATACATTTGAACTTGCACTAATGGGGTTGGTAAGATTTGTGAGTTTATTTGATCAAAAATACAGGAAAAACAGTAAATATTATTAGAATTCAAAATAATCTGAATAGATTTTAGGTTTAAAGCCGAATTTTCAGCATCATTATTCCAGTCTTCACGATCCTTCAGAAATCCTTCTGATATGCTGATCTATTGATTAATATCAATGTTAAAAACAGTTGTGCTGCTTAATATTTTTGTGGAAACTGTAACACACCCTTTTCATGATTCTTCGATGAATAGAAAGTAAAAAAAAAAAAAAACAGCATTAATTTCAAACCTTCTGTCACAATGTGAGTATTTACTGCACTTTTGATCAATTTAATGCGTCCTTGCTGATTAAAAGTATTCAATTATTTTTAGTGACTCCAAACCTTTGAACAGTCCTGTGTTTAAGTTCATGATGTCTCGTTTCAATTAACAATATGCAATAAAATAGTAAAGTTCGACAAAGAGGCGCCAGTAATAATGTGTCTCTTGCATCTGTGTATTTGTAACGCTGGTGAAAGTGTAGGGCACATTATGATAAGTTAAGATAAGTGTCTTTATACTGCATTTGATCTCTGTCACCATGAGACACATCACACTCATTATCAGTTATCATCACATTAATGTAATCACTTTTCAGATTTCACAAGTGTATTTATATTCTAGCACATACGGTTAATTAATTACACTGTAATAACAGGGTAATACTGTACGTTTGATTAAATTAATTTCAAGATTATATGTCTTTTGCATGTAGGCTGCTGTATCATTATACGTTTTGGTTACGCTTTATTTTTAGGTGTTTTTGTTACAGTGTAATTATATATTTAAGTACTGAGTAATAGTAATTAACTACATGTACTTACTATAGGGTTAGGATTGGGATTTGGTTTAGGGTTAGTTGCATGTGATTATGCATAATTTATAGTTATACAACTACATGTAACATGTATAACAAGGACACTGTAAATAAAGTGTTACCTAAGTTTGACCCACATTACAGTTTTTCATGATAGTTAATAGACCATCAGTGAAATATGACCCTCGGACAACACTTGTGTTTAATACAAAGAAATTAGAGCAAAAATACATGAATAAATAAATAAATAGATAACAAATCTCATATTTATTGCTGTAGTAGAGTTAAAACTTCAGCATGAATTTGTTTGAGTACATTTTAATGGTCTTTTATGGGATTCAATTCCTGCCGAAAGTATTTTGTTCATGGATCAAAAAATTATAAGCGTGAATCAAAAATGGAAAAAAACCCACAGGGGTTACACTTTATTTTAAGGTGTCATTGTAACAGTGTAATTATATATTTAAGTACTGAGTAATATTAAGCAACTACATGCACTTACTATAGGGTTAGGGTGGGATTAGGATTTGATAGAGGGTTAGTTGCATGTAATTATGCATAATTTACTGTTATTACTATGGTAAGTACATGTAACATATGTAACAAGGACACTGTAAAATAAAGTGTTACCCACCTATATAAAAATGTATTGGAGAAACTGAAAAACATTATGCAAATTGATCAAAATATTAAAAGCGCATTTAAAAAAATAAGAAGCATGGATCAAAACATTAAACACATTAAAATAAATATTGCACAAATCTTAAACTTGTGTTTGTGTTCGTAAAGGGTGACTAAACACTAAAACAACTTTTTTTGTTAATTATCTGTAAGAATGGAGATTCATAAATGCTGTTCATTGATTCCAGTAAATGTTTTGACATTTGGGTTTAAAGTGTTTTAATTCTACAATATATGGTGTAAAAACGTCTGAGTGCTGCCCTCTTCAGGTGAACGGTGGCTACTGCAGTTGAATTTTCCTATTGGATGTTTGCGGTGGTTCGTGATGTAGGCAGGTACCATACAGAGAGATGCGTCTCAGGTGCACGCATTAGGGCGGGCTTAAGCCTCACCATTGGTCCACTAGTTCTAGATTGACAGCTCCTCCTTTAGCCAATCAAGCGAAGAGAGGAGTTGACGTCACTCCAATGGAGTGATAGTTACAAAAACCCTGTGGATTTGATATGCAGTGATTTATTTACATACTGAGGCTTTTTGTGTTTATTTACATAGGTTAGTTGGTTTTTAAATAATTTTCATGTTGCTGTATTCAAAATGTAGCTATATTTAAAACATTCATCTTATATTATTATGCCATTGTGTAGCTATGTAAATAAATATAATAGACAACCAAAAACATACTAGAGGTTCTGACAAAATTTTACCTGCTGCAGTCTATTAAAAAATGTTTAATTATTTTAAATTAATTATTTTAAAAGAATAGTTCCAATGAACGATGACACATAAGTAGCCTAATTGAATCAGCGTTTTTGAAGGAATCTATTGAATGAATGATTCAATGACAGATACATTTAACAGTCGCCTGTCACCACCTACTGGTGTAATGATGCAATTAATACAATCTTTATTTGAAGCGTCAAGTTACTTTGATTTATTGATTTAGGGGATTTATTCATTGTTTCGCTATACCGTTGACATCAGTGTTTATATCCGAACTCTCATCCCAGTACTGAAATGCATAGGGTGTAATGATGTGAATTACTGAAACACAGAAATAAGGTTTCATACTTAGGCCTATACATGACAACTGCTCTCTCTGGCTCCAGCACCAATGCAGATCTGAATCAGTGTGATCGTTGTTGCCGAAGGTTTAATAGACAGAGCCGAATCGTTTAGGAATAAGATCGTGCGGCGTTTGAATTGAGATCGCGATCTTATAACGATTAATCGTTGGGGTGAAACCTAAAAATTATGTAGGGATAATTAATAGCCTAAGTCATGACAACATATGTTTTTACTTTAACTCATCAGAATCTTTTTTCTGTTAGATTTCAACTCGATTTTTAAACAAATCAAGTTTAAAATAGCCTTAATTTAAGTTGAAATGCCTAAAATTCAAGACAACTTAATTGTTTTACAAGTTGAAGTAGATGTAAGACAAGTATTTAATGTGTTGATTGAGTTTTTAATGAGAGTTGCCCAAATATCTGAAGAAAAATAACAAAAGATTTTGGCATTTTTCTTAATAACCCTGCACAAAATGTCATTGGGTTTAAAAAATAGAGCAGAAGGGCCATGTTGGTTAAGAAATAAAATGTAGGGCAAGTGTTCCATCATCCTCTTCAGTGTTTTAAAAGCTTGTAAAATAAAAACCTTATGAGTTAGTTAGTCCTCAAAACCACGAGCAATTCTTATCCCATCAACAAAATGTAATATTTAATGTGATCAAAAACAAGGTTGAAACCTATTGCACTTACTGATTAAAGAGGAACATTTCAAGGCACTGATCAAAAACATGCAGCTATAGACAAATATAATTAATCATTTATAGGCTAAATTACATCTTATTAATAATAAATAAGATCCTCCAATCCATCCTCAGAGATAAATGAAACTACAGTTCATCAATATGCTTAACTTCATTCAAGCTACATTACAAATGTGTTCTTATTAGGAAGTGTGCAGGAGCAAATGCCAGAGATAAGACAGAGCTGACTGTAGTGTACGCATGTACTTCAGGCCATGTAGGCTAAAGTTCAGTTTGCTGTCTGTGATATGTACTCTTGCACAATTCTTGTAAATAAAAATCAGTTTAAATAATTCCGATCATGCAGCTTCATTTTAACATGCAATTTTCCTGCATCGCTGAGTGTTGACAGTGAAGCACAGGTCAATTGTGGTATTAAAATCAGACCAGTTATACAAAGCCTACTTCCTTGTACTATGAAATCTTGCAATATTTGTCATTGTGAATAAAAATATACTTTTTAATACGCACATCAGGCCATTCAAAATCCTTAATAAACACCGTGGGAATTTTATGCTCATTGCATTAAGACGATACTTACAAAATGGCAAAGCAGCATAAGCCACTTAATTTGCCCAAAGAACCAGTAAACAAAGATAAATATGTCACTTCTACAGCAATCGTAAAAATAAAAAAATAACTCTACAGTTGAAATGCAAAATATTTTAATTTACCTACTCACAATGACCATATTTAAAAGCACAAGAATAATTCTGATATCAATCAGAATTTATTAAAATACCACTTTACATAAACACGCCAATCGCCATAACCTGATTTAAGCTAATATTCCGGTTTCTAGAAACCCGAATAAGACAAGTGCCATATGCATGAATTAATCAGATTCTTGGGACAAGCAAACACTTAAATAACGACTGTAACAGAATATTAATTACTGTAAGTCAATTACAGTCTCCCTGTCTCAATTTTATCCCTTAAAACTTATTTAAAAGTTTTTTCCTTGAAATGTTTTTTCGTGCCTTAAAATGGCTTGAATGTAACTCTACACCCTTGCCTCATTTAGTATACATGGTTCTATGAATATGCAAATGAGCCCCGCCTCCACTCACTCACAGCTCTTCAGAGATCCACTCGTTGACGATCACACGTTGATCTGATTGGTTACAAGGTAGTTTGTGACGTCAGAAACACCAGCGATTTCAAACTGTGTTTTTGAGTCTTTGGTTCACTGCAGTTTTAAGGAGAAAATACTCAGCAATGGTGTTGACTTGTGAATTTACACATGGTTTATCTTAAAGCATATTAAAAACACCACACAGACATGAACATTAAAAACTGGATTTTCACCACAGGGGGACTTGAAAAGAATTAAGATTTGCCTTTCATTTGTCCTGTATCAGCTCATTTAAACATTTCTCAAGCAAAACAGGAGTAAAAAATCAAGTTAAAGAAAACCAATTCCAATCTCAACCTGAAACAGTACTTTATTCATAGGAGGTCATCCATCTCTCACTTCAGCGGCCAACAGACTTAACATCCTCGCTGTATTAAAGAAGCTCTTATGAAAAAGACACCAAGCAAAATGCCAATTAACAACTGCATTACATAAACTGCGATGCACAACTCAAAGACTGTGTACAAAAGTTCATTGCTGTTCATAAGTTAAATCAGAAAAGGAATTAATACTGAAAGTATGCAACACAGATCACTAAAACATCTTCCCAATATGAGAAATCACAGTACTTTGCTGGAAGTACTCATTTTGATTTACTGTACTTAGCAAATAGGTACCAATTCATATTTCATGGCATGTCAATTCATTTTAATTGAATACAAAAAAAAAAATAATGCTTGACAGAGAAATTTAAATATACAATGTTTTGCTACAGACTGATTCTCAGAAACCTGGAAATATGGTCAAAGAAATCCAAACAAACAAAGAGGAACCACAAGAATGACAGGAAAAAAAGTTTGTACATTTTGGCTCAACGATCCCTTTAACAGTGATAATACAGAATTTGTGTGTCCGAGTCGAAGACGAATTTTTCGTAAAGGGTGTTTGGACCTAAATGCTCATGTCGACAATATGACACTACAATTCTAGAACTAAAAATAAAGACAACAAATGCAAGTCTGAGAATATGGTAAACGTAGTTGACCCCTGAGTTTCTAATGCAGACTTAGTGTATAAAATACCTCATTACAGTGTGCCTTTTAGTGCAAGCCAGCAAATATGCTCAATTGATCAGGAGGTATATTAAGATAGCACCCAAGCAAACAATGCTTCTCTATGCAAGTCTTTCCTGTTGGCCGAATCACAAAGTGGGGCTGGTTTGAACAGCCAAACCAGTAGATCAAATACATCTTATTTATAATTCATTAGTTTTTGTTTTGTTTTTCATAGAAAATATAAATATCCCTGAATGGAACTGATTCACAGTATATTGAGGACTCCAGTGCTACTACCATTGTTTTTAATGTTGGGACAATCAAGTGTCTTCAAGGTCTCCAGTTAGTGTCTTTTTGCATGGCTCGACCCTCCAAGTCCTTCATTCGCTGTCTTGGTAATTCACAGTCCGCTTGCCTCTGTTTCTGGTCCGGATGCGTGTGGCCCGTCGAGGTTTCCCGTACGACACGTCGCTATCCTCGTCGGAAGCATCCCTCTGACGTTTCCTCGCGGCTCCTCGGTCCCGGTTTCTCAGTCTTCTCTTCGGACTGCTCCGTGAACCTGAGCTTGCATCCGATTTAGACTCCCCGGACTCCTCGCTCTCAGAGTCGCTGGCGTCCTCGTTGCTCCCATTATCGCTTTCGCTTTGTTTCCGCCGCCGTCGTCGGGTCGCTTTGGGATTCTTCTCCTGAGGCCTTAGTTCTCGTCCATTCTCCGATTTGCATCTAGTTTCCGAGTCGCTCTCTGAGTCTGAAGAGCCGTTCAAGCGCTTGAAGCGTTTCGCACTCTTTCGTTGAGGTTCCATGCACTCGTTTTCATCACTGGTCCTGCTACTTTTGTTGTCCGTGTCTTCAGACTCAGAGGAGCCGCTGCGTTTCCTTTTGGAGTCGCCGCCTGACGGTTTCCTCGCCCGGGAGTCGGTCCGCTCCTTGCTCTTTCCGTTCTTTGATTGCATCTCTATCTCAGGACTGAATTCTGCATCTGAGTCCTCCATAATGTAGTTCTTCTTGGGAAGAGTTCGAAGTGATATTCCCTTGGATGCAACCGTAATGCAAGGCTTCCTCCTCGGATGAGTCTTCTTGTCTTCCTCCGATACGTCACTCTTTGGCCATTCATCGGAGGAAGAGCCCACCTTTTTCCTCCTCCTTCGGTCTAACTTTCCTTCGCTAACCGAACTGGAGGCATCCGACCTTTCGTCAAGTTTTTTTCTGCGAGCGTTGGACGCCCGTGTCCTGTTTCTGGGGGACCTTTTTTCTTCAGCATCGTTGCTTTGATTCTCATCATCTTCTGATTTAATTATCTTCCTTTGTGCGTCAGACTCTTCCGAAACATCACTGAGTTCCTCTGAGTCCTGGGTTGTTGACATAAATGCATTTGTGGCTAAGGATTTCTTGTGGGTAACTTGTTTTGTGGGAGAAGCTTGTTCCGAGCTTTCTGATGATGCTTTACTTTTCTTCAGCTCTTTCGCATACACCTTTCTTCCGTTTTGATGCGGGTGCTTTTGAGTTGGGAGAACCTCAACATCTTCATCAGAGCTCTTTTCAGAATCCTGCTTGCTTTGCCGATGTTTCTGACGTCGGTTTCTGGAGCAATTTTCCTCTTCTTCGGCATCGGTGTCATTCAGTTTCTTTATTTTACTGACAGCGGCTTTTGCAGTCTTCCTGGTGTATTTCCGCCTGACAACGAGGTCCTCGTCTGACTCCCCATTCACACTTTCATTCTGACTCTCCTCATCATTCGAGTTGTCCTCACTTTCCTCCCATTGTAGTTTGGTGCTGTGTCCATTAGCGAAAGGAGACGTTTCTAAAAATGGAAAAATGGAAGAAAGTAGTCAACTTCCTCTGCACAATATATTGACCTTTCTTTATTTTTCTTTGTCAGTGTCCCATTAGCACTCAAGGGTTAGTTAACCCAAAATTGATCCTATTATCCATCATCCATTACTAATTTTCATGTCGACCCAAACACAAGACTTTCATTCATCTTCAAAACACAGATGAAGATTTTTTTTTTTTGATCTGAGAGATAAAACATTCACAACCCACTTTACCTTAATGTGACTTCAGAATAAGAACATTTAATGAGAAAAAAAACTGCAGGATGGGACTTTTGTCCATCAGTAATTGACTAGATTGTGAAAAGGAGGCATCATTACCAGAATGGGGAGTTTGCAGGAAATTGTGGAAAAGGTTTTGTCCTAGTGATCAGGCTATACAAGCTATTATGACTCAAGTTATCATCATTAAGATGAACTCTTTTCTTCCTTGGCAAGTAAAAAACAGGGACGTGTTGATGGATAAACATTTTGATTTCATGCTGGGTGTAGAGCTCAACAGTTCCACCGTGAAGGCGATACTACCAAACGTACCCTTTTTCTCTCCTGATCGTCTACATGGTCTGCGCCCAGCAGATCTACTGTCCTCTTTGCTGTGAGAAGAGGAGTCACTGTCCACACTGACGCCACTTTTCTCTTCTTCACTAGCTGAAGCATCACTTTCATTTGACTCTATGAGAAGAACAACATTTAAAAGAGTTTAAGGTACATAAGATATTTGGAAAGAAGTTGTTTTTACATAAAACATTTCAAGTAGGGGTGGGCGATATGGCAAACATATCATATCACGATTTTTTCAGGAAAATCACGATTCTTTTTCATGTTGGTTTTACTATTTTGCAAGTGACTAAGCATTACAGCCAAACTAATGTCCCTATTTTAAAAAAAAAGCCTTAGGTAAACTTAATATAAAATAAAAAATAATGGCAGACATTTAGGCCAAAGTGGCGATGATAAAAATCTTTAAATTAAAAATTAAGAACAAAGATACACAATACACATAGGCTACACAACTTAATATACAAATGAAATAAACAGTGCTTTTATTTTTTCAGCTACAGTAGGTGTATAATACACCTATGTATTATGTGTATTTAACCGTTTAAATGTGTATACACCGTGTATTTAAGAGTAGCATTGCAGAAAGTAATGGAACAAATATGAAAATAAAACATAGACTTCACTGCATAAATTATACATTGATTCTTATTAAAGCTACTATTAAAGTTCTCAGTGAAGAGCAGTGAGTGATTTCCTCTGTGTTTTGTTGTTTTATTAACATTAAATGGATAGCTCTCCCAAAAATTAAATGGTCATTTACTTTCTCAAGTTGTTTTAAACCTGAATAAGTTTCTTTCTTCTGTTGAAAACAAAAGTAAAATAAAATATACGTCGCATTGTAGCCTACAGTATGTTGAGAAGGAGGCGCCAGAACTGCAACTGATAGAATACACGATACTACGATATTTCTTCAAAAGCAGATCGTGGAGACATCAATCGTCCACGATCAAAAATCGTGATATCGCACACCCCTGATTTCAAGGTGTAGATGTTTATACCCTGAGAAGCTTCCTCTTGGTCTGAATCAGAACTGCTCTGAATGACAGCAGAGCGTTTGCTAGCACGAGTTGCGGGACGGCTGCTGCCTCCACGACCCTCTTCGTCCGAGCCGTCACCGTCTTCCAGAATATCCATGAGTTTCATCTTATTGACCGCCGCCATGGCGGTCTTGCGGGTCCTTGGCCGGCGACTGACAGACGATGACGACTCGTTTTCTGAGGAGTCTGAACCTTGCGAAGGCTCTTGGTCAGAGTCGCTGCAGGGTCGTGGTCTCTGACGCTCATGTGACCTGCTGTGCCCATTCATCTTGGCATGGCTCTCTAGGATGCATAAGACGTAAGATGCATAAAATTTGTATGTCCAGCCAGTCACTTTTTTTAACTAGGTGGACAGCAGAAAGCGCTTAATTTCTACCCAACAACACACATTGTGGGGTCTCACCATGTTTTCGTCTTGCTCCTTTTTTCTGTGCAGCTCTTCTGGTGGCTCTAGTCTCTCGTCTGAAACCACGAGACGAAGATAAAGGTTCTTCATCCTCTTCTGACTGACTCAAAGACTGTTTGCTGTCATGATCAGACCCTATAAATCAAAAGCACAAAATTTAAGAAACAATGGAATGAACATCAGGTGCTAAAGGCCCCATGTAATAAAAGGAATAGTTCATCCTATAATCAGAGATTTACCTATAATCTTTTTTACCAGTACTTTGACAAATATTTACTATTTTCTACTTAATCGGTTGTCTATGTAATATCCGGTCAACTGATAAATGGCTCCACCTGGTGGCTCTCTAGATATATTGCCTGTCAAAGCACAGTGCATTCAAAAGGAACAATGATTGTAGGGATGCACCGATATTAATATTTTGGCCGATACCGATAACTCTTTATATTTGAAAGCCGGTAACCGATATATTGGCAGATAAATCTAAATCCAAACATTTATATAATGTTTGAGAGCCTGGTTACAAAAACAAAAGTCTCACCATTAAAAGCCATGTCCCAAACACACAATTATAATATGCTCATCATAATTTTATGAAGACTATATGAGAGACTTGTGCGGTCTCTCCTTTTTTCAAGTGATTCAAATCATATTTCAAGCAATTCAAAACTATCAAGACGAACAGTGCGCATCTGAAGTGTCTCAGCTGAAGGAAATAATCCATTATTTACTGGCTTTAATATATGGGCCAAATTTTCTTATCGGGCAGATAACAATAACATTAAAAAGTAACATATCGGCAGATGCCGATATTTTTTGCATCCCTAAACGATTGGTTGAAATTGTTGATCCAGTTCACAAAACCAGGCAGTATGTTTCATTCACAACACGACTGATCTGGTTTTTGAGTTCAACTGACTGACTGATCTCGTCACAAAGTTTGCAGGTGAAAACTGTCAGTGAATAATGTAAACCTAAGTCTGCTTACAAAGACACATTTATTGCTTTGAGGATTCATACGCTTAAGTTTCTCCTTTTGTGTCCCACAGAAGAAAGAACAGTTTCAGAACATCTTCACATGCATAAGCAGTTCACTATCCATGAGCTTTCCATTTTGTAAACTGCTCTGCACACAGATGTTGTGAAGTACAATGTGCAGCCACCGAGTGCCTTATATTTTAATATCGGAAACTAATCATTTTTGAGAACTGTCCGCCTCACCGGATGAAGATGAGCCGCTGCGTCTGAAGTTCTCCTTGGCTTCATTGACTCTGCGGCGCTCTGGTCCAGACACTTTGGTTGAGGTAGATTTGGCTGTTGACTGTTCTGTATTTTCCTGAGTCTTTATAGTAGCCCTCTTTTGACTACGGCCAGGAGGAGAAATAAGGACAGGTTTATTGTCTTCTGCATGCAAACCATTCATGGCAAAAAACAAAATCGAATTGAATAAGAGAAAACGCGTGGAGGCAGGGCGATCAGGCCTACCGTGTGGATCCTTGGTGGGAAAGAGCCGATTCCTGATGCTGCAACTTCTTCCTGAATCTCTGACTGCGGCGCAGCTTCAAGCTACTTTTCACGGCAGTCTTGTAGTCGGAAATGATTTTGCGTATACTCTCCTCGAAAAACGCTGATAGTCGCAAAGTCATGCTGTAAATCTGTAAAATAGCGCACAAGGATATCAATGAGTCTTTTAAGAATTACACAAAATGACAAGAGGAAAAAAGACAAAATAAGTCAAGACATTAATGCGTTACCTTTGAGCGTTTGTTTGGCGTGTAGGCTTTAGCATTGGCGAAAATAAGCCTGGTGTCCTTGCAAAGGTCTATGGGATTTTCATAGCGGTCTTCTTCCAGAGACTGCCGCACACTTCCAAGGTCCATAGGCGTGTCGATGATATTACCGTAATCCTGGAGACACCGAAACACGGTATTATAAAACTAAACTATTAACTATCTTTACACAAAGAGGTGTCACTTCCTAACACTTCAGACTTAAAGTGACACCTCTGTTTTCACATATACATTATTTAAAACGTAGATGCTGAATCCGAACCAGACGTTGTCTTTGACAAAAACGTGATTTTTTTAGCTTTTTTAATTAAGTTTTTTTATGATGAAACTTATCCACATTCAAGTGTGGATAAAATTGCATATTCATACAAGAAATATTGTGGGGGCCATCAAAGATATATATAAAAAAATTGCTGGACACTTTGGCAGGGAAAGAGATAAGAAAGACGACCACTTCGGTAATATACCATTGATCATGTTTTGGAGACTCACCGGATAATCTCCCTGATCTACAGGATCCCGGAAAGGCTCTGAATCCTCACACTCAAACATGTAGTTCAGTAAACGTTTGCAGGAATCCTTCCATGCGTCCCTGTCCAGTACGACCTCCACTGATGGCTGGCAAAAATCACAAAGGAAGCATCTTTAACGCATTCATTTTTCCATCTAAACAAACTTCTCATTTACTGTTGTGTAACATTTTTTAACCATGGAGCATATATACTACAGTATTAAAGGGATAGTTCACCCAAAAACGGAAATTCTCTCATCATTTACTCACCCTCAAGTTGATGGACTCCATTGACTTGCATAGTATTTTTTTTCCCATACTGTGGAAGTCAATGGGGTCCATCAACAGTTTGGTTCCCAATTTTCTTAAAAATATCTTCAGCAGCAGAAATAAATCTATACATGTATGGAACAACTTGAAGTAGGGCTGCTCGATTATGGAAAAAATCATAATCACGATTATTTTGGTCAGTATTGAAATCACGATTATGTAACACGATTATTTCACTTGACTTTGGGAACGTGTTGCATTTATTAAAAGACACCATTCAACAATTCTTTAAAAAAATCGCTATTTGAACAATTTGAACAACTTTTTTCAACTTTTTGAACTATTAAACAGACCTGCAAACTCACAAGTGGTGAAAAAGGTGACATGTTTACAAAGTAATTTGTTGTAGGGGGTCACCAGGGCATTATTTACCTTTATAAAGGACAATTTATTAAACCTTACTAATTATGTTTTATGTCAAATTCGTACATTTGATAAAATTCAATTTTAATAAAAAGGGCTGTTATCAATAAAATTAATGTACACTGCAAAATTACAACTGTAAAATATTATGAGATTAATGTTTAAACAATAAAATCAATGATACCTTTAAACAATAAATCAATAGGTGGTGGCAAGTGGGCGTCTTAATAAATGAATCATTGAGTCATTCATTAAAACGATTCATTCAAAATAATGAATCATTCAGTAACAAAACACAGCGCTTAGTGTTGCTTTTCTTTTGTAACTATTTTCGTCGGTGAAATACCGTAGACCAAAACCAGTCAATATTGTGTCTAAAATTTAAGTTACTACAAATAAACTAGGCTACTCGTTTATTAAACTATAAATTCAATGTAACATTTGCAATCGTCATATTATAGAACTAGTCGTGTTATGTTAATTAACTATATCATAAATTATATAAATAAAAAAACCTGAACATTTCTACCTCAGTATGTTTCTTCTGTGAGTTTGTGTGAGCTGTTAGGCTCATTTGTTTTGATTTGTCCACTTATGTCTCTCACAAATAGACAGGCAGCGCAGCTTCCAGAAACTATCCATTACCGATCTCCGTTTACACTGACTGTATAAGATCAAAACCATCTTGCGTTTCGATCGGTCGGGCAAGTAAAACTCTTTCACTTGTAACTTAAAAATCCCCTATTCCCGGACAAGCAGACACGTGTTAATGTATCTCCCTGTGTTCATTCTCGATTTGTTTCGTGCTGTAAAGCGGAACAGATGATCAGGTCATGTGCGCGCGCTGCCGTTCGCTTGAACTGAGGCGCTACACTGATCGAGCAGAAAGAGATCGCGACAGCTCGAGAGACGTCTATGGTCTCACTCCAGTCTATATTAAATTAGCCGATTGCTATTGTGAAGTTTATTGTGCTTGCAGTTTATGACTGTATAGGCTGACGGAGTTTATGGCTTCGGGAGGGGCGGATGTGCGCGGGCGACTCATTCAGAACACAAGACAAAATAAGAGTGTTCTTGCAAAACAGAACATGGCAAAATAATCGCTTTTACTCGATTGTACTATTTTGGAGATCGGTGGGAGCCAAAATCGAAATTGAAATCGAAATTCGACTAATTGCAAAGCCCTAACTTGAGGGTGAGTAAATGATGATAATTTAAATTTTTGGGTGAACTATCCCTTTAACAATGTAATATAATCTCAGTTAAACCATTTCTACCAATGTGTGGTACATGCTGTCATATTACACAACTCTACTATTGTACTAGTGTTGTCACGATACTAGAATTTCTAACTTCGATACGATACCTTGAAAAATATCGATATTCGATACCATTTACGATACCACAGAGAAAAAAACTGCCACAATATTAAGGGGGTCTTTTTTTATTTAAAGCTAAATATAAAAGTAATATCTAAAGAAATATCTAAAGTCTAGAACATGACAATGAGGTATATTTTACATGAAAAAAATGTCCTGAGTTCTATCTGTTAATATTATTTCATTGGACAAGAGCTAACATGAGCCGTTGTTTTTTTATTACCTACTGTTATCAAAGATTAAAATATACTGTTACAAATGCATTGTTCATCGGTCATAAATGCTGGTTAATACATTAACGTAAATCAAAGATTAAAATATACTGTAACAAATGCATTGTTCATCGGTCAAAAATGCTGGTTAATATATTAACGTAAATCAAAGATTAAAATATACTGTAACAAATGCATTGTTCATCGGTCATAAATGCTAGTTGATAGCCTACATTAACGTAATTTGATGAACAGATTTAAATGCAAACGTGCGTGCATCACACGCGGAAACAATGCTCAATGGATTGGCATGAAGTCAAGTCACCTTTATTTATTTATTGCTTTTAACAATACAGATTGTGTCAAAGCACTTAACAGTATCAAATTGGAGTGTGAAGCGCGTCTCCGCGCTATTCTCCGACATGCCCGCTCGCGGTGTGTAGCGCGTGCCCTGTCCACACTATTCTCCGACATGCCCGCTCGCGGTGTGTTTTTTTACACGTGTCAGCGCTATTCTCCAGGCATGCCCGCTCGCGGTGTGTTTTTTACGCGTGTCCGCGCTATTCTCCGGCATGCCCGCTCGCGGTGTTCTTTATCAATCAACCAAAGCGGGTCGCGGCGCCGCACTCGCCATCTTCCCATTCACTTTTGCTATTTAACCAGAGCGAATGAGACGAGTGCGTCACGTGTCGTGTTTGTCAACGCGCCTTTGGCGAGAAGTGAAAGTGACCCCTCGGCTAGTATCGGTGTATCGATACTTCGGGAAATTAGTATTGGTACCGTTCCGATATTTCAGTATCGATATTTATCGAAATATCGATATTTTTGACAACACTATATTGTACTATTATGCATGATATATCTCACACTACCTGGCGAAGTCTTTGTCCAGCAGAGGGTCCAGGTGCATCAATGTCATCCATGTCCTGAAAGCCACGTGAATTAATCTCATGTTTTCCAGGAAAACGAAGATAAAATACAGGTTGAACAAATACACTCACCTCATCGTCAGAGTACTCCATGTTCTCAACGGCATTATAGATCTCCATGATATCTGTACAGTGAGGTTTACTGTGGCCAAGAGGGGGGAAAAGTTACAAAGCTAAACATTACAATATCACAAATAGATTTTTGCCACAAATGTCCAGGACAAACCTTATGAACTTCAGAAGAACATTTGTTATGATTTTTGCAGACTGTGCAATCTTGCTGCGGGGCTCATTGAAGGTCTTGGCATTTTGTTCTATGTGTTTAACATCCCAGATCAGTGCAGACAGCCTCCTAAAAAACAAACAAAGACATGTTAAAACAAACCAAAAGCAAGCAACACACAAAAAACAGTCAAACTTATTTATCCAAATGGATATTTTGAATAATGTTCACACTACTCTTTTCCATACCAATAAAAGGAGTCAATGCAACAGAAGCGCAAACATGCATGCTTGATGTGTGAGAACCAATGAGGTTTGCTCTTGTGTTTCAGGCAAGTATGGTTGAGCTGCCACTGGCAAAATTGAATGTTCTCCATGCACGTGTATTGATCAATGTCCATATGTGAAAAAAGCCTAAATTAAATCTGTTTATCACAAACTGTCTCCACAATAGACTTTTATTAATCTGCCAGATTCATGTGGATTCAATTAACTTTTTGAAGCGTCAAAGTTTAAAGACTCTCAATAGAAGGACAGAAATCTCAGGTTTTATTAAAAATATCTCCATCCGTGTTCTGAAGATGAATGAAAGTCTTATGGATTTGGAGCAACAAGAGGGCGAGTAATTGATTATTTAATTTTTGGGTCAACTAACCCTATAAATATTGGTGGTTAAAACCGAAGACTACAAGCTGTTAAGACTACTTGGTATTTTTTGCATGGAAAAAAGGCAGAATGAACATTGATCAAAATGCCTACTTTTGTGAACCATGAAAATCTAACGTCTCACAGGTTTAGAAAGGTCATGAGGATGATCGAATGATGTTCGTTTTATATTTTAGGTGGTCAATACCCATTAAGTTACAAACCTGTAGAACTTGTTCTTGAGCCGCAGTTTGATGGTGTTCAGGTCAGTGGGATATGCAATGACAGTACAATATGTAGGATACTGAGCGAGGTCGACAGGACCAGTGAAAGGTGCTGTGATGTCTGTTCAACAGGACAGAAATGAACATTGATAAGCCAGAAGGTAACATTTAAAGGGTTAGTTCACGCAACATTGAAAATTCTGTCATCATTTACTCACCCTCATGTCGTTCCAAACCTATAAGACTTGACTCGTTCAACTTCGGAAAACAAATTAAGATATTTTTAAAATTCTCTCAACATTTTCAAGCTTTAAAATGTACATAAAAAAATCTAAAAAAATTATTCAAATGAATTAAGTGGTATAATCCAAGTGTTCAACAGATTTATTGAGGCTTTTATTCACCTTTAAACATTGTTGAACGCACATACATAGAGCACATCAAATACGGTAAATGGAAGCTTAAAACACGAGTGAGAACCATTGAGGTCTCTCCAGACTTGGATTATATCGCTCTATTCATATGGATTACTTTTATGATGTCTTTATGAACTTTTTGCTGCATTGAAAATGTTAACTACATATACTTTCAATGGATGAAGAAAAATTATGAATAACAAATTGTCCAACAAAGGTCTTGTGGGTTTGAAACGAAATGAGGGTGAGGTAAAAATGACAATTTTAATTTTTGGGTGAACTAACCCTTTAAGTCCTTGTAGACCATCTAAATCTTTGCTTAAAAGGTACACTTTGTAATTTTTTTTGTAAAAAAAAAAATTAACGATACACCAATCCTTCCAAAATATATTTGTCTTACCCTGATTCACTATGGTAAGCAATTATAAGCGTTTACATTTTAGATCTGACAGGATGGTTTTCACAGGAAACTACGTAACATGTCACTCGCGCGTGATTGTTTCATCACATCCGTAAATAGAGAAAAGTTGCTCCGGCTACTTTGACGTGTGTATGGTGTGGGAGTGTCATAAGTTGTTTGTCACAGCGAGTGATAAAGCTTGACATGGAGCAGGGAAATCTCCAGCCTCCGGGAATCAACCGTTTTAAACAAACGCCGGACAGAGGAAAGTCTGCTGGAAAACAGGGAACGCGACAGAGATCGTAATAAAACAAGAACCAACATTGGATTGGCTTTTCGGAGATTGCGAGAACTGAGGGATTTGAAATGCTGTATAATCGACGTGGGGATGGTGTTTTTATTACACAACATGTGAGTAAGCTATTTAACTGAACAGATATATTGCCATATGCAGCTCTCTAACAGAGTCAAAAATAACAACCAAGACAAATGTTCTTCCGTAAAATGCATGGTTTTGTTTTTTTAACCGCTAGCGGAACAAAAGTAACAGTGTACCTTTAAAGAAATGGCACAAAATTGATAAAGATAATGTAAAGAATAGAATAACTGCAAAATCAAACGCACCCACAGTCACAAGCTGTTCTATGCCTGCAATGATGCGTGCGCTCTCTTGGTCACGACCCCTGTCCCCCCATTCACCCCCCTGAGGTTTGTAGAGGATATCGATCATCTCCTCATCCGTCACTGGCACCCCCGCGCCCTCCGACTCCGGCTGTTCAGCTGCAGCACGGAAACAACTCATTAAACAGACCATTTGCTTTATTACAACACAATAACAAATTACCTTTCTGTTAGAAATGCAGGAGTAAACAAACAAACACCCTGAATTTAGTGCAACGACTGCTGATGTGCCAATTTTATCTGAGCTGCAAAAAGCTAAAGCTTAAGTGGTCAGAAGTACCGTTTTCAGGAATAGCTTCCACATCCCATGGACTCAGCTTTTCTGTCTCGCCGTTGTCCCATCTGCAAAATCAGAAAGTTAAAAACCACAGCGAATGCCTAAGATCTATGCAACAGCTCCCAATAATTCAAACAAAGTTTGGGCTTACTTGACTTTAAAGCACTGAAAATGGCTGTCGGGATACTCGGACTGATATGGTTCCTGACAAACTATGGTCCCGAACCACCAGGCGTCATCGATCACGGAGCGAAACCGATCATCTACAGAAACAGAACAGACATGACTGAATTGATGCAGGGTGGTACAACAAACTCTCTCAACTCTATTCTCAGGTCATGCCTCATACATACTTGATTTCCACACTCTGCTCCGCGCCTCGTCGTAGCTTTGACGCAGCACCAGAAAATCAATTACATCCGCCATATCATGATATCTGAGGAAAAACGGCACCAAAACAATTATTTTAGTTTAAAAATCAACACAAAAGATCTGAAAGATAACTTTAATTTTATATCCGATCTTGCCCACAGTGCTGGGCAGTAACTGAATCACGTAATCCAGATTACATGTAATCAGATTCAACATTTATTTTCTTCTTTTTCTTACTATTTTTATATCAAAGTGGTATTTATAAGCTATTATATTACCTAAAATGTGTAATGTTATAATTACGTTACTAACCACAATCTTCATCAGGTAATTTGTATTTAGTAATCTACCCAGCACTGCTTGCCAGCACTTACTTTATGGAAAAGGTTCGGTCTGTTATTTTGCCTGTTCCAGGGTCAATCTGGGTCAGTTTCAGACAACACAGGGTTGGAGGGGAGACTTCATACTTGATCCCTGTTATTTTCACAAACTCTTGGTCCTGGTAAAAACATATGATTTATATTTTTCAATGCCAAACTTGCTGAAAACATTAAAGGTTAGCTGAGTTGCATGCATTTTTTTTATAAAGAAATGTTCATGGTTAAATACAAGGAAATAGAACCTTAAGACAGCATCTGTAGCCCATTGTCGGTCACTACAACAAATAAATGCAGACAAATAAAAATAGCCTTGCCGCACTAGCTGTGTTGCGAATTAAACTTTGCATTTGCAGAAAACATTTGCGGATAAAGCATCGTTTCCATCCCATGTGCTCAAGGAAACAAAACCTTTACTTCATGGGAAACTGGCACAAAGTATCATTAATAGAATAATACATTTGTTGGAACAGGTGAAGTCAGTGAGACTTTCTTATATAATAAATGACTTTAGATGCAATAAACGCTGTCATGTAATCTTGCGTTGGGATGCTGGTGTTTGGGAACGCAATCATGTAAGAGTTCTGGAAGGTAATTATACCAAATCATTCTGATGAAAGACTTTGGGTCAGGCATTTCAGCACGACTAAAACAGCATTTTAGATAGAGTGCGATGAGATTGGTTCA
Source organism: Siphateles boraxobius (assembly GCF_051911475.1). NCBI lineage: Eukaryota > Metazoa > Chordata > Actinopteri > Cypriniformes > Leuciscidae > Siphateles > Siphateles boraxobius. The sequence goes on along the minus strand of NW_027509186.1, from coordinate 9,336,854 downwards.
CTGGTATTGATTCAGTTTTCCAATCACATGATCTGTTGAGGCAAAGTCACATGAGTTTTGCTGCACATCCAGGAATCAATTCGGTAAATTTGTTTCCCCTCGCAGTTTATGGGCATGTTTTCTTACCGAATAAAAAGTTATGCACCCTAAATGAGTGCATACGTTTTTTGCGCATTTTAACATTTCTAGAGCATTTTGGCATTTCCAACCAGTATAATTTTATGCGACATCCCAAAATTTGCATAAAAATACGTGGATGGAAACATAGCTACTGACAAGTGATGCATGCATGTGCGTATAACTGTTAAAATCAGATCAACGCAAAGTTTTACAAAGCACTTATGAATGCATCTAATAAAAACAGATGTATAATAGTAAAAGTGTTAGTAAAATCCAAGTATTGTTTTGATCATACTCTTAACTCCATCTTCTTCCATGGCTGTCTGTCTAGGTTAATGTGGTACAGTTTTGTCCTACAGACTGTCTCCACATACGCCTCATGACCCTGACAAAAATAGATGACCTGTGAACAGAAAAAGAGACAGTGGATTTAGACATGGATCAGTTATACTTTAATACAGACGAGAGGAATGTATTCTGTACCTCGTCTCCCAATTGAGGGACGAAGGGGGACTTTCGGGGAATGACGTCAGTAATCCATAATGGGGGACGGAACTCATTTGAGATCTCTCTGTTGACGGGTGGCCTCGGTTTTGGTGGCTAAGGATAAGAAAATGAATTGCATTGAATTTAAAATAAGTTTTTCAAACCATTCTTTCATGAAGACAAAAATTAAGTGCTAGCCAACAGTAAAAATGCCTCTCCAGAATTACAACTAAGGATTTCAAAAAGCACTTCACAGTACCAAGTTAATATTTAATTTTAAAGGATCAAATAAGAACTGACAGAAAAGGCCCTGATATACTTCAAGATGCAAAAGTTTGCTTCGGCTGGTAAACACCTTCGTACTACCGTTGGTTCATGGTGAATACATAATAGGTATGCAAGGTTTTGGCTTTTTGGAAATCTTCTCCGGTTACTTTCTTCCGGTCAGAGATCCGTGAGTAAAAACATCCAAAACGCCCTGGAGAGCCGCTTTATAGTAGTAGTACTGTAAAGCTGTTTGATTTAAAGGGGTGGTTGATTATGATTTCACTTTTCTAACTTTAGTTAGTGTGAAATGTTGCTGTTTGAGCATAAACATCTGCAAAGTTACAACGCTTAAAGTTCAAAGCAAAGGGAGATATTTGCTTTTAAAGAAATCGTTTAAGGACTAAAACAAACGGCTGGTTGGGACTACAAAACATTCCTCCCGGGTTTGTGACATCACGACCCTAAAATTTACATAAACCCCTCCCCCGGGAACACATGGTCCATATTGTGTTGTATAGTCGAGGACATTTGTGAGTCTGCTCAAGACGTTGCATCTTTTCACATGCAATACAGTACGTAACACAAATGCAATAGCATGTCACTCAGTAGGCATCTTAAAATAGTTCCCAGACGAGCGATTTATAGATTATCATGACAGTATATGCTAATCAAAGACTTGAAGATAGTTAACTATCCTGTCTCCGCCCTCCTACGTACTTCTGCTCAATTTTCATTCTCCTTCAGTATTAGGTCTGGGATTGTGCTGTAGTCTTTGGTTTTCTCCAATCAATTTTTTACCAGGCCAATCAGCGAACAGAGGGAATGCCTGAGAACGATGGCGTTGATGTCGTGCGTTATTTTGAGTTATAGTTCAGTAATGGCAGTGGAGAAAGATGCGAGCGAAGCCATTCGGTCCGTTGTGGCAACGCTGCCGAATATCAAGAAGTTAAAGCCGGAGCAAGAACAATGTTTGCTTAGTTTTGTTGGTGGCCATGATGTTGAGGCCCTCCTCCCCACGGCGTTCGGGAAAATGAGTTGGCTAAGGCGAACGCTAGGCATACGTCACGACCAAACGTTAGCGATTAGTTATGCCGGATCCAGAGTGACTCTGGGCAGATCCAATAGTTTTCTTCAATAGAGTGCCCGCCTACAAGGAAGTTAACGCTTGTCAATGGAGCGGTGCCAGACTATGTACAAATCAAATGTACGAGAGCCTGGTGGGACCAGGCTAAGTTAACTTAACCCCTTCATCTACATAAATTCATCAACTAACCATTCAGAAACGTAAGTGTTGCATTCTACATATTGTCACTTCATCTTGAGTCTCCATCATTGTCCGACTCCGGTTTAAACATAAAAGGCAGAACAGTTCCTGACATTTTAGTACTTGTCTGCGTGAGGTAATCGAAACAACACACACACACAAAGCTCTGCCCTTTGTGCCGGGAGCAGCAGCTCATTTGCATTTAAAGGGACACACACGAAACAATGCGTTTTTACTGACCCTCAAAAGGGGACAACTTAATTTACAAAATTATCTGTGGGGTATTTTGAGCTAAAACTTCACATACACACTCTGGGGACAACAGAGACTTATTTTACATATTGTAAAAAGGGCCATTATATCACCCTTTTAAAGCAGTCTATAGTATAAAGTGGTACATGACTATGTGACATGACTTGACTGGCAAGCAGAATCTGATTCTTTCTTAACTGCCGTTTTCTCACCGCTGTTATTTTTGTTGTGTTTATTTTGTTACTGAGTGATAACATTCATCTAAACACTGCTCTCAGCAGCACGGGCGATGGGATGTTCGAGTACCACTGCTCACAAATTTCCAACTTCTTTTTACCCCATGCAAAGAACGCAAAAGTACTTCGCCGTGAGTATATCAGGGCCTTACAGTAATGGATGTGCTGTATGGCTCTATTGACACCTTTGGCATTTTGCTTTTGGCCTTCTTGTGCTTTCGGGGTGAAGCCATCTGCTCCTCTTCCTCTAGAGTCTGGTCCTCATCCGCGGCCTCTTCGTCCTCCTCATCCTCTTCCTCAGAGCTGCTGATCCTGCGGCTAGTCCTCCGTCGGGAGGATGGAGACGTGGACCGTCGCAAAGTTATTCCTGCATCTGCCATCCAGTCGGAATAGTCACTGGAGGAGCGGCTTCAGTTATGAACAAAGACACAATGTACATCTTACCCTCATGAATATGTTAGCGATGAAAACATGAAATTAAATTATTATATGGAAGACTTATCAGTTTAAGGGTGTAGGTTATTATTTTGTAAGTGATAATCAAGAGCTAGCTGTGCATTGAACGATTTTAATGCACAATTTGGAGACAAAAAACGCAAAGCGGGGGGGCTTGTAGATGTTTAGTTTGATAAACTCACGACTTTTAAGATCTAACGGCGTGGCATAAATTAAGTTAATGACACAGCTTCACTTCTGTAATTTATTTGTATTAAATTATTTTAACGTGTTAAGGATTTGATTTTAAAAAGCGTTAACGCTGACAGCACATATTTACATTATATATATATATATATATTTTTTTTTTTTACACTTCAATTAGATGTATCTTTTTGAGTATGAATAAAAATGGCCAAGACAGGCATTCAATCTTTAAGTGAACTTTTTTTTTTATTGGATTAACTGAGGAATTATTGGAAGCAAATGTTGTGCAATTAATATTTGGTGCCACTTGCAGATATTACACACTTTCATCTTTAAAACAACAAAAAAAGTACCTCGAACTATCACTCCTCCATTCCTCTTCATCCTCAATGGACAAATTAACATCACTGCCCTCCATTTCACTGTCCTGCACCAATAACACATAAACGCACATCCTTATTGACATGTCTGATATGACAGAGTTTAAAAAAATAAATGAACAAACACTCAACCTCAGAAGATGCCGTCTCCTCCCCTTCCTCACATGAGAACTCGATGTACTCTTCAGCCAGACTCTCTTTACGCTGCTGGTTTTTCTGCCGTTTGCGTGACTGCGCACGTTTGAGACATGGTCCTTCCTCATCAGAATCATCCTATGGGCAAAATCATCTCACCTTAATGATGTTCACTCAGTGTTGACCTTAATAACCATAAGGCAGTCCATTAGAAAGAAGAACCCTACCCTGAAGCTGGCGTGGGTCACTCTTCTTCTCTTGATGTTGTAAAGGCTGACCTCCTCATCTCCCTTGGCTGTTCTGAACAACTCCTGCGCCCTAAAGGAAGAAGCCATTGCATTGTTAAACAGCCTGTCTGAATGCTCTAAAATCAACCCCCAATATCAGTCATTTTTACTGTCCGATAATCGACATGGAGTTGCTGCATCATGTCGTTGTTATGGGAATGCTTCCAGCGAGACCAGTGTCTAACGGTGCTGATCCACTTGTCCGTGTGACACTTCTGTCGCGCCACGCTCCGATTTATTCCTATGGATGACGTCACGCGACTGTCGCACCCGCAAAGCATTCCGGGAAGGCGGCACTTCCTTTTGAAAATTGTCGCGCGTCAAAAAGCTGGCCGATGCCCATCTTTATGCAAATGAAGTCCGTTGAACGTCGCGTCTATCCAATAGAAGTAGAGCATATGGAGACGGGGGGAGTCTCTCGCAGGACCTCTGTTCTGATACGCAACATTTCCCGCTCGGTCAAAACCACGCCCATAGGGGTAAACAGAGGAACGCCCATCAACGTACAAATGTGGGGGAGGCGTCGCGACACCATGCGACAGTCGTGTCGGACAAGTGGATCAGCACCGTAAAGCACGTGTGAAAAAATGCAAATTCTATTGGCTGACAGAGGTCAGATGACTCAGCGTAGCGCATCAAGACCATAAAAGGGCAGCTACGTCACGGATAAACATGTCTTCAGGAAGCTATTGTCTGATGTTTTGTGTGTAAAAAACATTGTGTCATGTTAGAAATTGTAACATGCCAAAAAGACAGTTTAGGAGTTGTGTCCTCGTTTTTAAACCAGGGACGAAACACTTAAATTGTGTGTGATCTGTTATTAATAGCAGAGCACGCTCTGTCAGCTCTTGAGGGATCCGGCTGCCCTCATTGCGAGCGCTTCAAGCATGGGGATTGAAGGTTGAGTTGGTGAAGACGGACCTTGAGACGGGTGCTTCCCTTTCTCGGGTGTTTTGAATCTGAAGGCTTGTTCAGTGATCTCCTCTGATCAAAACGAGGACCTACTATTAGCTGCATCAGTTCTACTTTATTTTAAGGTGACGTAGTAACACTGTACTAACCCAGATAAGAACAAAGTAGGCTTGCTGCAACAGTTCGTGTTACAGCTGAACATCCTTGCCATCCAGACCATGTAGCGTAACATCAGGTCTGTTTGGCAAGGCTTAAGAGGCTGCGGGGGCAAGCTAGTGGGTCACTCCACATAATGGCAGTTTTGCAGGCCAGCCAAGAGGACCTCTTAAAAGAACTGGACAATTGTGAGGAATTAGGCCCCGAGGTAGTTGGATAACTCCACAGAGCCACAGATCTCACCATCCGCACCTCAAAGTGGACGGCCGTTCAATGGCTGTTCTGGTTGCCTCAAAGGCATCTGTGGCTAAACCTCTCGGAGATTAAAGAAAGAAAGAAAAAAATATTAATTATGGGCTCTCCGATTTCAGCCCTGTTCGGCGGTGCAGTAAATACAGTTGCCGACAGGGTTCAGGAGGCGAAGAGGCAATAGGTGGCATTCAACTCTCATTCATACGTCGCACACATTCTCAGTCATCCAGGGTTAAGACGGATCCAAGGACCATCTTAGCTCCTCGGGTGGCTAAAACTCATGTGTCCACTTTCCCCCGAGGCCCTCAGGAGACTGAGATGCTGGAGAAGGGTGGCACCCACTCCCTCCTCAGAGGGTGTTGGGGCAGTCAGCCCCCCCGAACAGTGTTGGGCATTCCCCTCTCAACGAGTCGCCAGCCGATCTTATTCAGTTGTTCCCTGCGAACAAGAACAAAGCTGACACAGAACAAACTGACCTACCCCCTCTTTCGTGTCAAAGCAGAAACATTTATTCCACTTTTAGGCCCCATCCACACAACTGCGTTTTAGTTTAGAAACGGAGAATTAAAACGTCCACACCAGCGTTTCAGCTGCGTATTAGAACTGATCTCAGTCCACATTAAAACGACTGAAAACGTGGATCACGTCACCATTCACCTACACTGGGCATGTGCGTGCCGGTGTAAACAGAAAACAGATCGACTATTCCTCAGATTTCGCTGAGGTTGATAAGTGCCAATCTGGACATTCAAAAGTTTTCGCACCATTCTTCAGGAACTACAACTTCATTGATAAAATTATCCCACCATGCGCTGGTTCTTCCCGGCTTAACCCAAAACCGACGCTCCATGTACGGTCGATACCGCCGCTGCACACGGGAACTGTCACAGATCGCAGGAATAATAGCTTGCCTCTGGCGCATGTAGGCAGTTACAGCATTGTAAAATGCAGAATTTACCTGCATTAACGTAACTGGTAGTCCAGGCTGTTGTTGTGTGTTTTCTTCCGTTGAATGACACCCAATCAGAGAGCCGAGCGTGAGCCTCTGCGTCATCGTTTCTAAAGTCCTCCGTTTTGACCAGTCTTCACTAAAACGCCCTCCGGAGATTCAAAACGCAAAACAGGGTCGGCAGCGTTTCTAAACTTCTCCGTTTTAGGTCTTCGTTTTTGCCGTTTTAGTGTGGATGGGAGGTGCAAACGTTGCAAAAGGTCTCCGTTTCTAAACTAAAACGTAGTAGTGTGGATGGGGCCTTAGACTGTCTGCCAGAGAGCTGTTTCAGGGCCTTTTGACACTAGTAAGTGTCTGATCTGAAAAAACAATGTTGTTACAAGATTGTATTGCCATCTTTGCCACCTATGGTGTTTCGGGGCTCAATCGGCCTCTAACAGATTTGTCGCCAAATTTACACTCAGTGATGCTCAGTGTGTCGCCAGCCCATCTCAGCAGGTTCTGGGACGCAGGGTTGTAGGCTTCCTGAATAAGGAAAATATAGGGCATCCTCTTTCAACAAGTACCCAACTCGATCTGTTCAGTTCTCTGAAAACAAACCATGTAAGAGCAGTGAACAGACTGTTTCCCCCCTCAAAGATGTGAGGTTGATACCTCTATTTGCACATGGCAACATAATGGCTTTACATAATGGCTTTTTTTTGTCGCCTTTTTTCGCCATTGGCTTTTGGCTTGCTTAGTTGGGGACATTTAACATTTAATTTTGAATTTAACAATACTATTACAACTTTACTTTGCTGTTATCTCTGTAAAGCTGCTTTGAAACCATTTGTATTGTAAAAAGCGCTATATAAATAAAGGTGACTTGACCTGGATCCTACAGATCACAGACAGGTTTCAGGAACAATTGGTTGCTCGTCCACCTCATCTAAAATACAATGCTTAGACATGGTGTTAACCATAAGCTTAGATCCTTCTGGGTTAATAATTTGTCTCAGTAAGTCTATGATTGCCTTTCAGAGCTTGGTTGGAAAGGTATTTTAAGAACTATAAGCAATGCAAGAGGAGGGCAGAGCTTTAAGGCTCATGAAGGTTTGGAGCCTATATATTTCACGGAAAAGATTTTTGTAGTGTGGGGTTTGGTATGCCACCACTGGACAATTATGTGAATAACTTAGACTCACTAAGTCTGTGATTGCCTTTCACAACTTGGTAAGGCAGGCATATTTAGCGGAAGGCCTATAGCCCTGCTTTCTTTGAGACCCACTGTGGTTTATAACCTATTATCTCTCAATCTGGGAAGAGCTTCTTTGAAGTCCAGTGCTCGGTTCTGCTACCCCCGGCCAAGTAAGTGAATGGTTTCGGTCTCGAGATGGGACGATCTTATAGGGTCTAGTCCTTTGACTGGTAAAGCGCTCTATCTATCAGTATACTGCTAAATTACAGTGCTGTGGACTTTTCTATACACTTTTAAAACGCATGGTATGGGCATGGTTTTTAACACCATGGGCTCAGGCTCCTTTAGCTTGATAGTTTTTGCTCATTAAGTCTGTGCTTCCCTTAATTCACAGCTTGATTGGCCAGGCATTTGGTCAGTATGGCGGCATGGGTATTAAAATTCCCATAGTGTCAACACCATGACACAACATTGAAGTTTCCTTAAAAGGGAATGTCTCAGGTTACAATTGTAAACCGGTTCCCAAAGAAGGGAACGATATATTCATAACCTGAAAGGGATTTCATTAATTTAAAAATTAATTTTAGGGACACAGTCAAAAATGAAGGGACACAGCTGAAATTGAGTTTAAAGACTTTAAAGTTAATGTGTAAATATGTAAAAGAAAGCATTAAAAAAAAGAAAAATTTGATCCTTGACAAAGGATGTGCACATGACCTTTCCAACGTGACTACGCAATGCGTGAAGTCGTGGACACGCATCGCTGAGCTAGTGCAAGATGAGTATTTGTGTTTAAACAGTAAATACATTTAAAAAATTTTTTTTAAATGATCGATGGTTTGGCTAGATAAAACCCTTATTCCTCGGCTGGGATCCTGTAGAGATCCTTGAAGCTGCAGTAAAACTGCAATTTTGACCTTCAACCCGTTGGTCCCAATTAAAGTCCACTATATGGAGAAAAAGCCTGGAATGTTTTCCTCAAAAACCTTAATTTCTTTTCGACTGAAGAAAGAAAGACATGAACATCTTGGATGACAGTAAATGATCAGGATATTTTAATTCTGGAGTGAACTAATCCTTTAATGTATACACAGATTTAAAAAAAAAAAGTGAAAAAAAACAGATATAATGTAATTAATAAATAAAACTCACCTGTAGCCACTTGTCGTAAGATCAGGGACCACCACCCTGCGCCTCCAGGCCTGAAGGTCCCTCTCTGTGGCCATCTGACTGCGTGGAGCATTCTGGTGCATCTGACGAACTCCCTCCACCTGTCCGCTGCGCCGTAAACCCACATTAGGTGGAGACTGCACCTCCATCCGCTCATTCACCGACACTATGCAATCAAACACAGTAATATTAGATGAGACTTGGTGGAGATTCAATTGCAAATCTACTTGAACGGGTGTTGATCTAAGAGTACAATGCTGTGATTTAAATGCCAAGATTTCAATGAATAGGCACCTCTGCGGGGAGTTCCTGGATCTGGCACACGGGCCGCGGCAGGAACGCCACCCTCTCCCTGAACTGAAACATGTCTGTCATGATGCAGTTGAAGCTGGCGGATGGCAAAATCCAGGGCGCTGGGACGAACCTCCTCACTCTCCGCAGACTGTTGACTGATCACCTGCTCCACGACCTCACCATCACCTGAAACACGATGCAGGTCCATTTTCAAAAGGTGCAAATCAGAAACACTCGGTGATCATAATGTTTTTAGTGATGCACCGGCAACCGAAAATATATAATAGCCCAAAAAGAATTTCTGGTCACACTTTATTATAAGCTGACATAAGTTATAGGTTGCATATACTTACTATGTAAATGACAGTAAATTATGCATTGTACAAATTACAACTTTACGTTACAATTATAAATTCTGCAAATTTCAACCATATAGTAAGTATATGTAGTTAATTAAAAATACTCAGTACTTATTTGAGTAATTACACTCCAACATCACCTTAAAATAAAATGTAGCTAACTGAATTTTTGGTTTTGGCAAATCATTGATCGAAACGGGGACATTTAATAAGTGCTTCTCTGATGGTCCGCAAGATAATAAACCGGTAAGATCAGAAAATGTTTCTTTTTTTCCTCAAATTAGTATTTCATGTCCCTGTCATTATTTATGTGGTGAAAAGCAGTGTAATAAGTGAAATTATGACTTAAATGTCCGTCTTGTTGGAACTTACTCGTTTGTCTAGGCTCGAAGCTGCTTGCTAGGACAAACATGTTTTGTGTTTAATGAGCTAATAAAATATTTAGACTCCAATCAATATTTTGTGTCTTAATTATTTACTTGCGTGACAAGTAGCCGCTTTGCATTGTGGGTCCTGATCACCAAGTGGGGGTTTATTCTGCGATAACCGGCCGGATATACAGTCCCTCAAATCATTAAAAGGCTAATATAAAACATTAGCCTTATGTGCAATTCATTACTCTGTTTTTATTATTGATTTTTAAATAAATTTGATTACTTTTTTTTTATTGTTAAATAAACTATCTTTGGTTTCAGTTTTCAACAAAAAATTAAACCATTTCATTTTGGTGCATCACAATTCTTTTAATACAATAGAACCGGTTCTGAAACTGGTTTTTCTACGCGCTGTTTACAGTGAACCCGTGCATGCTAAAGCAGTCAACAGTGAACTATGGATACATTACAACAATGCTATGACAACAGTAGGGAACTTACTTGTGGCGACATAACCCAGTTGAGGAACTAGATGCTCATCTGCAATGTTTTCCCTTCCTGGGACCAGTCTCTGGAATCGGGGAGGGTGAGGGTTCCCATCCACGTCCACCAGGAAGGGCGGGGGCATCAGGTGTGGGGCCTGCTGGGTCTGCTCATCCAGGACAAACCCATTTGAGTCCCGGATCAATGGCCGATAGTCAGTGTGGAAAAACACCTGGTCTGGAAGCTACGGATCAGTTTAGAGACATAAATTCAAAGATGGAGAAGTTATATTTAGGAACTTCAATTGTTTTATACTAGACGTCAATTGATCAACTTCAGATTTTCAACTAGAAATCATACAAACCTTTTCATAAGGCTTAGAGGTCCCAAAGCCAAAAATAACCAGATGTCCATGAGAGTCTGTCATTGCAAAGCGATGCCCATCAGCGGTGAACTTACAGTCAAACACAGCACCATGTCCTTGACCTTCAATCTACACCACAGAAAAACAATTAAAACATAAGGACAAAAAAATGTGAATGTCTAATAAATTAATGATTGGGCCTACAGTAATAAATTAACACATTTTTGTATATATATATACACAATTTTTGTATATATATATATATATACAATTTTTGTGTGTGTGTGTGTATATATATATATATATATATATACACACATAAAAATTTGTTAAAATTTATTACTGTAGGTCCAATCATTAATTTATACATAAAACTATATATATATATATATGAAAATGTTTTATCAAGTTTTCCACATAAACATTAAGCAACACAACCGTTTTCAAAATGCATAACAATCAGAAATGTTTCTTAAGCAGCAAATCATCATATCAGAATGATTTCTGAAGGATCATGTGACACTGAAGACTGGAGTAATGATGCTGAAAACAGCTTAACATCACAGGAATAGATTACACTTTACAATGTATTGAAATGGAAAACAGTTCTTTTAAATTATAATAATATTTCACAATATTGCCGTTTTTACTGTAATTCAACTTAATGCAGCTGTCGTGAACAGAAGAAACTTTTCAAAAATGTTTTACAAAACTTACTGACCCCAAATTTTTGAATGGTAGTTGAAATAAAAAAATGCATATAGTTTCAATTTAATTAAATGTTACATATATTTGAAGCTTGTTGTTCTACTCCGTTTGCCATAATGGCTATTCATCAGAATAACCATAAACACTCATATAAAAGGACAATACAAGTTAACTACAAATTTATTTCTCACTAAACCAGCATGACATTTGTAATACACTTGCACTGATTAAAATGAGCAGTTTTTAATTTATTATATATAGAAGCTGCATTTTAAAAGGTTAAAAGTTGCTAAATATATCTCTGTAAAGGTGCTTTGAAACAATCTGTATTGTAAAAAGCGCTATATAAATAAAGGTGACTTGGCTAAATAAAATGAATGGTCATTGACTATTAGGGGGCATCCCTAGTGCACACTAAATAATACTAAAAGATTATTGGAATACTCTACCATATTAAAGTAATGCATGGTTTTAATGCCTCTGATGAGGTCCCATATGAAGACATTCCCATCATGGCCTGCAGACAGCATGATGCGAGGGTCATAGGGATGTGGCTCCAAAACATACACCTCTGCCTCGTGACCCTGAGAGAAGGGGAAGAGAGATTCATTCAGCTCCATATAGCAAAAGAAAATCCTATATACTTCACCTTTACATCTCAGGATATGCACAACAGAAAATATCTTACTTTAAGGATATGTAGCAGCTGTCCAGTGTAGGAATTCCACACTTTGAGGAGATAATTGTTGACGGCAGTAATGACCGTGTTATCATGGCGGTCCCAGGACACCATGGTGACTTTGGGTTTGAAGAAATTCTCATCCTCTGTTAAAGGTGTAGACCTTCAGTGAACAAGGAAGAAGAAACTTCATTATCAGATCGAGTCAGCTTCAAGGAAACACTTGTTTGAGTTTTCCAGAGGTTCTCCATACCCTGGAAGAGTGGCTGACATGTTCAATAAAATGCTCTTCCATTGGTGTCTCTGATGCAGTCGCCATACACGAGCAGTGCCGTCTCGACTGCCACTCACAAACCTAAGAGATATTACAGGAAGATTAATTAATCCGAAAGAACAAACTGAAGTAAAATGACAGTAATGCACAAAAATGAATGTACAGAAACAGAAATACAGGTTATATTTAGCAAAAATATGATCAAAAAATGCATTTATTTAATTAGCAACATTCAAATAAAAAACTAGTTGCATTTAAAATCACATGAATTGCAGTCTGAAGCCCTGTAATATGCAATATAGTGCATATATTTACAGAGGTGTAAAGTCCAGGTTCAGAAAGTAAAAGTCTTCCTCAGTAGTTTGTTCCAATCACCTGGATTTGCTGATTAGCACAGTTTTTCAGCCAGGAGACGGAGCTAATTAGTGAAATCAGCTGACTGAGTTCACGGGTGGAATAAACATGTGGCAGGACTTTTACTTTCTGACCCCTGGACTTTACACCTCTGTATATTTAGCAAAAAACTCATCTCTAGAATGATTTTTTTCCAGCTAACTATCAAGCTAAGGACACTGAACGGCTTTCCTAAAGTAAATGTAACGGTAACACACACACACACACACACACACACACACACACACACACACACACACACACACACACACACACACACACACACACACACACACACACACACACACACACACACACACACACACACGCTGTTAATATGTTTGTCCTGTTTATTTTGTATTTAGGACATATATATATAGTGTCACAATTTGTGTTTGCATACTTATATACAAAAAAAGATAATTAAAAAAAATGCATATACTACAAAAGAAAAATTAATTCATAAAAATGTTTTCATTAAAAATCTTTAATCATCCCAGCCCCAATGTTTACTTGACATAGCTAATCTACTTTGAAAATAGCCACTAATTAGAAAAGCGCTAATTAAACCCTTTCAGTCAATGATTTCGGCCCTCCAAAACAGTTTCTGCCAAAAAAACAAGACAAAAAAAACATTGGTTTTATTAAACCACCAATATTACCTCTCTCCTGAATGACAGAACTGAATACTGTCCACCTTGTCCTACAAATGAAACAGAGTATTGTGAATCAGGACACACCATATGAGATATTCCCTAAAACTCTGCTGATTATTGAACCGTTCCTAAAAACTGGGCGTTCTTACTGTGTGCGAGTCAAGCTCAGCTAGTTTTTCAGGACAGCCACTGCCCAGGTAGTATATCCTGATGACATCATCTGTGCTTCCTGTTGCAAGGAACATGCCACCTGTGTAAAGAGAAACAAATGCACACTGAAAAAGCCTTACATAAACACACACACACACACACGTGAAGAGAGAGAGAAAACCCCCTCCAGCATTAGTTCAAACACTCGGCCCTCTCACCAGGGCTGAAGGAAGAGCAGACCGTCTGGACACCAGGCCGAGGCTTCTCGGTGAATTTGTGTGGACGCTCACTGGTGAACATTAAAGGAACGAAAGAAGAATGAACATCAGTCTCTGACTGGCTTCTCATATTTTCATTCTAACTTGAATAACCCTCACCTGAAACCGTTATTGTTCACATCCCACTGCCAGAAACACACCGTTGCATCAGTTCCTGTGGACACCATGTACCTTTTGGAGCCCTTGACAAATGGAGAGAACTGCGAGGGGAAAGAGGAAGTAGAAACACCTGTTAGAGCAAGCGAACAACATGCCTGTATAAGCAGCATTCAAACACATGAAATGATCTGTGCGCTTTATCATTAAAGGCTGATTTATACTTCTGCGTCGGAGCCTCTACGCTATTGGTTGGTTTTCATTTATACTTCTGCGTCGTTGTCCGCGTTGAGAGAGCATGTGAAACCCGAGGGAGCGGTTCTAGCAGACCAATCACAACGCTTGCGTCCGCGTAGAATTGATGCGTTGTTACGTTTTTGGAGAGGTGCACATCAGGGTACGCGGGCTACACACAGCCTACGACATAGCTATGTCGAGGGTCCGCCGCAGAAGTATAAATTGGATTTAAGGGTAATCTTCTACCGAGAACACGATCTCCTAGATGGAACGATTCTTTTCTTAATTATGGCAAAAATCATAATTACGTTTATTCTGTTGTATATTGTAATACAGATTATTTAACACGATTATGAGTGGGCTGATGACTAAAACCTTAAATGAGCAAGAATTCTAAAGGATCATGTGACACTGGCAACGTTTACATGCACAACTTTTGTTTCAATCGGACTGAATTCATTCCGATTGATGAATCCGAAGGACTGGTGGGCCGTTGTCCTGCTCCACTTCACAGACGCTGAGGGAGAATTTTAGAACGAGGGGACAGTCATTTATATGACACTTTATTCAACATGAAGAACAGCTCGTTCAGCGCGTCATACGTCATTACGCTATTTCAACGGCATTGCACATGCGCAGTTAGGGCTGGGTATCGTAACAAAATTTTCGGTACCGGTTCCTGAACGATACTTTTTTCAATACCAATTTTATGAAACCAGTTTTAACAATATAACATTACCTAAAAAAAAAATTTTATTTTTTCAGTTTGACTTTTTTACACTCGTATTTTGAGTCTGTAAAAAAGCACCAGTGCTAAAGTATTCTGTGTTTCCTAATGATTTAACAACTTGTATTGTTTACTTCAATCAGCTAATTGTTTCTGCCTTAACTTAATGCATTGTTTAACAATGAAACTAAATGAAAAATGTAATTGAAATGCATTACACAGTCACCTCTAATAACAGATCACTCAAAATTGTAATCTAGACATGCGTTTTATGTAAAGCTGCTTTGAAACGATATATATTGTGAAAAATGCTATACAAATAAATGTGAATTGAATTAAATATAGGCAACTGGGGTACGGTATATACGCCGCGAGCTCAGCACACATGAAGCTTGCGCAAAGCACTGGCAAAAGTAGCCTAATGACTATGGATGTGTCGGGAAACAATAGCAAGGAGATATTTTAATTGTTTATTAATAAACAAGTGTTTACTGAGAGTGTTGGCTGCAAAGACGAATATTGCGATGCTGACTCGTCATTCCTGCAGTAGTGAAGACGTGCGCCTATATGGATTACATAAACTATGTATTTCTAATTGTTTCGTTTAAAAGTAGACATATTTTGACAGTCTATAGGACTATTTCTCATGTCTGTGAGGCAAGTATCCTATACGCTGAGTTTCGGTTCATTTGTGACGCGCTCCAGTTCTTGCAGTCGAAGACGGATAAACTTTCCTCTCTCAAGTGGATTCTGTGCGCTTTTAAGTGCCTTATCAGATTTACCGTGTTGCCGGTCTTGGCAGCAATTATCTTGTAGAAAATATTGCACAGCGTGCATCTGGCATTGAGTCTGGTACATGCACACTTTTGATCATTTCCACATATTTTCTATATCTGGGTTGGGACGCTTGCTTACACACACACACACACACACACACACGCACGTCTCTGGGCAAGCGCGTAAACTAGTGTTTTTCCGCCACAGCCAATCATGCTGCATGATTATTGTTTCACTTACGTTGACGAGATTAACCACTTAGGTACCGAAAAACAAGACATGTTTCGATACTCTGTAGTATCGAGGCAATTCGGTCGGTACCTAAAGAGTACCGAACTCGATACCCAGCCCTATTCGCAGTCCTTTCAGTTTCCGTTTTCAATCCGATCAAGTGTTTACCTGTTCTCTCGATCGGATTAGAATAGGAATAACACCCCCCTTTCAGTCCGATCGAAGTTCCGTTCGGATCGAGCTCAATCGTATCGATTAAGGTGTTTACATGAAGGCTTTTCAGTGTGATTGAGCCTTCAATCTGATCACTTACGGATTATGTGGTTGCATGTAAATGTAGCCACTGAAGGCTGGAGTAATGATGCTAAAAATTTAGCTTTGCATCAGAGGAATAAATTACATTTTATAACATATTCAAATAGAAAACAGTAGGCCTATTTCAAACTGAAGTAATATTTCACAATATTACTGTTTTTATTCTATTTTTCATCAACGCAGCCTTGGTGAGCATAAGTGACTTCTTTCAAAAACATGAATTATTCCAAACTTTTGACCCATAGTGTATGTGTTATGATACACACTGCTTATCAATTCTGATTCTTATCGATTCCGATAAGGTACAAAAAAACCTTAGATATCATTCACATTTAGTCTTATTGCAAAACATTTAATTGTAGCTGAATATCATGAACAAAAATCAACAGGCTAAAGAACACTTACACAAGGACGCTTGCCTGCGGTTTAAAAACAACAAGGCCTAGCCTAACTAATATAAATGTCAAGCGTTATTAAAGACAAGTAAACACTCAGTAATAAAAAAAGAACAAATCGCAACAAATTGATAAAACTGAATAAATCTATGATTGAAATAAACATTGGTTTAAGATTTTCAGGTACAAAAACTAATCAAATGTAAAACACTGCACTTTATAAATAAAATACCCATTACAAATATAGTTACAAAGTTATTCCAACCCTAATGATGACGAAGAACTGCTATGTCATGTGAGCTTTACTCTTAAAAAGCTATGTAAATGTACGTGCCGTGGTACAGCATGTTGGGACGTGGGTGCCAGAACTGAACTGAATGAATGTGCACTGTGGCACGATACTACAATCTCTCCTCAAAGGCAGATCCTGAAGACATTTTAATCGTTAACAAACTTAAATGGTGATATCACATGATAATTCATACAGCGCCCTCACCTGTAAAGAGGTAATAGATCCACTGTGGCCCTGCAGGACCGCCACTGGGGCACAAGTACGAAGGCACCAGACTCGAATGGATTTGTCGCAGCTCCCGGCTGCAATAAGGGTATTCTCAAAGTTAACGGCGAGGTCTGATATCTCAGCGTAATGTCCTCTGAGAGTGGAGTGAAGACTCCCGTCAAAGGAGGACCAGATCTTCACCAAGGCATCGTCTGAACCCTGCGGGTCAGGAAACGAACAGGGTCAAGCGTGGGACTTCAAAGACACAGAGCTGAGTACCACAAGAGATTTGTGACGCTCACCGTAAAAATTCTGGAACCCGTTCGATCAAAGGCGATGCAGTACACGGCCGAGAGATGTCCCAGGATCCTCCTGTGCATCCTCATGTGCTGATAATTGCTGACAGGGTTGATGGAGCTGAAGCGCTGAGCTCCGGTGAGCTCTCTGCCTCGACACACCTCCACTACAGTGACAGAGACATTGCATTTCTCCAAGTTTGCCAAGACCACTCAAAATGCATTAAACGTGGATCAGGGATGGCTATGAGCCAAAGTGAGAGGAAAGAGTCAACAGGCCAGTGCTACATTTATGCCATTAATTCAGTTTCCTGGGTCAAGTTTAATCATCTTACATCAACGTTCATTGCGTGAGACACGATGCATTAAAATGGAGGCCATTAACGCAGAATCCTTTTTTCTTCATTCCCAATTTATGAGGGTGTACTAATGTTTATTTTTCCCCACTTCCTATATATGAGAGCATCTCTGACAACCAATCCATGCATAAAAATACTAATACTGGTTTTTAACTAGTGGTTTTATTACTTATTTAGCACGTAAATTCACAAAAATGTAGGAGAATGTTTTACGTGGATTTTCACAAATTGTTTTGGTAATGGAAAAACGTGAAAACATCTGAGCTGAGTGAGTGAGTGGAGGCGGGGCTCATTTGCATATCAATAGAACCGCGTATACTAAATGAGGCAAGGGTGTAGAGTTACATTCAAGCTGTGTTAAGGCAAGAAGAATTTTTTTTCAAGGAAAAAACATTTAAATATGTAATTTTGTTGATCAACTACGAGTTTTAAGGGATACAATTATTGACAACAAGGGGACTTTAAATATCAACATTAATTTAGTAAGTTTAGGTATAGCCTAATTGTCCATATTGTTGTAGTGTTTCAGATTGCTATATTTTATTTATTCATTTTATATAATATAATGTTTGTGTTCTTAACCTCTGGAAAACTGTTTTCATTCCATGTTAAGGCTACTTGTTCATCGGCCTGATTATGTTTGCATTGATTTTTCTCTTTTAATTTATTTATTTGTTTTTTTTATGCCCTACATTTTAAAAATATTATTGTTAAATAAGATAAGTCTGTTATTTATAAGTTATTTATTTTGTTTGCATTCTGATCTCAACAAGTTTGTGCAATGTTTGTCAGTGTCACTCCGGCAAGCTTTATGCACGCTAGAGCACTTCATGATTTCTATTTCAATGCTCATTATTATGGTTTAGTATTTATCCACAGACTAATGGCTTAAATGAACTAGGAGTAGGAAAATCTTTAGTCGTGGGCTGCTCTAATCTTATTAAACAAATAACTTGCTTTTAAGGGCGGAAAATAAGTTAAATTCACCATGCAAATCAAAAATGGCTATTCTTATTTTTATGGAATATTGTAGTGTTTATTACAAGTAATTAATCCAGGCACATCACTACTTTTTTAATTCATGTACCCTTGCAAAACAAAACAGCTAAGGAAAAATAAAACCTTTCCCTCCCCCTCGCAACAGCATCTCTTCTCTAATGACGTGCTCTGCGTGAGCAAACAACAACTATCCAAACAATTCCCGACGGACACAATTAAATCCTGCCCTACTGTTTCACTCAAGCATATGCATCACAACAGGGAAGAAAACATGTTTGCAACTTCCATTTCATGCCAATAAAAGAAACAAAGCAACCTTTTTTTTCCCTCTGAGTCAGTGAAAATTTAGCCATGGCAAGAACTTTTCGTTACAGGTGAATAACTGAAGGTACTCACCAATATTGGCATCCCTGCAGCTTAAAGGCCTCTCTGGTGGTCTCCCTCTATGAAGGGCCGCGAACGTGGAGGATTTCCATCTGCTGCTGCAGTCTAGAGAGGTGGTGGTGACATTTAGACTTGAATAGCTGACAGACTCACACCAAAGCCAATGCGGTTGAAAGCTCAGCCTGATCTCACCTTTTGACCGTCGCAGTAAAGAGTGTTTCCCGGCCCCCAGGAGTGAGTGAACTCCTGGCACACCAGACGGGACCTCTCGGTCCAGAATCGGACCGATCTGCTTGCATATCTGCAAAAGGTGATCTGGTGCGATATGTCTGTTGGCAGCAACCTAACAAAGAACAAAAGATCTTTACAACATTGTGGATGCAATAAAGTCGCTTAGTTTATTTCTGTCACGTTTACTAATGACATGCATTTCAAAATGAAAAAAAAAAGGTGGCCACTATATATTAGGTGTCTTTAACTACCATGTACTTTCAAAAATAAAAAATGATTTGTTAAGTACAACGCACTTATTGTATTGATGTTGCATTGAAAAAAAAAACCCACTTGTGCTGCTACTGAGGCAGATACAGGAAAGGTTTGCTGGTTTGGGTACGGACAGGTTTGCTGGTGTGGGTAGGTTTAATAAGAGTGGGTTAAAAGGGAAGGGAAGGGTCAACAGTGTAATTATAGATGTAATTACAGAAAGTATTTACAGATGTAATCATATGGACATATACTTGTACTTTAAATACAAGTACAATGTTTAAAAACATGTACACAATAAGTGCATTATATCAAATGATTAATCTAAATCTTAGTACACTACATATTAAACTATATAAAGTGGGACCAAAATACAAAAAAAATCTATATTTAATTATTTGTAATAGCAATACCTGTCCTTAACACTAAGTATAATTGCTCTTTTTTGCACTTTAGGTAATCCCATTTTTCCTATGTCTTCTTTTTTTAGTAGATGCATCTAATTTCTAGCTTCTCAATGTGCTTTTATCCAATCAAGAAGATAACTAAATTCTAATTTTAAGTAGCTGTCTTATTAAATTATTTCAATTTAAACGGTTAAGGTAACTGACTGTGGTCGCGACCCGTCAGGAAAACATAAATAAAAGCCTGTCTCATGCGGCTGAGTGCAGGGAGTTTATGCAAATCATGTCCCTTTATCTGCCAATCAGAGCGCAGGTCACATGCAAAATAAAAAGCCGACAGCGAATCCTGATATCTGATTGGACGATTTAATATCGTGACGTGCCACAACCCGACGAGGCCCCACCCTAACTGCAATACAGCACTAAATAATAGGGAAGCAGTCAAAACATAGAGAACCCCCAAGAAATGCTCGTAATAATAACGCTATACGATCAAAATCAAAGTTGTCAAATATATTACGCATGTATAACAAAACGGAAGGTTATAATTCAAATGCCTGTCATTTAAAGTCGAGCACAATTCGGTCACAAAACACACACGTGTGAGAATTAAACAAACACCATGCACATGCTCCAGAAAACAAAATCAAAACACTTACCAAATCTTCATAAGATCGTGGGTGTTCATTTCCTTCCCAATCCAACCGACGTGGAAGGAGCTATCAAAAAATAAAATAAGCCGGGTCAATGAGAAATGCGAAAAGAAAGACTCACGCCAAGTTGTCTTAATAATAACATTAGCGGAAAATGTAAACAAAGTTCAAGGCAAGAGATAATGATAAGTAGCATATCGCCGAATCCATGTTTCAATCCAAGAGGGAGCCAAACACACAGACTGATGGACATGAACTACTCGAGCAACACACCTGGTTTTCCTCCAGCTCACACACAAGAGCCTGCAACAGATGAGAATGAGCTCAGTTCAACACGAGCATCGTATAAAAAACACAATTCTCGCATTAAAGTCTCGACGACTGAAGTACACTCACCTCGGCCGCTTTCCGACACGGCCCCGTGCTCAAATACCGCGATATCAAGTAATATAACTCTGCGAAAGGACACCGTTTATTATTGGATTTACGACACAGAAGCTATAAAAGTACCTGTTATTAATATTCCTAAATACTACTTTTTGTGGCTTACCCGATTCAAGAGGCGAAATACTCCCATTTCTGGCTGCAGTATCGGCCATAGCTCAAAGAATAGGGTATTAGGAGACGAACTTTATGTGTAGTTTGCAAATTATATAATTATTTAATGTCGATCGTACGCTTCGTTCCCCTCCACGATTGCTCCCGCTTACTGTTCGGCCAGTTTTCGGTCGCCATTGGAAGTATGAGGCCTGAGCTCATCATAGCTACTTCCGGTTGAGGACCGGAAACAGGGGGAGGGGGTTCAACAGCTCGTCTTCTCATTCAGCAAAACAGAAGCCACGCGGAGGTTTAAAAACACAAACGTTCAATGTTCATGTCGAAACGTTTATTGTCGTGCCCTTAAAAGCAAACCTTTCACTCGAAGAACGACGAAAACGCGCGTTCCTGTTCGAAGAAGGTCGAGCGGCTCGTTCGTGACGTCACGTTGAATGGCGACAGTAGAAACCGTTTATCTTTTGTCTGTAAAACAGTCAGAGAACCTGATGGTTTGAATATTTAAAGATATGCAAACGACTAATATTCACCACCCCTACTTATTATTACATGCTTGCGGGATTACGTGATGTATATTATATTAAATGTGGCGAATTACCACACAGATTTACACACACATATGCCCACTGACAGAAACAGCACCGAGTCTGAGGTAGAACAATGCAATAATAGACCAAACCTTTGGATCTTTTGTCTTCTGATTTTTTTAAAATAAAAAAGCTGTTGCATACGTTTCAAATGTATCAGTGTCTATACATGAAAAACAAAACATCAAATCAAGTGACTTATTTTCAAGAGAGCAAGCATGCTATTCATGCAAAACATTTTACAAAATAAGCTTGTTAGGTTTTAAATGATAAAAGATGATACAGCTCCTATCGCTGATCATAATCATTCATATTGTTTATAACTATATTATTATTGCACAGATATATAAAGTTGGATGTATAAGTATATCCAACTTTACCCACATACAGACAGCACTTTCATGTAAAGCGATAAACTATATATGCCAAATCTCAACTTCTTGATTGTTTATATCATTGCAAAATGTAAACTATATGTAAACCCAGCAGTAATCTGTTATATGTGACTATAAGGCACATTTAAGGCACTTATCTTCATAGATATTACATTAACATTGTGATTTGCTGTAAAACTGCTTTGAAACAACAGAAGATTGTGAAAAGTGCTATAGAAATAAAATAGTTCAGATTTGGAGACATTCTGGTTGTCAGTCACACTTTGTCCTTTGTTACTGGGTAGAACTACACCTGCAATTCCTCTGCTACGAGTACTTGAGGAAACAGACTGACAAACATCCACTTAAATCACATTATGTGGTTAAAACACATAATTCTGAGGTTTAATTTGTTTGCAGATGCCACTTGCTTTTATATTTGGTGAAATTTTAAATGCATCTTGAATGTCCACATATTTATGGACCCAATGTATAGTGAAACTCTGTAGTTATATTTTTAGTATAATGTTGTATTTTAATATGAGCTAGTGCGTGAGAACAAAATACATAGCTAGTGCGAAGTGTTGATTAAATGATGATAACAATGCTGTCGTCCGGACGTGTTTATGAATATTTGTCACATACTTTCAGCCTGACCTTTAAGACACTAAAATAAAAGCTTCCAAAAATGTAGACCCTAATTCCTAAATTATGTTTTCCTTATCACAGAAAACATAAGAAACCCTGATTAGACTCAACAATGAATACAACCCGCACTTTTCTGATGTGTGCTTCTGGCTCTGAAATTTAAAAAATGAAGTGTTCATAGCAGTGGGACAAGACCTTTTCAGTTTTGTCACATTTGAAATTTAAACACACATATAGACTGAATTCAAGGATTTGTTGTGGTTGTAATAGAAATCAAATTCTCTCCTTGCAGAATGCCTCTGGTCAATTCGACCCCCATAAGAATGAATGGAAAATGGGGAAAATGTTGTTGTTGTTTTTTACAGTATATATATATATATAAAACCTGGCACAATCTAGAACACACACACAAATGAAGAGATGAGACCATAGAACATCCCCACACACACACCTAGAAATTCCCATTAAAATGAATTTA
Organism: Siphateles boraxobius; assembly: GCF_051911475.1. NCBI lineage: Eukaryota > Metazoa > Chordata > Actinopteri > Cypriniformes > Leuciscidae > Siphateles > Siphateles boraxobius. The sequence goes on along the minus strand of NW_027509186.1, from coordinate 9,313,660 downwards.
AAGTCATATAATGGGGTCATTTTCTTCTTTTTCTTCAAATAAAAATCAACCAGTGGCAATGCAGACCACACACAGATATTAAGTGGTTATGTTTGAAAACATTTACAATGCAGAACAGTGAAATAAGGATTCCCAGTCCCAGCTTCATCAATGAAGAGTTTATAATAGATATTAGAGTTTAGAATCAGGTCTGTATTCAGATTTATTTCCAAATATCTAAATGTCAAATTATTTTATAGACATTAGACTGAAGGGCTCCCACATTTGGACAAATTAATTTCCAGGATTTACATATTCATATAAGCTCCCAAAGAGCAATTTCTAGGCAACGATAGAATATGAAATACTACACCAAAACTATTTATACAGACATTTAAAATGCAAGACAATGTCAATAAATAATTACTTTTATAGCTATTCCTTTTCACCTGGATTTAATCTGTAGGATATCGAATCTTTTGTTCCATATCATAGAAAGGAAAACAGTAGGGCAAAAAAACATGGTGAAATAACACCCATTTTATTGGCATATCATACCACTCATTACAGAGACCACTACATAAAAAAGGAAATAAAAAAGAAACTGTACATTTCACCTAAAAACCTTGAGTGACATAGCTACTGCTGGCATGTTCACGTGAAAGAAATTACAGTAATTCTTATAACATAAGCTACAACCTGCATGTTTAACACTGTAACACAGCTCTGTTATTAGCTTTGCTAACACACGATTCCAATTTCCATCCTCTTAAAGTACCATCACATACTGCATATAGAAATTATGAAAATCTTTTCACAGCAGCTATACAACAACGTTATTGCAATGCTATCACCACACAGAGACAAAAGTCAATGTAAAACACAAATCTGATGAGTGTTCCAGTACTAGTGAGCAGGATCATTATTCAAAGCGGTTGATTCATAAAACGGTTTGAATAAAGAGGTTTCAATTTATAGAATACAGCTTACAATAAAATCAAACAAACCATAAAACAAAGACCCCATCCCATACAATACGGGCTACACACAGACGTCCATCACATTGCCTATGGAATGTTAGTGTCTCAGGCAAACACTCCCAGTTTCAAGAAATTTCATTTTTAAAGTTTTAAAAATGGCACAATCACATCATCTGTTGCAACCTGTTCCGCTCCCCTCACTTCTTTAAAAACAAAACAGAGTCAGAAAAATAAAATAATAACAAGAAGTAGTCATAAGTTGTTTCATGACTACAAATCTTCTTCAGGAAAAACAGGAGTGGGAAAAGATGGAATCCCTCTTCTAAGGCTTTTCTCTTGAAAGTCATCTATAAAATGAGCTTCTAATATTGAACTACTAAAAACCTGCCCTTTTTTTTGTGGTTTTGTTTTTTAGAAAATAGTCAATAAAAATATTCCTCTGTATTGTACAAGAAAAGAGGTATTGGAGCTCTGGTGAAATGTAATCTACGTTATTTAGCAGCTCCCTCTTTCTGGTCGGCCTCCTCGCCTTCTTCGTCTCCATTGTCCTCCTGTAACACACACACACACACAAACAAATAAACTTAGCCACAGATAAAACCCTAACTGGCATATATTCTCTAGCACTAACGAGCAGGCAAGATCATACAGGACCTCAGTGGGATGGGTTCATTAGAAATGGACTCACTTCATCAGCTTTGGTCTCTCCGTTCTCCGCTGGAGTTTCCTCCTCGGGCTTTGCGTCCTCTTTCTTCTCCTCTGGTTTGGTCTTTTCTACATCCTTGGTCTTCTTGCCCCTTGCAGGTGCCTTCTGTGATGTTACAGAAAATACACGGTTGAGCTACTGCCCATAACATTCATTGAGAGTAATAAAGCTGGTTTCCGTAACTGATTTACCTTTGGCTTGGCCTTGGGTTCAGACTTTGTCGTTTGGGGTTTCTGTAAAACAGAAGTCAGCGTAAGCCATGGGCATCACGGAAAGGGAATTGTGTGAATATGAAATCGGGGGGACTGACAAAACCAACTTACTCCTTGAAGTCTCTCAGACCGTCTTTTGGGCTGTGTGATTGTTGGATGAGGAGAAGATGGGAAGGCAATAAAAAAGAACAGACATTAAGTATCAGAGTTGTATGTAAAACTGTGTTATAGGGTTCAACGGGGCTAAAGGCACATTTTCCTCCAAACCACTAGATGGCACAAAAACTTGCCACAGCACTTTCCAAAACACCCGCTTTTCAAGATGCACATGGACATTTATCTGATCCTTGACACAAAGCTGATTTGGCTCCAATTTTGATCTAATATTCAATGATTTGGAAAAAACAAATGTTGTAGATTTAAGTAGCAACTGAGATTCGCTAAAATTATTGAATATATTTTGTGACAAAGATCTTCTTTATGATTTTCAGTTTTGTTCAAGGTAATTAAAGCAACAGTTTTTTAATAATGGAAGAATATTTAAAAGTATGGTATTTGGGGTAAAAGGCACAATACAAAAAAACATGATAGCAAATATCTGTCTGAGTTTTCCACTTGTTGACATGACATGGTTACACTCAGACATGAAATATCATATATAGTTGGGTGTGAGCTGTGAAATGATTAATCACATCCAAAATAAGTTTGTTTACACATGTGTATAATTATTTTGTATATATAGATTATACAAAGATTATAAGATTTTTTTTATTTATAAATAAAACAATTTATAATAATAAATATTTTATTTATAATATAAATTATCAATAAATACATATACAATATATACATGCACATATTTCTTAAATATCTTAAACATTTCATAATTACACACACATTTTATGTAAACACAAACTTTTAAGCTGTTTCACAGCTTTAATCGGGGGTCCACCTTAGAGAAAAATCACCATAATTATAATGAAACCATCATATTAAATGTGATATTAATCATATATAAAATATTATTTATTTTACCACTGCAAATATATATTAAATTGTTAGGGATCTCCTTCAATGCTTTCAGAATATTTACTTTTTAAACTAAATATTTGTTTTGTTCTCCATAAATGTTCAATACAAGCATGTATATATTTTTTCTGCAATCATACACTATGTGAGAAGTGAAAACGCCACTTTTCTTTTAGCCCCGTTGAACCCTCCACATGTACCAGTAATATAGACTGAGACTCACCCCAGCAGCTTCAGTGTCATTGTTAGCCTGTAGCAGAGGAAACACAAGCTGTTAGTATGTGTACATACATGGCTGACTGAGGGGGAGGTGTCGTACCCTCCACACCCCCTTCAAGTTATGTGCAATTATGTAATCTAAAAGTGCACGTGGGGGAGGGGTCCCGTGCAGCGTCATACATTCAATCCAATTCCTTTATCGCACGAGTAAAATCCGTCGAGAAGACACAGCGAAATAGAATAAAAAGTAAACAGAACTACCAGGAGGTGTAATTTACGACAGCAAGCTAATTTACGGCAGATTTGCGGAGCGTATTATTATCGCTATTAGCGGTGTTTTTAGTTTTTAACGACAAATGTCCGCGTCGAAGGGAGGAGGGGAACATTAGCTCCGCCTCCAAGGCACAATCCACGTGCAAACACGTTAAAATCGACACGTTCCGCCTAAGTTTGTGAACATAAACCAGCTTTGGCGTCGACATTTCCTTTAGTAGTTAAATAAAACGCGAATAAAGTCGGTGAAAACTTTCTTAATGCACTTTACAAAGTCCATTTCAATGGTCAAATGAAAAATACAGTCACGCAAATACTTCGTTATGAAATAAACCTGCTGGGATTACAAACTTATTTGAATATAAGGCATGAAACGTGTTTAGTAAGGCAGCCATGACTCAAGACTAAGGTGTGTGTGTGTGTGTGTGTGTCCTAACGTTACTCGAGGACCATATGGATTCGTACACAACTAACGTTACACATGTATTTACAGTTACACAAAGGCCTAACAAAGACCTCACGATGTCCTCAAACATACAACTTTCATTAATTCGCATGTATATGGTTATAAAGATCGTAAAACACCGCAGTTAAAAGGAAAACATTTGCAGGACAAGCTGTTCTCCATAAGGAATAACATGCCCAAACATTACGAGGTTACACCCCTTTGTGTGATTATTACTTTGCATTATGTTTTTTTTTACATCTATAATGTAAAAGTTTAAGCGAGAATGCGCTTTATAATGTGGGTTTTTTTATAAACAAAAAATAAATATCTACTCGCAGTCGACACACTCTAAGTAAAAAGGCGCCAGATTCATGCCACCGACTCGCCTGCCCTAGATTACGAATTAACATGCACCAATGCAGTAAACACTCATATAACTTTACACAAAGCGTCCTACCGACGTGTATATTTAATTATTGCATGCTTTTAAAATCACACATTATAAAACAGAATAAAATATCCAATAATTTTGAACTTACTTTGCTCCTTTTCGGCATGGCTGCTTAAAGCTTGTGTGCTTTTAGAACAAAAAAAGGAAAATAAATTAAAATAGCTTACGCACTGGTAAGTAAAGTGTAAAAACCAGGTCTAGGAAACACTGAACCAAGCATTAATGTTCTATCGGAACAGAAACTAGCTGAAACCGGATTGGATCTCCCTTTTCTATATTCTTTCCACTATAGCACTAACCTGATGCGAGCTACGCTCCGCCCCTTCTAAGCGGTGATTGGCTGAAACGTCCTGGCAACCACATTTCAAACCAAAGCAATGTGCCCGTGTGGTTAGGTTGAGATGTCAATCACAGATTTGCTTGTGTCTGTACTTTAGGCGCCACTTTCTGCATTTGTTATTTCAGTAAGCATGTACATAAATATTTAGTATTAGTTGCATAATGCATTGGTTATATATATTTATGCTTTGCAGATAATTTAATGAATTTAAAGAAACACGTCGCTTAAGAAAGAAAAAAAGCGTTTTTGTCTTATAAACATTATCTTTTCAGGTAGTTTAATGCCGTTGCATATTTTTACATTATATAAACATATGTTAAACATGTAACGTGAACCGGTTAAAAGCAGTGTTTATATTATTGGGGGAGGATCAGGGTGATGAAAAGAAAATGGCTGCCGGGTTTAACTGGTTCCTTGTACTGAGCTGTGTGTTTCTGTGCAACCTCGTCAAAACACTCCTGCCATCCATTTCTTCATTTGTAAGTATTGATTCAAAAGGGCTTTAGGGACGCTTAAGCACATCTATATTTTCAAAAGTATATTCGTCGTGATGTGACGCCATTATAATGCTCGGTGTTACAGCATGTCTGCTACCCCTACAGGAGCTTCATGTAGTCACAGCGAACAAAAGCTGCTCTGTTAAACTACCACCATTCTTTAGCTTTTACTTAGTAAAACTCATTCATTATCACCAACTAGCGGTCAGTAGTACTAGGACCAAACAAACGTTTGATGTGGAGTATTAATATTTTCACAAACCAATAAAAAGTGCCATTCTTTCATGAATTGGGCAATGCCATGTTACTTGTACACATACTGAATGATCATTTATTAATATTTCATGTAAATAATAACGTTACACCAACATGCTCGTACCATACATGTCCAAAAAACAACATACCATATCCAAAACATGGCAATGTCTGTTTTTTTTTTCAGATTATTTTTGTATTATAAAATCATAATTATTAAAAAAAAAGTGATATAGAGATATAATGATAAACTGTGAGGGGTGACAGAAGTCAACTGTGAGATAAAAAGTTGCAATTACCTTTTTATTTTGTTAGTCTGTGGCAGAAAATAAAACTGAATTTTAAGATGTAAACTCATAATTCTGAGAAAAAAAGTCAAAACGTTGAGATATAAACTCTGAATTGCGAAGGAAAAATCAAAACTGAGATATAAATTTGCTAATGGAGAGATGGGGAAAAAAGTCAAAACTGAGATATAAACTCGTAATTGATAGAAAAAAGTCAGAATTAACATTGCAATTGCCTTTTTAATGTTTTTATTCTGTGGCGAAAACAAACTTCCATAGCCTTCTTAGATCTTCATCAGTAATAACAATAAATCTCCCTTTTGATTCCCTTTTTTGGGGATATTCAGTGTAAAATCCTTGAGTACATTTAAATGCATCTAAAATGAATGAGCACATGTAACATTATAAGATTTTGTGTTTGTTCTCATAGCTGTCGAAGATATTTCATAAAGATGCTGATCAGGAGACTGAGATGAGGACGGAGATCCAGAACATGAGGATGGAGCTGTCCAGCATCAACATGATGGACGAGTTTGCCAGATACGCTAGACTGGAACGCAAGATCAACAAGATGACTGATCAACTGAAGACTCTCGGTAAACAAAACCTCATGAAGTTTTTATTTTGTGATTTCTTTATAGGTGCATGTGCAGCAAGATTGCAGATGAAGTGACAAGCTAATGATTGCTTTCTAACCTGCACAACACAGAAAGAAGCCCGCATAACAGCCAAATTGTGTCGCAACTTGTGTAATATTGATATATTGCAAACAAGGAGCAAAGGGCAGAAAGTGTTAAGATGTTTACAGCCAGCGGCACTTCTGATGAAAGTCAAACTAGCATGAAACTTTCCAGAATTGCTTTGGTGAGCTAGTTTGTTTGATTTCCCTTGTCCACTTTATAGCAGGGCAAGGACTGAGGAGCCAAAAGTTTCTTCACTTGGCAGTGGAGAATTCAAAGTCTCAGGCCAAGTGTGGAAAATGGCAGGTGGGTTTCAGATAACGGCTTCAGTATTCATGAAGGAAGACAAATGGCTCGGCTGCTGCCTGTCGCTGTCCTTCATGTCTAGTGTAGCCACAGCTATGTGAGTAAAGCATGGTTATAACTTGTTAAAGGTTTAGTTTAACCCAAAAATTAAAACATTATCAATTACTGGTTCCAGTCCCATAAGACTTGTTCATCTTCAAAACACCAGTGAAGAGACTTTGAATGAATCCTGAGAGATTTCTGTCCCTCCTTTGATATTGTAAATGCATGAATTTAGTAGTTTAATCCAAGTCTCCTGAAGAGATAATATCACTTATACTAGGGCTACTCTATTTGTGGAATAAAAACTAATTGCATTTTCTGATAAACATTTGTGATTTAAAGTAAAATCCAGGTTTCTTGTGCTTGTTTGTAGGGCTGCACATTTTGGCCAAATGTTTGTGATTTATATATCTGTAATAATGATAAAATAATTAATTAATTAAGATACATTTAAAGGGATAGTTCACCCAAAAATGTAAATTCTGTCAGTAATTACTCACACTCGTGTTGTTCAACCCCGTAAGACCTTCGTTCATCTTCAGAACACGAATTAAGATATTTCTGATTAAATCTGAGAGCTGGATCACTCCTCCATAGGCTTCTTCAGGGATTGACACTTGCAGGCCCCGAAAAGTTATTAAAGACATCGTTGAAATAGTCCAAGTGACTACAGTGGCTCAATCTTAAGTTTATCAAGCGACGAGAATACTTTTTGTGCGCAAAAATAACGACTTTATTTCAACTAATCATTTCCTTCTCTGTGGGCCTCGAGTCAGTTCACGTAGTGTGATTGCGCAGAGCTACGTCACACGTAGGCTCACTATTGGCCGACGCTGGTCATGTGTGTGATGCGTGTGACGTACAACAACAACAGAAGCTTACGCTATTACACTAGTGAACTGACTCGAGGCCCACAGAGAAGGAAATGAATAGTTGAAATAAAGTCTTTTTTTTTTGCGCACAAAAAGTATTCTCGTCGCTTGATAAACTTAAGATTGAGCCACTGTAGTCACTTGGACTATTTTAACGATGTATTTAAAGGGTTAGTTCACCCAAAAATGATGTCATTAATGACTCACCCTCATGTCGCTCCAAGCCCGTAAGACCTCCGTTCATCTTCAGAACACAGTTTAAGATATTTTAGATTTAGTCCGAGAGCTTTTTGTCCCTCCATTGAAAATGTATGAACGGTATACTGTCCTTGTCCAGAAAGGAAATAAAGACATCATCAAAGTAGTCCATGTGACATCATCTTACGGGCTTGGAGCGACATGAGGGTGAGTCATTAATGACATCATTTTCATTTTTGGGTGAACTAACCCTTTAATAACTTTTCGGGGCTGGCATGTTTCAATCCCTTAGAAGCCTATGGAGGAGTGATCCAGCTCACAGATTTCATCAAAAATATCTTAATTTGTGTTCTGAAGATGAACGAAGCTCTTACGGCGTTGGAACAAAATGAGGGAGAGTAAATACTGACAGAATTTACATTTTTGGGTGAACTATCCCTTTAAATGGTTCTTGTGGATTAAGCAAGCACGTTTCAGTTTATTTTTACCATGTTTGATGTGATCTACATATGTGCATTGATGTTTATATGAGAATAAAAAGACTACATTTACTCTGTTCATCATATAAAGTGTTTGTGTCTCTTCAGAAGACCTTGATTAAATCGCTTGCTATTGGATTTCTTAATTACATCCATTTAGCTTGGTATTGGATGGCATATGGATTTATTTTACAATGTCTTCATGAATCAAATCAAATCAAATCACATTTATTTATATAGCACGTTTAAAAACAACACACGTTGGCCAAAGTGCTTTACATGTAGCCCAACACATATTATCTAAGATTATAAAACAAAGTATAAAACAATTGCAAGAATTTAATTACAGTCAAAAGCAAGAGAGAAGAGATAAGTCTTTAAAAGAGATTTAAATGCATCAAGGGTGGCACAAGATCTTACATGGAGGGGTAGACTGTTCCATAAACAGGGAGCTGCAACAGAGAAGGCCCTGTCTCCTTTTGATTTAAGTCGAGACTTTGGAGTGGTTAACTGAAACCTATGTACAGATCTTAAAGGCCTAGAGGATGTATGTTGCTGAAGAAGTTCACTAATGTAACTTGGTGCCATCCCATGTAAGCCCTTAAAAGCAAATAATAAAATCTTATACCTAATCCTAAATTTGACTGGAAGCCAATGAAGCGATGCTAGTACAGGTGTTATACTCTCATACTTTCTTGTCCCGGTTAAAAGCCTTGCGGCAGCATTTTGTACTAACTGCAGACGTGAAAGTGATGCATGAGAAATACCATAGTACAATGAATTACAATAGTCCAGTCTGGACGTAATAAAAGCATGCATAACAACTTCCAAATCATGAAAAGACAGAAAAGGTTTCAGTTTCGCTATATTCCTTAATTGGAAGAAGCCACCTCTAACCACAGAATTAATATGCTTATCAAATTTTAACTCTGCATCAAAAATAACTGCTGAATATGAATTTGAGGGTGTCAAAAGTTTGTTGTAATGGACTTTCAAAAGAGAAACAGAAATCTTGATTCATTTGTGTATACAAGTCTTATGGGCTTCGAGGTACATGAGGGTGAGATATGACATCCAAAGTCTAAAATAGTTTTGCTCCATGTGTGTGTAGATCATTGTCTACATCTGTAGAACCTGACCATGTAAACCTGGACAGTGATTCACACTGTTGGCCTCCAGAAGTACAAAAATGCACATTGAATGTAGCTCACATGACTCTTGTGCTATGAGAAACAGACCAAAACTTACATGAATAAATAGTGAAAATCTTTCATCTCATGGGTGCCCAATCTTCTTCCCGGAGAACTACGTTTCTGTAAAGTTCAGCTCTGATCTAACACATCTGAAGCTGCCGATTAAGATCTTCAGGAGCACCTTTATAATAACAGCAGGGTTTGAACTGAAAACTGATGGAAGGTAGCTCTAAAGGAGCGGGACGGGAATAAATTATTTGTTTTAAAGCAGGTTCCTCAAATCCCTGCAGAGTTTAGCTCCAACGCTAATGAAGCTAGTTCTTCAGACAGAGATGGTCTTATTATTGGCTCTGTGGCTCTACCATTGGAGAAAGTGTAATGACCAACTTGGATCATGTGTGCCTTGGTAACCAATCACATTACATGGGCTGTATTTAAATATTTTTTTATCCCCTTCCCTCACTAACTTCCCTGTCTTATTCACTTATGTTTTACAAGTGCCCGGCTTTACACTTTTTTGCTAAGCCTAAAGCAGCTTGGCTTCAGAGTTGCTAGAAAAGGACAGGTATTGGGTTTGACCAAAACTATGCAGGGTTGTGGCCTTCTGGGACTGGATTTGAGGAAAACTTGAGTAGATAGAAATTCTCTTAGGAGTTTTGTTTATATGCTTTGTTTTTTTCTTCTTCTTTACAGTCAAATCAAGAACTGCACAACAAGCCAAAATGAAATGGATTGTGAATATTGTATTTTACATTTGTCAGGTGAGCATTTTAATTTGCGTATTAACCCCATGAAGCCTACTGTATCATATTTGATATGCAAATTTTAACCTGATGAACTTTGCTGATAAACCTGCTGTACACAATATAAGTAAAAGGCCGTTTAGTATAATTGTAAAAGCGTCCACCTTCAGACCATGGTCCATGCCTATTTTTGCTATGAAAACTTTACAATTCTTTTTTCTGTAGTGGTAAACACAAGAATAATTTTTATATTGTTCGTAATATTTCTAGATGACCACTTTCTGGACTGAGTCAACTAAGGTTTACTTGATTACCCGTACATCATGTTTTATAAAAAATCGTGTAGAGTGACAACTGATATTTACTATTTCTATGCATTTTATGTTCGTGGTCTGCTGTGCTATACTGTTTTAAAGGTCTCATAGAAGATACTCAACGAATTAATAAGCAAACATTTTTAGATTTCGTCTAAAGGTTGAATGAATTCTTCCATTTCAAGAAATGCATTTTTTTCAGACTATTATTTCATATGTCGGGCTTTACAGTGTTAATATGATGGATGTATCTGCATGCAGCACTTGAGCATTTCTCTCATTATGGCATGTTGTTCTGTTTTCTACTGTCTGTTGTTAGGCGGTCGTCATGATCTCACTCATATTGAAGTATTACGCAGATCCGGTCACAGTTGTGCCCAGTAAATGGATTGCTCCGCTGGAGAGACTAGTAGCCTTTCCTTCTGGAGTTGCAGGTATGTCCCAGTCACCAACGGTATTTGATGGCCACTTTGGTGGGATAAAATGATTAAAAAAGTCTTTAACGAAGTGACATCTACAGTGCCTAGCATAAGTGAACACACCCATGCTAAAGTTGACTACAAAGAGGAATAAAAAATCATCTTTTGGAAATTGATCTTAATGTCTGAAAGGGGTGGTTTACTGCTGTTTTTCTTTGCATGATTGTGTTTATGGGGTGCAATATAACATGTCTGTTTTTAACAAGTGTGTGTTTTTTTTTTAAAAGCCTTATTTTTCATAAATTTCACCTTTATTGTAAGCCGCTTTCTCCTCTGTCATTTGAACGACCGGTTGACTTCCTGATTCTATGAAACCACTCCCTCAGAAACAGGCAATGGGCTCAGATTGGTTAGTTGGGCCGGTGTGTTGTAATTGGCTAAACTGCGTAGTGCACGTAGTCGGAAACTTCACGCCCATTTCCTTTACAGGCGAAAGCTGCATGTGCTCCGGTCAAACGTAAATAGTGTCAATAGCCTACTGCCGTATCAGTTTGAGCCAGAATCAGACCCAGAAAGAGGCAATGAAGAGAGTCAAGCAGAACCTCCCCACGGCTCTTACAAAACGTTTCTGAATGGTACATTTTATTATTATTATTCTACTATTATTATATAAGAATTTCGATACGCTGTTACTTGAAAATGCTACTGCTGCTAATAGCTTTTGAGATACGGTTTTCTCCTGATTAAACATTTAATATAACTGAATAAATGACAGAGTAATACCGTTTTTTAAAGTTATTGTTTTATCGCTATAATGAACAACCGTTTATCTATTCACAAAACTTAGTTTACTCAGTGTATCGTTTTCTTTAGGTGTACACGTTTGTCTTACACACACAAAATAGCATCGAACTAACTGGCTACTGTAAACAAACAGCGTTGGCATTGGTTTACGTTCTTGATCAAATCAAAAATTACGTCATGAAGTATACATGGAAAATACATTTACAAAATTAGTACATAATTACAAATTCAGGTCCAAAATGTTTGTATGCGTTTGTCATAGACACACGAAATAGCATAACTAAGTGGCTACTAAAGCCAGCGCTGGCATTTGTTTACGTCCTTGATAAAACTAAAACATTACGTCTGAAATTATACATGCAAATACATTTAAAATTATTAAGTCTTACTTACAGGTTGTGGCCAAACAACTGCTGCCTCAGATTTTAAAGTTGGAACTGCTTCATGTTTTAGTAACAGTTGAATCCGGCATTGAATTTGTGGAGATTCTGGAAGCTGACATCCGTAAAATGCGCAGCACAGAGAGCTATATTACGATTGTAATATTCAGGAACATAATCAAACATAAATTGTAGCCATTGTTGACGAACTACAGCGTCCGTAGGAAGCCCGAACACAGAAGACCTGACAGCTGGGTGAAAATAACACACTTTCGACGGCATGGCTACTGCTCTCCACTATAACTCTGTCTTCAACAAAGCCACAGAAATATGGGCATGCCTCCTTTTTTGCATATTCCGGAGGGAGGGTTGGTTATGGGTTAATTACATATAAAACCCGGGAGTATCTCGTTGTAGTCCCATTCGAGTCGTTTTTGTAGGCATTAAACTTCCTGATTTTTAAAAGACGATATCTCTGCTTACATTGAACTTTCAGTGCAGCAACTTTGCATATACTGTTCATGCACCAACAGCAACATTACACACTATTTAAAATGAAAAAAGTGAAATCGCAATCAACCACCCCTTTAATTTAAAAAATGAGGAAAAATCCAACCTTTAAGGAGAATAAATAATGTATCATAAATTAATAAAGTTCCCTTGGCCTTTGGAATTAAAAAAGCCCCACATCATCACATTCCCTTCACCAAACCTAGAGATTGGCATGGTGTTATTTCAGTTAGGCTAATAGCTGGTTTGATTTGCATTGAGAGATGATCTTTTGGAAAGTGTCCCATGCCAATCTCTAGGTATGGTGAAGGGAATGTGATGATGTGGGGCTTTATTAATTCCTAAGGCCAAGGGAACTTTATCAGGATGCATATTATCCTGGATCCATGAAACAACTGGCCTTTAAAAATAAAAATCTGCCTGACTCTATGGGAATTTAACATAGGGGTGTCCTGACTCACGCAACCTGTATTTTAAGGAAGAACATTTATTTATTTATGATACATTATTCATTCACAAAGAAAATTGGTCTCCTTAAAGGTTGGGTTTTTCCTCATTTTTTAAATTAAGGCTTTAAGATCAACTTCCAAAAGATGATTGTATTTTTGATTCCTCTTTTTAGTCAACTTTAGCATGGGTGTGTTCACTTATGCTATCCACTGTATATATAATCATGATTTACATGCCATCTGGATAAATAGTGTTATAAAGTGTTTTTTTCTTGATTTTTCTCAGGTGGTGTTGGAATCACATGCTGGCTAGTTGTCTGCAACAAGGTGGTGGCCATTGTTCTACACGCTATCAGTTAAACTAACCGCTTCTTATCAACATCAATACACAGTCACTGGATTTTCATGAGTGGCCTAAACCAGAGGTGTTCAACCCCGCAGCAGGGCTCAACACCTCTGGCCTTATCTCAGTGACTCTTTTAATTAGAAAAAATACCATTCACTGCTCCGTTAAACAGTTCAAGTCTGTGGTAAATTTGCAAGTTGTTGTTTAATGACATTAAAATGTTTTATTTGCATTTAGTTCGAAAATGCTGACATGTGAACATTCCTAACAAATAGCTAAACACTGGTTTAAGCTGTATGATATAAGTTGATGCCATCAAAATATTGTTTATTTATTACTTGTACCATAATTGTATATTTGGGCTTGCTTTGGTGTTACAGTTTTTTTTTCTTGTCAGTGTTACAAATCTATTTATTGATTGTATTTCAAAAAAAAATGTTCATGGATTATTAAATGTGAAAATGAGGTATGTGAGTTTTATTGCTTCAATTGTAGTGGCAAGAATGTGTTTAGGAACCCTTTTGAAAATAACTGCATTTCTGCATTGATTACTCATAAAATTTGGTCTGTTCTGGCTAAACTAACAACACACAAACAATTGTACTTTTTACAGTTTTATTGGATATACTAAGTAATCATTCACAGTGCATGGTGAAAAAAGAATGTGAATTTAGTAACTTCTCGATCCCCCTTTAGCAGAGAAAGCACTCTTTAGTTGGTTTACTTGTGTGATTTGGGTCTAAAAAGAGTTTTTAACAGTAAAAAACGGTTAAACTTTTTTTCTTAATTGTCCACAGAACATTTTCCTAGAAGCTTTGTGGCACATCCATATGATCTTAGACAAATGCTTCAATGTTTTAGTTTTTGGCAACAGTGATTTGCTCCGTGTTATTCATTCATGAACACTATTCTTGTTCAGTGTTTCCTTCTTTTTTCTAGACTTTCACAGTGTGTAGAGTTTGAGGAGGTCTTAGTTGTCCTTGGGACTCCCCTCTTTCAGGATTGCCTGTTTCATTCCTGAATTCATGAACGTACAGCAAATGGACCATGTGTGAAACGGGTGTTACAATGACTTTATCTAAATCATATTGTACGATCACCTTTAGCAAAAACTTAGCAGCCTTTTCAAGTTTTGTGTATCTCTGTAATGTGTTTTTAAGCTTTGGGAACGAGGCATGGTTCACGCCATGCAATCTTTCTTCAGAAGAACAGATTTGTCAGTCTTTGTGTGGCACCTGTGCAACTCATACTTCCAATCGTGCCTCCTTAATTGACTTAATTGTATTCTAGAATTAGTAATCGAGAGGTTCACTTACTTCGTCCAGCCTGCTCAATGATCACTGTCTTCAATAACCTTTTGAAAATTAAAACTCTTTGTGTGTTTTGAGTAATCAATGCAGACATCCAGATATCAAATTGTTCAAAAACCTGTATTTGGTTTGTTTGTATAATGTAATAATATGATAAAAAAAAAGTCATTGTTACACCCATTTTACACATGATCCGTTTGCTGTACGTATACAGTCCTTGTGCACTTCACACAAAACACGGGGTTATACTTTTGTAAAATACACGTTTTATCTCATCATTTTGAATAAAAAAAAGATTAAGAACTAAATGTACAGTAAGTAGCTGTTTTTAGATTCTGCTGTGCCTTGTTCTGTGTCACTGACGCTCAAAATGTCAATGAATAGCTGTTATTTACCAAATACTTTCAGAAAACGTAGAATAAAAAATGTTTTGAACCACGTTTTTTAAGAATAAAGAATGTAAGAACTGCACATTATTTGTGCACACAAGGACATTATGCGGACACAGGTTTGAGTCTGGGCTGCCTTGTTACATTCCCGTATCCCGTTGTCATATCTTCAGTTATGTCTCCATGTCTCAACCCTTCACTGGTCTGTCTAACAAGAAAAACATGAAAGCACAGTGTTATTAAATGTTGATAAAAAGTTAATATTCAAAGACATTCTTTGAGATAATGTGTTCTGATGAAGGCCAAGAACATGCATTAAGAAAGTAAATAGGTTCAATTTTGTTAAATGGGTATCTTATTTTATCCATTGATTGGATCATGAAAAGAGGGCATTACACAAATATGCAAGAATGCAACCAAATGCAAGATTGATAAAATAATGCTTCAATAGCTGTTTGTGAGGTCTTAGTGACATCAGCATCAGGAAGAGCAACAATAAGGTTCATTATTAACATTAGTTTACTACCATACTTCTTCAGCATTTATTAAAATCAAAGGCTGTATTTCTTAACATTAGTTACTGCACTAACTAACATGAAAAAACAATGAACAGCTGGATTTTTATTAACTAAAATTAACAAAGATTAATAAATACAGTAACAAATGTATTGCTCATTGTTAGTTCATGTTAGTTAATACATTAACTAATGTTAACTAATGACCCTTATTGTAAAGCATTACCGAAATTATTGCAGTAAAATGAATCAATGAATCAATCACAATAAGACCAGGAATGTGCATTAGCCCAAGTAAAAAAAAAAGTCAATTTATTGTTGACTTCAACAAAATTCATTTAGTTAGTTTGATGATGTTTTATGTGTTTAAATGTTAAGCAATGTTGTGTAGATCAAGAAGAGGAAAGGTCCAAGCAGCGAACCCTGAGGAACCCCAGTGGTTAGTTTAAACTTACTCAAAAACAATTCTGCTTCTGAGAGTAATTTAAACCTACTCTTAAAGGCAGAACTTTAGAAATACTTGACCCTGAGGAATAAATATTGAATTGTGCATCCCTGCAGGTCTCATCCAATATCATAACCATCTCCTCCTCATACACATTTCCCTTTTTTAAGGGACAATAACATTACAGAAAGATAATTTCTTTTATGCACTTTTCTTACTATTTGTTTTTAATTTTCTAACATTATCTAATGTGACATTATTTCATTTCAGCGATTGATATAACATAAGCAACTTTATGGTGCACATTAAAGATGATGCATATGTACATTTACACTATATTTAATTACTTGATTAACGTTAGATATATATCGTTAGCTATAGCTTGCTAATTACGATAGTTAATATTTGTGGTCAGAATTATTGGCACTCCTGGTAAATATGATCAAAAATGGCTGTAAAAATAAATATGTTAATCTGTTTGATCTTATATTTAAAAAATTCACAGTAAAATAATTGAAAGTGTGTGTTTGGTAAAATTATGAGATAAATGTTTTTCTCAAAAACACGTTGGCCTCAATTATTGGCACCCTTTTATTAAGCTCTGAGTCTTATCATAATGCCTGATGAGTTTAGAGAACACCTGACCATTCATTCCTCCATACAGAATCTCTCCAGATCCTCCAGATTCCCAGCTGTAGATCATTTGCAAATAATTGCAAGATAAATCACTAAATAAAGCTTGTGAATTTAACTTACTCATGCAACAGTTGTATATTCTTATATTAACTGTTACATACGGTTACAGCTTCTGTAATTTATTATGGTTATTTTATTGGATGGCTTAAATCAACCTTTGCAACTTAATGGACCAATACAGCTCTTAAATTAACATTTGCAGAAAAAAAAAAAATTTGGGGTATGCATGATAAAATTTCTGCGTAAAGGCACACTATATACTTCTGTTTGCCTACAAGAAACTTTCCTAAGTGTTGGAGAGTGACAGGATATGCAATAAAACTGAAGGAAAAAATAGAGCAGTTTTTTTTAATGCAAAACTTGCTATCATGATATTTCCCAGCTTATTTACTTAACTATTGGCTATGGATGTTTTCTGGGGAGTTGTTAGCTGAGTTTTGTTAGGGTGTTCTGGGTCATTATAGAAGAGCATTGCTAGTTTCTTGTATTCCAGTCAAAAGCACTCATCCTCAAGCGTCTGTGATGTTCTGATCCTGCACGACAGAGCCCAGGACAAAACTTTAATGGGTAAGGGTCTCTCTTCCCAGATGAGACTTTACTTTACAAGACCTCATAGGACCCCCCTCATCACAGGGCCCGGGGCCAAGACAAAATGCACTTGATTCCCTCGACAACAATCCTGCCCCTATGTGAATGTGGTAACTTTCCAGTTTGAATTTTTAATTTGGAAAATGATATAATAAAAGCATTATTAACAGTGATGATTAGCAGTTTTAAAATAGTAGGCTACCAACTCTAAAGCCCCCGAGTTGCCAGCAGGCAACAACAAAAACATGTAGGCCTATATACAATTCACAACACTTTTTGTTGTCAATGCAAATTGCACGTTTCTAGAGAAACAGCATCTCTGTCCATATATGCAGGTCGTTACACTAACTTTAGCAGCTCCTGATGTGGACAGACAGCTGAAATCGCCAATCACTCAGACAGCACTGGGACCAACCGGGACAAACGCGCCAATGATGCTCTGCGGACAGAAATAGACACCAGAGTCCAGACTGAGACTGAAGCGCGGTGCTTACCAGCCGAAGGGGGGAGGATCTCTGTATCTTTAAACACTTTTCCCTGATCATTTAACCTCGCACTTCTACAAAATGGTCATTAAAGTCTTCCTGGCATCCTCCTCGGGATCGACGGCGGTAAGAAACCGTACAGCAAGTGTGTTATTGTTCAGTCATTCAACAGGTCGATGAGCCGAAGCGCTTTGAGTTCGATTGTGTTTAATGCAGATTGCGGAATGAATCAATCGATAGACTAAAAGCGTATTTGCAATAATAAGCGCATGTATTTTAAAGCCTAAACAATGTTTTGACTCAAGCATGTTTAAATAATCCTGAGTGACCTAATAACCGATGCAGCTCCGCCAGTTTCCTTAAATATCTATGAGATCACATTCCAGAAAGCAGCATGCAATTCCTTTAAACATGAAACTTCCAGAACTGATTTAAGTTACTCAGCAGGACGTGTTTATTTATTGATTTAAGTGTTTTTAAAGATATAGCTTAACAGTAGCTACTAATTATCTAATCTCTTAACTTTATCACTTACAAAAAATGTAGCGTACTTTACAGTTATGTTTTAACTTGTTAGGGTTTACAATCTAACCGTGTAAATTATCGTCCATGTCTAATGAGGGAGTGTTGTTACAACCTAACCTAATGTTCAAGCCCTCCTGGGAAGTTGTATTTACGAGGTGGGAAGTCGTGTTTACGACGGCAGGTGTTTTAGTCACTTTCGTCGGAGTAAGATGGCGTTGTACTTTCTCTTCATTAATTGCACAAAAATACAGCAAGGTTTTTAAACTCTACTTCTAGAAAATGAAGAACAAGGAATGTGCATCAGGTGTGTTTTGCTTTTGTTATGTTTTTAATTCATTTATGAACTGTATACTTTCGTTACATAATATTATATTGTTATTATAATGCTATATTAGGCAATTAGCTTACTTCGCTGTAAATAGAAAAGCCTGACTATATCACTGCTAAATACCTTTTAAGGTCCTGTTTGTAATTTTTTGACTGTACTAAAGCATAAAAATACAACATATTTAGGAAATATGCTAAGTTCACATACCCGGTTCTCTGAAAAACAAAGTATTTTACTTTGAAATGTGCGTTTCGTGTAGAAATATATGTTTTTGTTTTGGTCTGTGCAATACCGCAGGTTGCCAATTTTTACCCAATAGTCTTTCGCCACAGGTTGCCAGTTGGCGGAAAACATTGCATCCATGGAAGCCAGCGAACAAACTGAGTCAGAGATTGCAGACTCTACCTGACCTAAAAAGCCATCTAAAAATATCTATGGACGGGAGCATATTAAAACGCGATATTAACTCATCATAAATCAATAAATCAACTCATCAATTTATAGTGTGTAATTCTCCTCGGCTTTCATTGTCATTTGCTTGTTCTTGTTACGTGTCCTCAATCTGGTAACTAGCGTTACTGTACTGTGTTTCGTTAGCAAACATGTCACTATCATTGTTAAGTTCTTTCCATCTATCAATTTTCTGCAAAAATAATGATCGACATGCTTGTTTGCTTTGCGGCCCCTTTAAATGAAGTTTTAAAAAAGACCAAGCATTCGATCTACGTCAGAGCATCAGAGCGTCCACGAATCTTTGCACGGCGTCGCTGGCAGGGTTGCGAGAGCGAATTTTGCCGCTCTCGCCGGCGGCGGTGTGAACACACAGTTAGTGTCGAGTCTGATGAGGAGGGGGCGAAGGAAACAACTCTCTCCAATATTTGGAATTTGGAATTTGTACTGCAGTACCCAGTTCAGCCACTAGCAGTCAATCTTACATACTGCACCTTTAAAGGTACAATATGTAAGAATTATGTATCAAAATATCCAAAATCTTTCCAATCTTTCCAAATCTTTCAATTGTGTACTTACATTATCCTAAATGTTTCCAAGAATTTGTAAATTCAGAGAGATTCACAATTTTAAATAGTGCCTGTCCCTGTCACTTGTCGCCTGTCAATGACGAATATCCGCGTTATCCCTGGTTTCCGCTTGTACTGCCATAGTAACCATGGCAACGAATGTGGACAACTGCGTAGTGCGTTACATCTAGCTCATGCTGTTGTTGTTTCGTTCAAACATTATGGACCATGGCAAGCAGACTTTGGGACAAAAGGAGAAATATAACGTGGATCAATATGGGCGTGGCGTTTTCGAGATACCGAGAGCTCCAGGTCCGTGAAAAACTTCGACTTGACACTCTTGCATGTACTTTATTAGATAGGTGAGCAAATGTACATAAAACGAATCAATGTTATATAGGCTAGCTCAACATGATGAAAGAATTAGAATATGATCAGTATGTTATTCTAATGTTGATCTAGCTTACTGCTAGTCACATAGAATAACATTATAACTTTCAACACACTCAAATGCAGTTTAGTATGATAGTGTAACGTTAGACCAAGTGAAACAGCGCTGCGTTACCTCACAAGTTTAATTTGTCAAATAAACTGACCTGTGTGAGTAGTAATTAGCACTTGTGTGTAGTTCAGTAGAATTAATGTCCTCATTCCTTTATATCCGCGGCACTCGCGTGTGTGTACGCTGATATCTGTCTCTCATTAGCAGTCGCGCCCTGCTTCACTTCATACCACAGTCATGTTAAAAACATTAATGTATTCACTCATCCATAAACATTATTAGATCCATCGGCATGACGACAAGTTACATGATTCCGCTTATCACTGCATCATAATCTACGCCTTTGTTATTGTAAGAGGTTAGCGACCCCTAGCGGCAAAAAAAGTACATATTGTAGCTTTAAGTATTGTGGTATTCCGCCATGTTGTTCACTGACGCGTCCCCAACTTGTAAAGATCGGGGCTTAAAGAAAATCCAGAGATTCATCTCCTATTTATGTGCGTTCAACTCGTAAATACGATCTTAACAACCTGACTTGAACGCACCATAATACATTGTTGTAAAACACCTAGAAAAAAAGAGCTACATTTTGCATTTGTGGTCATCATTCAAAATATTTAGGGTAGACCGATAACAATTTTTGCTTTTTAAAAAAAATATTGATTGATTGTATGAACTGCTTGTCTTGACAGTTAGTCATTTAATTATTTTCTGTAAGACAGGTAATAACTTTTTTTTAAAGCTACACTGTGTGATTTTTACCCCCATCTAGCGGTGAAAAGGTATATGACCATCCAGTGAATATTAGTTTCTGTTCCTCTCAATTCCGATTTCGTTTTAACTCCTACGGTGGCCAATGTAGTCCAAGATTAGCATGGCTTCCAGTTCGACCTCGTCCATGAGTGAAAGGTGAAGCTTGAATTAACCGTATGTCCCTCTTTGGCTAATGTACTTTCAAGATGGAGGGGCAACATGGCGACCGACATTAGAACCCCCCCACCCGTATGTATTTTCAATGGCATATTATACACTCACGAGAATACTTTATTACTTGAACGAAGTAAATATACATTAATGAGCACATATATTTTTGAAAGAACTTAGTGTTTTTAGCTAAGAATAAACTAAAAAAGTTACACAGTGTAGCTTTAAGTTGCCAGATCTGCGTAACAAAACTATCCCAATGGCCAGTTAAAATAGCTCATAAGTATAGTGACCATATCCCATATATCAAAACTCATAATGCCATTCCAATAGCTAAAATGCATATTTTACAGTCACTGTTATGCAAATTGAAGATATATCTTAGTGATCATAAACACAACTCAAAGGCTCCATACCACTTCACAAAACCTATACACTGGCACAGTTTTATCATTGGTAGAATATAAAATATTTTAATTCAGGGATTTCAGTCAAATATAATCCATGAGATATGTCAAGCCTTTAACCAGCAGGGGGCAAAAATCATCCTGTGGCTACAGTTTAAAGTATAGCTCAATTATCTTCGGAAAACCTGTGGACTTGGCAACCCTGCATTGTAGATTGGTCGAATTTGATTGTATTAGAAAATTAAGACTGATTTCAATGACTAACTGCTAGTTGGTCTGGCTTGTTCATAAGACACAGTCTTAACATAGTGTGTTTTTGCAACTGGCCCTACATATTGATATTTTCGCACATAGACCAGAATAAGATCTGTGTACTAACATTATAAATTTCAAAAACCTAAATATGAATTTAATTCATATTTTGCAGTAATAAACTCCCTACAGTTTAGACTTTCATTTGCTGCAGACAGAAGTTTGAGATGGATAGCAATAAATAAATAAAATAGGTTAAAAAAAACAACAACATTTGTTTAAGCATAATGTGTTACACCCATCCCCTAAAAAGTGTTACAGGTCCATGCATTTTAATTGAGTAAACAAATTGGAAAAAAATATAGAACAAACACATTAAACATAGGGTAACTACTCTGAAAATACAGTATTGTGTGTGTGTGTGTGTGTGTGTGCGTGCGTGCGTGCGTGTGTGTGTGTGTGTGTGTGTTGGTCACTCTGAAAATGGGGGTTTTGTAAAACAGGTCGTGTCACTTCCGGTTCAAGTCTTTTGTATGTGCTTTGTTAAAGTCCCCCTGTAGTCAATAATTGTATCCCTTAAATCTCATCTTTGATCACCAAAATGATATTAACGTTTTTTCCTTGAATTTTGTTTCTAAAAACAGCTTGAATGTAACTCTACACTCTTGCCTCATTTAGTATACGCGGTTTCTATGAATATGCAAATGAGCCCCGCCTCCACTCACTCACTCAGCTCAGAGATCCACTCGTTGACGATCACACGTTGATCTGATTGGTTACAAGGTAGTTTGTGACGTCAGAAACACCAGCGATTTCAAACTGTGTTTTTGAGACTGTCTTTGGTTCACTGCAGTTTTAAGGAGAAAATACTCAGCAATGGTGTTGACTTATGAATTTACACATGGCTTGTCTTAAAGCATATTAAAAAAACCACATAAACATATAAACAACATTAAAAACTTGATTTTCACCAAAAGGAGACTTTAAATATAAAGCCGTTTTACTCAAGATACCTTCAAAGGAGCGAGCAAAGATAAGCTTAACCGATGTCCATCACATATGCAGATTGGTATCGATTTTTTTTTTCTTCTCACTAATATTTTAATATTTAAACTGAATAAAAAACTAACAATTAAAAGAAATAGATAGGTAAGCCGATTACCTTTTAAGTCCATAGATATCGGCATCAGTTTGTCCTGTCATAACACATTATTAACACTTTCTCTGACAATTAGGATGCAATGAGACAGTTGTCCTGTTTTCATGTGACGCTCGGCATAAAGCCTGTTTTGGCAAATGCCATCCTATAGCCTAAATTTATAATCCTTAATATTCCTTAATATTAAAATCCTTAAAAATTCTGTGTTTTTTCAAAAATGTATTATGGTTTATGTCAAAGAAACATTTGTATCATCTGACATCATTATCTGGATGTGTGATGTATATGTTTTGAATTTGGAAGAATTTGAATGGGTTTTTTTTAAGTGTATTGGGATTCACATCAATAATCTGCTATTATCTATACCACAGATCAAAAAGAAACAACAAGATGTTGTCGGGTTTCTTGAGGCACTTAAAATCGATTACGCACAGCTTGACATTGCTTCAAATGAGGACAATCGGCTGTGGATGAGGGAAAATGTCCCTGGAGAAAAGAAGCCCACCAGTGGAATTCCTCTTCCTCCACAGATTTTCAATGAGGAGATGTATTGTGGGGTAAGAACCTGCTACAACAGAGGCTCCTATAAAACTGCCCGAATAAAAGTTTACAATTTGGGTCAAGTGATGAGTAAACGTTTTCACAAGTCTTTTATCCAGGTTAAGAGATGTAAAATACACTTTATAAGACAGGCAGGAGAAACCCCTCAAAAACGTATTCAAAAGAACTGTACAGTTAAAAAAAAAAAAAAAAAAAATTTTATCCGTTCTTCTCTAAAAGTTACTGTATGGCTTCATGATATTTAAAATCAAGTGCATAAGTCATATGGACAACTTACTTCGACTACATTCACTACAAAAAACAGTCTGGACCCTCTGCTTGAGCGCTCCTTTTGAATTCCATCAGAAATTACACATTAATTGCTAAATTATTTGCTTTAAAATGCTAATGATGGTTTCCTATCCTAAATTGCAGGACTACGACACATTCTTTGATGCCAAAGAGGACAACACAGTCTATGAATTTTTGGGTCTGACACCTCCACCAGGATCTAAGGTTGTTGTTTTTTTGTTTCTTTCTGTGTGCTTCCTTTTCTTGAATGATAGAAAACCATCTTAAGGACAATTTTTATAGTACCGACAGACAGCATCAGACGGGTTTTGTTGAATCAGTGCGTTGGCTCTCATTGATTGAACATGTTGAATTGCCGTTTTTCGGTCTTGAAATGACTGAGAAATGACATACTGTAAACTGGTGACTGTCGGCGTTGGTCTGCATCTGTCGGTGCAGTGTGAATTGGTCTCGAGACTGCAATATCTTAAAGTGATACCAGTAAAAAGGGTTAGTTCACCTAAAAATGAAAATTCTGTCATTATTACTCACCCTCATGTTGTTCCAACCCCGTAAGACTTGCGTGCGTTCACCTTCGTAACATAAATTAAGATATTTTTGATGCAATCTGAGAGCTTTCTGTCCATCCGTTGAAAGCAACAAAAAGTTCATAAAGAGATCGTAAAACTAATCCAATTAATTGAGTGGTTCATTCCAAATTTTCTGAAGAGACATGAATATATTGAATTTAGGCTTTTATTCACATATAAACATTCATCAACTTACACATCAGTTGTGGTAAACGGAAGCTCAAGCATTGATCTGCAAGAACCAATGAGGTTCATTCTCTTGTTACGCAGCACGTTTGATCTTCTGCAAGAACCAATGAGGTTCATTCTCGTGTTACGCATCATGTTTTACTTCTGCAAGAACCAATGAGGTTCATTCTCATGTTACGCATCATGTTTGACTTCTGCAAGAACCAATGAGGTTCATTCTCGTGTTACGCATCATGTTTGACTTCTGCAAGAACCAATGAGGTTCATTCTCGTATTACGCATCATGTTTGACTTCTGCAAGAACCAATGAGGTTCATTCTCGTGTTACGCATCATGTTTTACTTCTGCAAGAACCAATGAGGTTCATTCTCGTGTTACGCATCATGTTTGACTTCTGCAAGAACCAATGAGGTTCATTCTCGTATTACGCATCATGTTTGATCTTCTGCAATAACCAATGAGGTTCATTCTCGTGTTACGCATCATGTTTTACTTCTGCAAGAACCAATGAGGTTCATTCTCGTGTTACGCATCATGTTTGACTTCTGCAAGAACCAATGAGGTTCATTCTCGTATTACGCATCATGTTTGATCTTCTGCAAGAACCAATGAGGTTCATTCTCGTGTTACGCATCATGTTTGATCTTCTGCAAGAACCAATGAGGTTCATTCTCGTGTTACGCATCATGTTTTACTTCTGCAAGAACCAATGAGGTTCATTCTCGTGTTACGCAGCACGTTTGATCTTCTGCAAGAACCAATGAGGTTCATTCTCGTGTTACGCATCATGTTTTACTTCTGCAAGAACCAATGAGGTTCATTCTCGTGTTACGCATCATGTTTGACTTCTGCAAGAACCAATGAGGTTCATTCTCGTATTACGCATCATGTTTGACTTCTGCAAGAACCAATGAGGTTCATTCTCGTATTACGCAGCACGTTTGAGCTTCTACAACAACCAATGAGGTTCATTCTCATGTTACACAGCATGTTAGAGCTTCTGCAATAACCAATGAGGATCAATCTTGTGTTACGAGATTTTACGCAAGAAGCTGAAGCGTCAAAGTGGTAGTTGCTTAGCTGTCTATGGAGCGACAGAAATCTCTCAGATTTAATAGAAAAGATCTTAATTTTTGTTACGAAGATGAAGAAAAATCTTACAGGTTTGGAAAAGACATGAGGGTGAGTAAATAATGACATAATTCTTGGGTTAACTAACCCTTTAACAACTAGGCCAAATAACAACCAAATCTTTTTTCACTTGTTCCCAGTCATGTACACTATCTGCCAACTACAGTATATGTAATATGTAGAATCACATATGAGCAATTTTCCCTTGCTGACAGTGATTGATTTGATTCTCCAGTTCTTTTAATAAAAATCTCTCTTGGTGCAGGAGGCACAACAAGCTGAACATTCACAAAAGCTTCATAATGGATCTGGCTCAGAGGAACGTCTTGGTGATGACACAACAGTAATACCCAATTGAATTTCTTTCAGTCTTTGGTTTATATATATTTAACCGAAATTCACTTCCAGTGCATTTCCAGACACGTCTTTATTGTATGAACTTTGTCTGCTTTATGATTCTGCTA